>NC_142144.1:48048214-48356428 GCF_024610735.1 Ursus americanus | reverse complement strand
TTTTCATAGCTCTAAAGCAGAGGTTGCGAGCTAGCAATCCTCCAGCCAAATACACCCCCCACTGACAACTTTCATTCAGTGCACGTAGTGTGGTTTGGTAAAAATTCGAATTAGTTGCCAGTATGTAAATATAGTGCCAATAAAACTTCAGAGTCACAACATATCTTTTAAAAAGTCAGATCTGCAACATTTGGTCTGTACGGCAACGTGGCAACCATTTGATAAAGCTGAATATTTGGTGCAGCCTTGAGATGGAGTGGACACTTCCAAGTCTCCTTTGCTACCTGCACAGCCTGAACTCTTCAGCTATCTGTATCTCTGACCTTCCCCAAAGGACACATAGGCTAGGTGTTTCTAAGGGCAAGGGGAAAGAATTAAAGTCATCATCAAGGTGATTGTAAGAATAATACAAATAATTCACCTCCTATACTGAGCACGAACCATGCCAGACACTGTGCCAAGTACTTGACCTAGCATTTAAACCTCACACGAACACCGCGTATAACCCAAAGGGTTAAGTTGCTTGTCGAAGGTCAAATAGCTTGTGAGTAGCCGAGTTAGGATTTGAACACTGATGTATCAGACTTAAACCTTGTACTTCTCATTTTATCATACCATCTTGCAGAATCATATCTCCCTCCCAAGTAACCCTTCCTGAATTTTAGGCCTATGAGAATATACAACAGGATGCCAAAAATTTGGGGCCCTATGGACCACTGGTTTTCCAGCTTCTGTCAGAAAGAGGCAAAGGATTGTCCACAATAGCCAAATCGTGGAAGGAACTGAGATGTCCTTCAACAGATGACTGGATTAAGAGGTTCTGGTCCATATATACAATGGAATATTACTCAGCTATCAGAAAGAACGAGTTCTCAACATTTGCTGCAACATGGATGGCACTGGAGGAGATAATGCTAAGTGAAATAAGTCAAGCAGAGAAAGACAACTATCATATGATTATTCTCATCTATGGAACATAAGAACTAGGAAGATCGGTAGGGGAAGAAAGGGATAAAGAAAGGGGGGGTAATCAGAAGGGGGAATGAAGCATGAGAGACTGTGGACTCTGAGAAACAAACTGAGGGCTTCAGAGGGGAGTGGGGAGGGGGAATGGGATAGGCTGGTGATGGGTAGTGAGGAGGGCACGTGTTGCATGGTGCACTGGGTGTTATACGCAACTAATGAAGCATCGAGCTTTACATCAGAAACCAGGGATGTACTGTATGGTGACTAACATGATAAAAAAAATTATAAAATAAAAAAAAATTAAAAAAGAAAGAGGCAAAGGGAGAAGCTCGGTTATCGTTGGCGAGGCTTCGTCTACTCTGATTTTATCCTCCAGCTAAGGAATAGTTCAGGCGCTAATGCATGTAGCCATCCTCCTGGATAAAAGGAACTCTGGTGAAAATATACTCTAAGTTGATTTGAGGCCACATTAAAGGCTTTAAAAAGAACATTTGGATATCAGGTAAGGAGCACCTACTCAAGTTTTTTAAACCCTTAAGATAAGAAAATACACATTAAACTTGTGCCGATGGTTATTTTAAAAGGAAAAAATGAAATTTCCTATACTTGAAATTATATATCTTATGTCATCTTTCTTCCCCTTGATTCCAGCCTTTACTATCTTTAAAACCTACTTCTTTTTAAATCCAGAATATTGTAGATTTACTATTGGTTTCCTTTGACATTATTTTCCTTCACTTGCATTTCTATGGGATTTCTCAAAACCTTTAACTCCTTTGATTTTTTTTTTCACTCCTCTCTTAAAAATATTAGGAATAGACTGCTTAACAAAGTTTCCTTCTATACATTTAGTTTCAGGGTAGGAAAATAAATGTCGTCTCCTAGCAAAATATGTATCTCTCTGTTAAAGTTCTTTTGGTTACAAGCAACAGAAATGTATTTTGTTCAATCAAAATTCAAAAGGGGGGATTATTGAAAGCATAGGATCAGTGATAGGAATAGCAGCTGTTTATTCAGAAAAACAGTTACCTGAGTGATTGAAATCAAAGGACAAGCTGAAGGGCCAGACTTTAGGAAGCAAGGAGCTAGGGTGGCTTTGAGGTCCTCAGCTGCAGATGTGCGTAGATCTGGAGGAAGACTTCTGTCTTTATCTGTTCCAGTCACTCTTTAAGTCCCAGGCAAGACAATCTGGTCTAGTCTAGGTGTCTCTATTATTGAACAGATGAGCCATGGCTAGCAGATGGAACAAGTAATTCAGTCGTGGCCACTAGGGATTTCTTAGGGAATGCTATACATGACTGTGGATATAGTGACAGTTTTATAAGTTTTTATTTGCTTGTATATTTCTAAATCAGGGATTCCGTCTACATAAAAGTAGACTTTATTGAGTGTGTGAAGCTTCTGTAAGATATAGTCAAAGTATTGACAAAGGCTCTTAGAACTTTCAAAAGTCTAGAACGTTCGTTGTTTAGAGATTCAGTCTGAGAAATATCCCAGATATTTTCCCATAATAGGAAATAATTTCTTAAGGCAATAGTTCTGCAAGTTGCGTTAATGTTCTGCCATCTTCCATGACTATTAGTAATTCTAACGGTACTACAGTGTGGGCTCATGCATAAAAAAATCTTCTCCCTGGTTAATAAATGGGTATGATTTTGCTACTGTCTGCTGTCTCTGAGAGAGTAGGTACCCCCTGAGTTGTTCTGTTCCCTGGACAGGGAAGTATATCTTTCATCCTTTAGTGGACGAATCTGATGGGCTGAAAATGCTCAGAAGTTAATATTGATAGACAAGCCACAGAAAACCTCTGTCTTGGTTCATACTAAAATCTTTTTGTACTAGGACAAGATGAACCTTCTGCTGCAAACATGAGCCTCCTCTCTTCTTCAGCCAAAAGTTCACCAGGGTTCAAACAATGTTTTAATGGATTCCAGCAAGACTTCTGTGGGGCTTTGAGGAAGACGTTTCTGGTGTGCAGCCTGGAGGAATGTGTCTAGCACGGTACCAGCACTAGCATCAGGACCCACCTGGCTTCAAGCCCCCTAGTCTGCTTCCGATTTGGGGGGGGACTTGGCAGCTTGCCTTTATTGTTCCAAAGGACTCCTGCCATTCCTTAGTTCACAGCTCACATCTCACGTCCTCCATCAACCCTTCCCAGGCTGATGAGAAACCAGTCCCATCTGTACCCCACAGCTAGTACGTAAGACCGTTTATTCTCCCACTCAAACAAATAGAGACAGACAATTCTCAGTTGTCCATACTGATAAAGGAGTATGTTCCTATAGGGAATCTGCTATTAGATAGAGTCTGTTGAGACTTTTCTTCCTCATGTAGAGGTGTTTGACACATGGAGATAAGTAAGCCAGACATTGAGGAGCAGCAAGCCTAGGCGGCCGACTAAGGGCACAACCAGTGTGTTCATGGTGGTGAATCCTCTCTGAGTTTTTGATACCTACTCTCTCTGAACAACCCCATCTTCCTTCTTTAGACCAGTGGGCACCTTCTGAGGGGGCAAATTAAGTCACTTGAATAATGAATAATATTTGTATGTAAAATGAGAGCTCCGTTTTTAAGTTTTAAAGAACTCACAGCCATATTTGTCATTATAATTAATGGTAGTAAGAGCCTCTCCCTTTGGTAAACTTGACGAGCTTTACATCCTTATAATGAATTCTCATAACTGCTTTTAGAGGTGTGATTGGAACCGTATTACAAAAGAAACCAAGACACCCAGAGATGTGAGAACACGGACAAGGTCATACGCTAATAAGGAACAGAACTTGCATTCAAATTCAGATCCATCTGGCTTCAACGCTACGACCCTATACCATACTATACTACCCTATACCATATACTACCTTCCACTGTATTCCACTATGCTATACTACCCTACTCTGCACTATATTATACTACCCTATAGTACACTACACTATTACTATCCTATCCTATACCATACTATCCTATCCTATCCCACACTACCCTATACTATATTACATTATACTATACTATATATGCTATACTACACTATACTATACTGCCCTATACTATACTACACCACACTATCCTATCCTATCCTACAGTACTCTGTCCCATATTACTTTATACTATACTACATATGTTATACTATACTACACTATACTGTACTGCCCTATAGTTATACTATACTACCCTATACTACACTCGACTACCCTATACTATATACTACACTATACTACATTACGTTACACCTCACTATACTACACTACATTATACTGCAACACTCTACTAACCTATACTATACTATACTATACTATACTATACTATATTCCCCTATACTATATTCCCCTATACTATACTCCCCTATACTATACCATACTATATTATACTCTCCTATGCTATTCTATACTGAACAATGTGGCATGGTAGGGTCCATATCAAGCTTCCTCAGTGGAAGAACAGGGAGTGCAAACACATGGGGTTCTGTCCACATCCGCAAAGAAGAAGGCCAGTAGGACCAGCTGGCATTACACTAATGCCATCACTACAAAGTTATGTTCTCAACAACTACAAGCAAACGTCATCGCATATACTTACTTACATGCATGTATTTCTTTACCCAGTTCCATCTCTGTATTAATTATCTATGCCTGTCGCTTTTCTACCTCCTATGTGTATGTGTGTCTGTGGTAAAATATATATATTACAAAATTTAGCACTTTAGCCATTTTTCGGTTTACAGTTCAAGTTCATTGGCATTAAGTACATACACATTGCTCTGTAATGGTATCTTCTCCAGCTGAAACTCCATACCCATTAAAGAGTGACTCCCCATTCCCCCTCCTCTCAGTCCCTGGTGACTATCTTTCCACTTTCTGTCTCTATGAATTTGACTATTCTGGATACCTCAGATAACCGGACTTATACAATATTTGTAATATCGGTCTTTTATTTCACTTAGCAGAAAGTCTTCAGGGTTCATCCCTGTGTATCATGGGTCAGATTTTCCTTCCTTTCTATAGTTTGAATAATATTCCATTTTGTGAACTGTTTAAAAAGAAACTGGCATATTAAAAATATTGAAACTATTTGGATATTTATCAATTAGAATTGGGCCCTATCACATCAGACACAATTGGGAGGACTCACCGACAGGAGCCGGGGAGAGACTTGTTTAAAGAAAGTGCAGAAGCAAAGAAAGGAAATTATTTGATTGGCTTTAACTTCAGGCCTAGTTGGCTGTTAGTGATTGCGTATCCTTACCCTGTTGATTTTGTAACCTTGAGGCATGCATAGCCTTAGATTTGGGTTTGCTTATGTAGGCTGCGATGGCATTAGAGCCGCCTCAGTCTAGTCTAATGGCCTCCTTGTTTAATTAATTTAACAGTATAAACCACATTTTGTTTATCCGTTCATCTGCTGATGGGCACTTGGGTAAGAATGGTGCCACTACAAACATGGACCTACAAATATGTGTTCGTGTCCTAGTTTTCAGTTCTTTTAGGTGTATATCCAGACCTGGGATTGCTGGATCACGTGGTAATTCTATGTCCCCTTTGCTGGGGAGTCTCCATACTGCTTTCCACAGCAGCTGTACCATTGTTCATTCTCACCAGCTCTGCCTACTCCTCTTATACCCATATTTCTAGCTTATAAAGGTCTCTAAAGCATGGCTGTGACTTTTCAGCTGTTTACCCGCCAACAGCTAGGACAATGCACTCCCATCAAGGGTGCTGAGTAAAGGACTTCATTGTGATGGAGATCATGGCCCTGAAATGTCTTCAAGCAATTTACAAAAGTTTGGGCACGGAATCCCTGGAGCCTGTATTCTTCCCCACCTTTTCTCCCTCTGCTGCTTACGAACTCGGAGAATAACCATGAAAATAGTGAGATGCTGTCTGCAGGAAGGAAAGTAGAGCTGTGCCTCTTTGCATACCAATGAGCTGTTTCAGAGAGCTGCAGCCCGCTCTGTGTGCCTTTGTTGATTGATGATAGCGTGTGCACGTTTGGCAGGCTGAATCCACGTCTGCAATTTAAATGACCACTTACAAAATGGAGCCTTTTTCTTAAGACCTAATGAGACCCACTGGCTGACAATGTAGTTGAAAAAGCCCTGACGTCTAAAAGAAAGTTCTAATCCCATTGTAAAAGAAGTGGGACTTGTGGAACTATCAGATAAGCAGTTGGTCCAGGAATGTAACCTTGACTGTATACACACTTTAAAGCAATGCGTGATTATTTTCGGCAGGGGGTTCTGCCCTCACTTTTAACAATTCTTAGAGAAATGGGGCAGACAGCTTTTGGTTCAGGCCCAGCGACAGAACTGCTCTTTCAGGAAGCACAAGCGGGATGGCAGCTTCCCACCTAACTAACGCTTCCCATGGTCCTCACTCTGTCCTTGCGGTTCCCCTGGGACAGGAATCTTGACCATTTCTGGAGCTAACGTGTCCCCGCTTTTTGGAATTCTGTGAGGTTCTCAAATAAAAACTAATATGAAAATACTGTTCACATGCTTTCCAAATGCTTTTATTTTGCCTTTGACAGAGAGGGTCAGGGCTGCATGTAAAGGTGTTTTGATATTGGAACGCCTCCTTCTTGCTTCATGCGTTGGCCTCTGACCCCGGGGCCGGATGGGGAAGCAGAGGCAGGTACCATTGGTGTGAACTGGCTGTCCAAGTCAGTGTGCTACAGAACTGGCGGTGTGTCCTCCTGGGTTTTCTTCTTCCTGACACTGCGTGGTACAATTCCAAAGTTCACCTGGAGGTCACACTCACTGGCCCCTGGCAGGGCTTGGGAGGTCTCTGCCGGGTTAGGCCGCCCAGATGTGAGCTGTGTTTGGGCTGAGTTCAGTTTCTTTCCATTCTCTCCCTCCTCCCTTCCCCTTTGTCTTGCCAACTGCTACTGGAGATGTTTTTCCCTCTGTTTAAGGTAATAGCTGACTTAGTGCCAAAGCCAAGCTGTAGGCAAGCATTGAAAATAAATTTGCAGGGGGGTTATTTTCATACTAGTGGAAAAAGTCTTGGAATCTTTTTTGGAAGTTTTTGTCTCCCTAGAGACTGCCCTTCGGAAGCATCTTCCCCTTTTGAATGCTCTAAGCTGGGGCTAAGAAACAAACTGAGTGAACATTGATGCGAGCTAGGCTAGGTTTCGAAGCAGAGTGGTACAAACATTCCCTGAACAACTGTGTCGTAAAACAGTGTGCCATCATAGAAGCAGCTGCTACAGATGTGTGGTGCTTGCCCACTCCTCTGAATATACACACTGTTGCCTTAAAAGTCCTCTGGTGAATCAGGTGACCCAGTGTAAGAGGAATGATGTATTAGAAAGACGCTGGAACCCCAAGTCTGCCATTTTCTAGACAGGTGACAAAGGAAGTTGCCCAGGCTTGTCACCTGCGCAGTTTGTGCCAGGCTTCGTGAACTCAGCAAAACACCTGGCAGTAACTAGCCCACAGTAGGCACTTTCTCAGAATCATGATTCATTCCCCCTTCACTAGGTATTTGTTGTTCTCTCTTCTTGACATCAGATTTAAGTGAGAAGTGTCCTTTGCCACAGTCTACAATTTCTTAGGATAATTTCGCACTTTTCAAGAATAATTGTGGCTGACGGTATTTATTTTCTACCTTCCTGTCAGCTCTCATGCAACTGCCATTCACTAGCCACAAAACAGGAGGCTTCCCAGACCTCAGCTGGGAAGACCGCACCTTGCCGAGGCAAGCAGCAAAGGAAATTCCATGTGTCCTCGGTCTTGACACCTTCACTGGAAGGAATTTAAAAATCGAGGTTACAAATCATCTGAGAACTCAGTACCACTTGTTCTGGGCAGCAGCCCACTCTAAAAATTATCATGCTGACACTAACAAATGTGTTCATCTCCTCTTTGATAGATCTCCCAGGAAGCAATTCCTCAGAACATGCCTGCACCTACAGAAAAATAGTTTAACTTTAATAATAGTGGAATTTTAATGTAGAAAATGGCATGACGTCAAAACCACGCAAAGAATCCATTTGACGTGACAGCACTTGAAAACCTTAAAATCAGTGGTTAAATCGTGTTTTTCTAGCAAACGTGGTATTTGGTAGACCCAGCCTTACAGAATTTCGGGACTTTTCCATTTTAGATCCACATAGATGTATTGATAAGGACACACATTGCATACTTTTAAAATATAAACCAATTATCCAAAATTTATATGACTTTTACATAATACATGCAGAAGAAATGTTACTTGGTTTAGTATAGCCAAATTATGATTGTTGCATGAGCCATGAAAAACTCTGTTCTTTACCCATGGGGACCAGGAAGCAATAAGGTGAGGGCACTGAACCAGGCCATTGGGTATCTTTACAAAATTAGAAGAAAGCACATAGATAAGCTTTCTGTGCTCTGTTTTAGGTAATCTTAGAAAACTGACTAAAAACCAAGTATAACTATCACAAAAACTTGGATTTTAAAATATTTCTAAATTTGAATGTGAATGTAAGCTTCTCGAATTAGACGTATGCTGAATGTTGAATTCTGTCAGATTTGAAATTTATAGTTTCAGCTGATTTTAAACTAGGACTATGATAGGAAAGAATAAGAGTTCATTTTTATGAATGCGAGTGGGTGGCTAGTGGAATTTTCTTAATCTTTCTCAATGGGAAAAATGTATGCAGTCATTTCTTTTTATCTCGGAGCCTTTGAGTGAATTTGTTTTTGTCTAAAATGAAAGAAGGGGCAGTTTATTTTTGCCACAGTCAATACTGTAATGACTCAGCAAAATGCAGCCTCGATAGAGTTTGAAAGGGTAGCCAAGCGCATAACCATCAGTCTTCTTCCCACCCAATCCAGTCACCACCCCATCCAGCAGCTAACCTTCCGTTAGACTCAGGAAATCTGGGGCCCATTAAAAATCAGCAAGTCTGTGCTTCTCTTAGGACTTTATGACTGCTCTTTTATTGGTTTATTGCTAATTCTGATTAAGAAACACTTCAAATTCCCAGTTTCAAGCATTCTACTTTTCCTTTAAAAAAAATTTTTTTTTAACTGATTTGTTTTGGCTTGCACATTCATATTCAAGGTTTGTTCCCCATTAAAATAAATAGATTTTGAATATTTCTTATACCAATTGAATTTGCTGAGTACTCACTTTCTTTATTATATTTAGCTGTCATAGTAACACATTCATATGGGTGCAGGCTCCCATGGAGAAAACAGGACCCCAAACTCTTGCTCTAGCCCCCGAAAATATATTTTTCCCCAGGCTTCAGGTTTTAGAAGACTGAACTTGAGAAATCTCTTCTGTGTTGACAAATACATTTAGCGATTGTTCCTCTTATCTGTATTTGAAAGTGGCCCCGAATTAACCAGATTAGTGGTCTAGAAGTGGAGAGGTAAGGAAGGCTATTTTAAGAATCCTAAGCATTCTCCTCTCATCTGAGTGGCCCACAGAGGACATGATTTGCTACTCCACAGCAATTCTAGAGAGGCTTTTTACATGCCTACCAGAATCCTTGAGAAGTCCCAGTTCTCATTCCCTAAGTCTATTTCTTCCACAGGATTGGGGTCATAGTCTTACTTTATATTTGCTGTTGTCAAATCCAGAGGAACTAAAATGGACCAGAGCTTTTACAAATGTGACTCTGTACCTAGAGCTGTGAGACAACCCATCTACAGGTGCTCAGATAACAAAGACACCCTTGACAACTTCAGACACGTTTTCACATATAGGAGCAAATACCTGCCATTTGCACGATGACCACATATCCCCCCAAGGAAATCAGCACACGTGACCCAATAACGATGGCAACTATAAAATAGAAGATCTGAGAATAGAATTGTCCCAGAAATCCCTGGATATATAGTCAGACTTGTTACCTGGTAGGCCCTGTAGTGGATCTTTTTATGTAAGCTCTCACGTGAAATCTTTAAACAAGTATATAAAGTAGATCTGATTATCCTCTTATAAAGCATGAGAGAACTGAATCTCATACTGAGGGCGTATGATATATTCAAGCAAAGGTAATAAATCATCACATCCAGGTTGAGTCATCTGTTCCTCCTATGACGTCATGCTGCCTCTCGCGTGGCTTAGGGCTACACGACATGTAGATTCTTGGTGTAATTAATGATGTTCCAGGGTAAGAAATGGCCGGAGATAAAAGGCTGAGATGGGGCACTATGGTCCTGTTGGTCTTCAGCGTAAAAGTTCTAGAGGGGGAACAAATGCTTTAAACAACTGTAAGACTCATGACAGAACCCATGACATGACTCTCTTTGTTCCATGAGAGAGTAAACATTCATTTTTTTTTTCAGTAAAAGAAGTTTACTGACCCATCCAAATATTTTGTGATATGACTTGTTCCTCTGGGAATAATCTTAGATTCACAACCTTTGTTTCTCAAGCTGATCTGAAAATTTTCTGTCTTATGCAAGTATTACAGCCATATGGGACAGAAGTTTGGAGGTATTTCACAGATGATGTTTTTATATAAACTCTGTTTTAATCAATTTTATCAGGCTTTCCTCTAGGACAGAAATGGCAAGGGAGAACCCAGGAAAAGAAAAGGAAATAAATATATCAGTTGAGGACATTTTTGACTGACTTTGAATTAGAATATTAATAGCACCATCCAGAAGCTTCGAATTAGTATAATGTAATATATTTTGGGAAGTAACCAGGAATTGATTTGAGAGCCAAGGAATGGCGGAGGCCCTTCTGGCTGGGGATCTGAGATGCTTGAAAAGTTACAATGGAGTAGAACTGTTTGGGGAGAAAGATAAGTCCCTCTTTACCTTTCCTTTCTCTTCACCTCTATTCTTAACACACGCATAGAAACAGCATACTACTGCTTTGGGAATTGACTGCTGATGACATATCCAAACATGTAAATGAGAGCTTTATTGTATGCAGAATTTTGCTGAATTATGGCCACATCTGAAATTTTGAACTCTTTAGATGTCAAATTTCACAGAATTTCCCAGAGATATGTATATGAGTGAGTTCTAACCATCACAGCAGAATGGTTACTTTGTCGTGACTTACTGAACAGACACATTCCAGTAAGATCCACATTTGTACCAGGGCAGAAGACCAGCTGCTATCTTTTCTTCTCAACAAAGGACTCTTGTGTTTGAACAAAAACTATGTATTGTATGCCCAGCAGCAGAAGGGAGTCTGAGCAGTGATGTCAAAGTATACCATGATGTCACCGCAATTCACAAAGAATTACAGCTAATGCCATGTGAAGTGAGGCCAAATTCAACACTTTCCCTCTTGGGTACTTCACAGTCTAAGAGACAGAAGCAAGGCCGGAGGTCACGCCTTTGTATAATTTTGTTTCACATTCTCCAGACACCCTAATTTTGGAAGCAGGGGAGGGAAGAAGACAGCCTGTTAAAGAAAAGTCCGCTGACCATGTGCCGAGAATGAATTCTAGTGTCTGTAGGCACAAATGTCTATACTAGGATAATTCTTAGAATTTCTGCTGAAGACTACTAGACAAACAAATTTAACTAAAAATGATATGCCAAAGGAAAAAAAATCTAGATTTTTTTGGAATCAGTTTACACAAGCAGTTGGCCCAGACCCTAAATAAATAAGAAAGGAGCAAAATAAATTAGATCAGGGGCACCTAAGAAATTTAATAGATGTTGGAAATAAGACTTAGCCATTCTCTTTTTCCCTTTCAGGGTGTATTTATCCAGCCATTAAGTAAATTAAATTCTCGATCTCAAAAAAGGCAGTGCTGGAAAACTCTTAAAAATATTTGCAATCTAATAAACTCACCGCTCTTTCTATCAGAGGTCTCGAACCCCTAACGTGGACATCTCCTTTTTCTTCCATTTACTTAATAACATGAAGAGAGAAACACCACAGAACTAGTGGCGATTGCCCAACGTCTCTAGAACTGCAGGACAAGCAAGCTAATAAGGAGCACAGGAAAATAACTCTAGCTCAAACAGTAAAGAAAATAGAAACAGGACCCTTAAAAAACAGCACCTGGTCACATCTCATTGCAATGAGTCCTCCTTTAGATTTTAACCACAGAGGTGGTTGAAGTCCCTACCCTTTGATGAGGGTGGGGATGGGTAGGTTGGAGGTGGAGAAGGACTATGGTTCTAATCTGTCCAGATGACCAGCCACAGGGCTAGAGCCCAGGAAGGGTAATGGGAGGAGTCAGGCCGTGGACTATCCAGGCTGAAGTCTCTTAGGAAGGGCCAAAAAATCAGGTACTCAGGAGATTGATTACAAAGTGAGTTTCCAGGTCAGAGCTGGTGTCAGACCTAGGGTGTGGAGCCTAGAGCACTGTGCCTAGTGGAAAAGAGGTAAGAGGGAGATTCGCTCACAAATAATAAACATTTATACCCCAAGGCAATTCTGGAGTAGTGGGTAAAGGACTAGAGACATAGCAGGCAAAGTGACTAGCAGAAATTAAAGTGGAGATTACAGTGCTAATAAAATAATGCATCCGTAGAGATGTTTTTCTTTTTGACAGAGAGCTCTTTTTTGATCTTTGGAACTAGTGGCAGAGAGTTGAAATGGTGGAAGCTGTTGTTATGTTCTAGGATAGGATAAGGAGGAAATTCTTTGAAACCATAATATATCCCTCTCCCCGGTGGCCTTGTGTATATACAGAATTCATTCATTCATTCATTCATTCATTCAACAAATTTTTATTAGTTTTTTATATTATTGGACACTAGGACCTTGTGGTGTTATATTCTAGTAGGAAATAGAAAATAAACAATAAACTTAATAAGTAAACTATATTATAAAAAGAGTGCCATAGAATTTTAAAAAATAGAATTGTGTAGAACACGGGTCTGGGGGACACCTGGGTAGCGCAGTCGTTAGGCGTCTGCCTTCACCTCAGGGCGTGATCCCGGCGTTCCGGGATCGAGTCCCGCATCGGGCTCCTCCGCTGGGAGCCTGCTTCTTCCTCTCCCACTCCCCCTGCTTGTGTTCCCTCTCTCGCTGGCTGTCTCTGTCAAATAAATAAATAAATAATCTTAAAAAAAAAAAAAAAAACATGGGTCTGGGATGCACCTTGAAATGGTCTGGTCAAAGTAGGGCTTATTAAAAAGATGAATGTTTCCAGCAAAAGCTTAAAGGAGGCTTCAGAGGTGGCTACAGAAGAATGTTCCAGGCAGAGGCAATAACCAGTGCTGTCCTAGGACACGAAAGTGCTTGCTGTGTTTGCAGAACAGCAAGGAGAGTGAGCCAGAGGGAGATGAAGTCACAGAGGTAACTCAGATGATGTAGGAGCTTCTGGGCCATTGTAAGGACTCTGGTGAATCCAAGAGGAAAGTGGATCGTCCTACCAGTGATTGGTAAGCCCAGAAGAGAGAGGCTCATGTATTGGGACAATCCCTTTGGAAAATCTTTGCCTGGAAGAAAGGGAATTAATGCCTTCACATATTTTTTTTTTCACACTGTGCTGTTTTAGAGCCTAGGAGAGCTACACGTCTTCCATTTGGCCTGATAACCTGTGGGCATTTACTGGTATTTCCCAGTGGCATATGTGTGGCTGTTGAAAAAAAGCAACTAATTTTTTTTAAAACCAACTCAGTTGCTCCCTCAAAAAAACAAATTCTGTCCATTGAAAATAATCTTCAAAGCTACTGAATGCAAAGATCCGTCTCTTCTCTTGATGCTCAATCTTAGTTCTTAGAGCTGTAGGCTGATGTTGCTTTTGGCAGCAAGCTGTGGCTGACAGAAACATGTTCATCCTCATTCTTCCTGTCTCTTCATTGCCCTTCTAACCCCCAAGAGGAACACAATACATCATGGAATAGAGGAATCACTCCTTGATGACATAGTGCTGCTCAGCTTGGATTTCAACTCTGGCAACACCAATTCCCAAAAATGTGATCTTGGACAAATTGTTGAACCTTTCTGAGTCTCAGTTTTCTTTTTGTTAAAAAAAAATTGTCTATTTTGTAAAATAGACATAGTTAATCAGGGATAGTATGAGGATAACATCAGAGATATTAGAATTAAATGATGTTAACTAGATTTATTGGGGTGATCATTTTTCAATATATATAAATATTGAATCATTATATTTTATACCTGAAACTAATGTTATATATCAATTATATCTCAATAAGAAAAAGAATTAAGGGAGAAGATATATATAGCACGTGTTTGGCAAACACTACTTTACTCTCTCTTCTCTAGGTTGCTTTCCCTTGCTCTACCTCTGTATTCCTATGACCTTAAGCCTTGGAGATCTTACTCCTTTTCTGTTCTCACCTATTTTGAGGAAATTATCTGATTAAACCCATTCACCCTAGATTGGGACCATGCCTACTACTTACGTGTAGTCCCTACAGCACCATAAGAACTAGCATAATGCCTTATGCTCAGTTGGTTTGATTTAATTTAAGTATAATCAACAACTTCATGTGTTACTCCTCCCAAGAGTATTTGAACAACAAACAAAGGACTAAACCAGTGGTTCCCAACTTTGTAACACAAAGGTGTTCTTTATTATTTTTTTCCTATGGGCCTTGTGTTTTGGAAGTTTCCATCTACTCAAAACACTGCATGTATTAAGTAATAATTTGTTTTCCCATTTTATGACTTAAAGACCTGAGTAGAAGTATAAAATAAATGCAATAAAGATCAGGATTCAGCTTATTTGTATAATGAGATGGTTGGGGTTTGGGGGACCTTATGTAGTTTTATGACAGGTCAGTATATTTCTACTAGGCTTTGAAAATACTAAACATAGCTCATGGACCACGATTAGCACCTTTGTGAATGGCCAGGCATATTGTTTTCTCATATTGGAGGGGTGTGAAGCACAAGTATAGATGGGGGTGTACCTTCCCACTTACTTCCTATATGTTTCCAAGTCACATAGCACAGATGAAGACGCCTATTCATCCCTGTGCATAAGTCCTGCTCTGGTAGCCGTGATCTTGATAAGAATAATCAACCTTGTTATCACCATTCACTGCCATAATAAATATTATATAGTGTGTCTTTTCATGATTCACAGACAACCTCCGATAACCTGTAGTCAGGAACCCCAAGTTGGAATTTTGGTTTTGTTAGTTACCATCTGTGTTACCTTGGGGGAAGTTGTTTATTTTCTTTGAATCTCAGTGTTATAATTTGTACTTGAAATCATTCAAATCTTAAGAGAATGTTAATTTTTTTTTCCAAGCCAAACAGTGTCCAGCTTTACTAAACATTGTTTACTTTTCATAAACAATCATGGCATTTCAGGCAGGACATGAACAGACAGTCACTAACAGTATACAACAGCTTTCAAACCCCCTTCTTCAACGGACTACCAAAGTCAGAAAGCCACTATAAAACCCAATGAAGTCTCCATTGGAAGCTCTGAACAGGGAAAGTTTAGAATGAGTGTTGACATTTCACATGTAACATATTGTTTAACAACTTTTCAAAAGCCGACCCTAACTTGTGGGAAATGAAGTGATAATGGCAGAATTATCAACCTGAATTATGAAGCTAAAAAAGAAATTCTTTTGAGGGATGTTATCTCAGTGGTGACACTATAAAGTCCAGATTGCCTGACATACTGGGAACCATTTCTTGGGGTCAGTTTCCAATAGGTCTCTGGGCTTAAGGGGGTCAAGGCTATGGTAAAGGCAGAGAGGGAGAAAAAGACATAAAAATGAATTTTAGTTTTTCCACACCACGGGGCATCTGTGCCAAGATGGCTAATACATGTCACCATCAAGGAATCTCTCCTTCTGGGATTTTTTTGAAGTTTCTCAAAACTAGAAGGGAAAGGTATTTTCTCCCATATCAATCTAGCTTTGGGGATATTCTATTAATGACATATGCCCTTCCCCAAAAACAGCAATGAAGTGTTCTGGTGCTAATGACATAGCTTAAAAAAAAAAAAGTAAAACAGAATTCTGCATTTTAATAAAACTTGATAAAAATATCATATTTCAAACTGTACAGTCATCAGAAGTACAAAGTTATCAAAAATGCATACACTTCACTTGGCATCTCCAGCCCCTTCAACTTCTGTGCCTGATCCGTTTTGGATGCAGCCACATGTGGGCTTTTGTCAATCCAGGGGTCATTCTCGCCCCTTCTTCTTCACACTGCTGAAGAATGCTATTTCTAAGAGAGGTATTTGTGGTGAATCATCCAAAAGATGGTCAGCCAGTTCATTTCTCTGACTCTGGAATGGTAAGTTGGTGTCGTCTCCTCCAATGACAGCCATAGTCTATTGAATTTGGCTTCTAGAGTACAAGGCCATAGAAGATTTGGAGCCACATAAAATCTCAGTGGCAAAGGGTGCTGCAGTTGATTAGCAATGTCTGTCATGGGTCCTGCAGGAAAAATAGCTGCACATGTGCCATATTTTTGCCAACCCATCCCTACGTGTTATAAAGTCTATTCGTAGATTAAGTCTGACCATCACAATGCTCTGTACCTGGATGATTTGTTTGGCTCCTTAAAATTTGCTTTTACCAAATGTTCCCTGACTATTAGGGTTCTTCAAAGATTATTGAAGAGCCAGTTCTTTGAAAGGTCTTGTATTTATTTGCTGAGTTGTTATTGGGACACTGTTACATGGCACTGTCTTTCAGAAAACTCGTAGCGGATTGAACATCTAGGATTTCAGTACTTTGAGTAATTATGGTTCTCCTGAGCCAGTCTGTCATTCATTCATTACATAAATATTTATTGAGTGTCTCCTACAAGGAACACATTATCCTATACCTTTTCTAAAAGATCCAGTAAATGCTGTAACTCTTGCGATTGCTCATGTTTTCCTCTCTTCTAGGAAGCTCATATCCAGATATGTAACCCCCATTTAGCAACTGTGTAGGACTTCACAGTATGTATTCTGTATAATTCTCCCCGTCTGGCTTTAACTCATCTTTCTTACTTATTTTTCTCTTTGCCCCATATACCCATTTGTGCTTTTTTTAATTTTATTTTCTTGCATTATATGTATATGCTATAAATATTTTTGCAAAAAGGTAAAACATAAACAAGTCAGTCAATATCTAAATCTTTTGAGGATAAGGTTAAGGATACGCTATCTTCCCTATTAACATAGGTAGTAAATGAGTTATAATGTATGTAAGAGCACACTCTTCCCCATAAAGTTCTATCTGAACTAAATAATTATAAATAAGAGCAGCTGTGATCAGATTCACAGCGTTTGATTTTCCATATTTGTCTTTCCCCGTGCTGAAAATAAAGGGATTTAAAAGTTTCTTACCTCATGGTGCTGGATCAAGAAAAGCTTGACATCACTGGCTCAGTATTTGATGCTAGAAGTTGCGGTCCTTATGGGAAACCATTTGAAATGTGGCCAGTGTGAACCCATCTAAGCACGTCATTTTGGGGCGTGGTATCGGCTTATGGGTTGTGTTTATTTACATTCTCCAAATTATTCAGATGATAATCTTTCTTTTTCCTGTGGCTCCTAGTGAAGACATTTTGTTATACATACTTCAGTGTCTAGAGAATTTCGGTCTTGTGGTCTGCCTGTTCACTTGTTATCAGCTCTGTAACACTGAGGGAGAGCCTCCTATCAGCACACAGAATGGCCCTGATACCTAAAATCCGCACGACATGCTTGAAGTCTGTAAGCCAATGATAATTAGGTATTTTCATCCTAGTTTTTGCTTAGTGAGGGTTTTCCCCCTTCCCTTTAGTAAATCCTGAAGGAGAATGAAGAAAAATCAGCGGTGTTAAATCTGTAGGTTCTACTCAAAAATAGGATGAAGGATTGCATGTCTGTGATATATATATGTACATATATATGCAAAAAGCCTACAGTCAAGACTGCGAGGAAAACATTGATGACCCCCTAATGGTGTTTAAACAACAAAAACGTCTTGGAGCTTTTCACTTTTTATGTCACCTGAGATAAAAGTTTTATTAAAAAAAAAAAAAAGCAACACTGTGGATACAGAGGAGGTTAGAGCACTGTACCGAGTTGACACCTAGTAGCAGAATACGAGTAAACTACTCGTCAAAATACTGAGCTAGTTTTCCACGCTTTACAAAAAAAATCCCATGTAGTTGCCAAAGTTATGAGTGGTCATTATCTCACTTTAATGTTTTGTCCAGAATGGGGTGGGTCTGGGAACTCAGTGACCTGAACATTGCCTTCCATGACATTTCACTAATAATGAGCATAGGTGCACTCGGGAAATAGTCTCTTAAAAATATTAGCCCTTTACGGTAATTCTTGTTCGTGCATCAGGACAGAGGATTCGGTTTGACCTGTAGTTGTCATTAATGGTATGTTTGTTTCTCTGAGTACACAGATACAAACAAGCACACAGATCTACATACATGCACATTTTTGTCTACATGTGTGTCATCAATGACTGCAGTCTAAGGCCTGCCTACCTATAACCTACAATGGCTTCATTAACAAATCATTACGTTTGTAATGTGTGTTTCATTGATTCACCAGCATTCACTGTGCATGTCAAATGTCAAACACTGTGCCAAACATCAGAAATACAAAGATAAATGAAACATGGCCTCTCGAATAGCCCATGATCTGGTATAGAAACAGACATATCAATAGATTAAACTCAATATAAGTTATACAACTATTTGAATTGGGTGTATATAAAAGAAACCCCAAAGTAAGAATGGCTTAAACACATAAGAGATTTACTCTCTCACAGAAAAAAAGAAGTCAAGATGTGATCAGGTGAAAGACCCAGGCTCTTTTTTTCTGTTCTGCCCTCCTTACTGCAAGGCTTCTGTTCTCAGGAGTTTCTCGTTTTTCAATATAGCACCTGAAGCCAACAGGAAGGACCAAGAGTAGAGGGCAGGTGGGGTCATCTAAGTCAGCTTCTTTTAAGTAGTCTTCCCAGAAGTCCCACACAACCCTTCCACTTTTATTTCACTGATTATAAGTTGGTCACAAAGCCCATGAAAAAATGTATTCTTTAAACTGGACATGTTGCCACCCCAAGTAAAATTGGAGTTCTGAGAAGAATAGGGAAGATAGATGTTGGGTGGCAATGAGTATTCTCTGCCACAAGGAGTTATGAACAAATGGCTAGGGAAGCATGGAGTAATAAAGCCACTAACTCTGGAATCTAGAAAAGCCTTGTTTGAGGAGGAGACACTTAATTTGGGATTTGAAGGATGAATAGGAGTTTGCTAAATAAGGAGTTGGAGAAGAGCGCTTTAGGCAGAAATGTAGTATGTGCAAAAGCACAGAGAGAGTTATTATAACTGCCAAATAAGCCCATTTCTATATTTCTGTTTTTTCTTTGTTATTAATAATAGCTCTCAGTGTAACAGTTCAACTAATTTTTAATCTGTTATTCCAGATCAACAGGTTGAGACAGACTGAAATATGTCAATTATGATTTTCTTAATATAACTGCAAATAGTTTTCCACTTGGAGCAAAATAAGGACATTTTATCTGATGATAAAGTATTCCCATGTTTTAAAAATAATTGAGTTAGAATATTTTGGCAGCTTAAAAAGGAATTGATACAAAGGGGGAAAAGTGTGTCAGGGAGATGTTTGTCTTTTCAATTCTGAAGTTAAAGCCCAGTTAGAACTCAGTTGGTTCATATCCTGAGGTCCATAAACCTACATCAAGGGCACTAAGTTGGTGGTCTGGTCAAGTTAGCCTTAAAGAATGTCACCTTCTATTTAGCTGACCCTAATGGATTGTTACTTTGGATCTGTGAAGCTGAATTGTTCTTTTCTCAAAATGGCTTTGGAGCCATAAGAAATCTTTAGGATTAGAGAGAGATTTTCATGGTAATCTCCTATTTGGCTTCTTTAAAGACATCAGAGACCATTAAAAATTTTCCAGAGAAAGTTGAGTCCTTTGAGAAACCTGAAATTTCTGTAAGGAACAAACATAGTTATATTTGAGACACCTAAGAGTGTAAATTTCCATGCCCCCTGCCTATCACCCTTCCATAGTGCTGAGTATCTTACAAGATTAAGGTCATCTCTTTCCAACCCCAGAGAACAACAGCTGAGTCAATGATTCTTTGAATACTGCCAAAATTAGGATTGCCATGTTTTTTTTCAAAGGATTTGACCCTACTAAGGCAATCATATGGTTTAGTCTCCTGACATTGTTTATTTTCGTTTTTGTTTTTTTGCCAACTTTGGTTTTGGGTTACTTACGAAGTAGCTGGCATCTGCGCATGACCAAAATGTGCAGTACACCTCACCGCAACACCTCCCTTTTGTCTCGTTAACTCTGGCACCTCAGTCATATCTCAGCTCCAAAGACTCTTCTTCAGGAAATTCTTCTCTGGCCTCTCTCACCAGATCAAATTCTCCATATTTGATGTTCTCGGAGTATCATGTATCTGGGTTGTATAGTTTGTCTCATGATTATCATTTTACATTTATCGTGTGTGATGATTTGACTATGTGCGTCCACTACTAGACTCTAAGTCCCCTGAGGGGAGGCCCTCACGTGCTTAAACTCGCCTTTGGATTTTGCTCCTAGCACAGTGCCTGGCCTATAGCAGATCCTGATCATTGTTGGCTAAATGGTTAAACGATTTTTTGGGTGGTGGTGGTAAATAAGTTACTGCTCTACTCCCACTTCACATGGTGTTCAGAATACGAGTGAATATGGAATTACTCAGCTCCTGTGTGGGTTCACCTACAGATAAAAATTTTGAAAATAATTTTACTCCAAGTCCGTAGAGGTACATCAGTGAACTCTTAAGCCAGCATGTGTTGGCTCTGCATGAAGATGCCTGTATGCCTGTGTATAAAAAAAAATACACATTACCACATTTAAAAAATACACCACATATATAATGCAATGCGAAATAACTGCATTTTTCGAACTTTGCCTAAACATGTGATTGCAATTATTAATTAAAACTACAAAAAGGAAAATCAAGCCTCAAAGAAAGGTCATATTAACAACTGGATTTTTGGAAGACAGAATGAATTGTGGGGACTTTCTGGAAAGAAGCCCCTTCAAATGTCACTACAGTTCTCATTTTATTTTTGTCAATGACAGCAGTTGAAGTCATTTGGAAGCGGAATATGTCTTTTGATAATAGATCTAAACAGAGCTGTAGAAGTACAACCTGATGCAGTTTGGATTTGCATTTTTTTAACTTGAACATTGGAAAGGAAAGAGGAAAAGCACAAATGAGTTTGCCCATATACATGATGAGGGCTTGTGATTTTGTTAAGCCTGATTTGGACGAAGCATAAATGTTTAGTTAGATGTTCTTAGAACTCAGCTACTTATTAGCAAAGTGACCTTGGCCAGGTTCATGGTCTCAGCTCTAAAATGGAGATATCTTACATGATCGTTCTCGGAATTAATGAGATACCTGTATTGCGCCTGGCAGGACATAGCCAGGAAAAGAGGCCCTCAGTATTGGTTATCTCTGCTGCCCTCCACGTCAACCCTCTTCTCCTACCACACACGCATACAATAATCTTGCTTCTGTGGGCAGGTTCTGTGATTGTTTCTCTTTTCCTGGTTGAAGTGCTAGCTAGAAAAGAAACTATTTTCATTATCATTCGGCAGCCTTGGTGGTTCAGTGGTAGAATTCTCGCCTGCCATTATCATTCAGCAAATTTCTATTGAGGGCTTGACAGTTTGCCCAGCACAATGCTAGTCGCTTGGAGTACATCAGTGGACCTAACATACCAAACCCCTACTCTTACACAGCTTATGTCTAAGGAAAAATATGGAACATGAAATTTTTCCTTTCACGATTGTATTTTTGTAATTTTAGTGAATCATAATTATTGACACCGGGAATGATTTTTTAATTAAGTCTCTTAATTAATAATATCAATAGGTCAGGATCTTCCTCTCTCCCTTTCTTCTCCACTGCCTGCCTTTGTCCTCTCTCTCTCCTCTCTCTTTTTCTCCCTCTCTCCCCACACCCTTCTTTCTGTTTATATATTTGAACTGTAAAAACATCTTTGTCTATGCTCTGTTTTTTTCTTCCTTAGCTTGATTGAAATTCCAGCTGAATTCATTCCCCTCTATGGGAAGCATGTTTTATGTTTCCTCAAAAATGAAGGGAGGGTCATTGAGTGGCCATGGGCCTCACGATGGATCCCTACAGTAGGCACCTGGTTGAATTACACATCTCTCTTTCCTGTTAGATTGTTGGCTGTGATCACCAGCTGGGAAGCACCATCAAGGAGGATAACTGTGGAGTCTGCAACGGGGATGGGTCCACCTGCCGGCTGGTCCGAGGGCAGTATAAATCCCAGCTCTCCGCAACTAAATGTAAGACACTACAGAGATGGGGCAATCTTGGGGTTTGTGGGCTGATTAATATCTCCCGGTGTCGTGCTGGCTCCCCTCAGCAGCTAGGAATAAGGCCACCACCAAAATGAAGACGGGTCTGAACATATTATAGAAAGCTTCAGGTTCCTGCTTTGTGTATTAGTTTAGGTAGAACAAGTCAGGTAACCCATGGCAACCCCAAGGAGGAAACCTTTCTTTGGTGGTGCAGCAGGAGTGAAGTACATGTGGGTCAAAATACACTCTATTTACAAACGTAGACTTGCTTGCCACCATGAGGACCGACTGCACCCAAGCCTCCGCCTGATACGTAATCTGATGACCCGATGGGATATAGCAGGGGGAATGTGTAAATCTAAACAAATTCACTCCTACTGTCTTCATTTACAAAATGACCTTTGGTTGGTGCTGATCACAGGTTCTTTCAGAATTAATATCGGACAGTGATTATATGAAGCCACGTATTGACTCTCATGTCTTAATCTCTCTATACTAGCACAACGAGTGTATGCTTACTATACAGTATGTGCCGGGAACTTCGCACGATCATCTCATTTTATCCTGATAACAACCTTATAGCAAGGCATTGTTTATCCTTATGTTATGAACAAGATAACTGAAGCTGAGACAGATGATGTGACTTGCTCGGAGCCACACAACTCTAAAATGGTAGCGCCAACATTCAAGCCCAGAGTCCGATTCCAGAGCCTAAGTCCTTACTCAGTCCTCTGGACTGTCCCACAGCCTTGCTGATAATTTTCATGGTGGGACATTTTAAAGCAATTAGATGGATCAAGACAAGTACCTCAGATGTCTGCCCAGCTGGGTCTTGTTAGGGTAGATGGCACATGTCTAATGATACCTAAGACAACCACGCGGTCACACAGCGACCCAGATCATTTTACAAAACACTGTCCTCTGTGACAATCCCTGCTCTAAGTGCTGCATCAAAAAAGATGAAATAAGGCAATTCTTATACTCAAAGAATAATTTGACCTTGCTCGGTAGACTGTCTCCAAATTTTGCCATTATCCAGAATCCTTCAAGAGATCTTTGATTGAGTATCGTTGCACATGTCTCTCCTCCTTGGGAACTGAGAATGCATATCTTTTACTGAATGTGGTTTTGTTCTCTCTATTTGTTGACTAGCTGGGAAAAGACAATTGACCCCCCAAATTGACCCCCCCAAATGGCAGGGTCTGTGGCTTTAAATGGACTTGTCGGTCAAGAAAAAAGGCAGCGGACACTAAAGAACTCTTCCCAGAAGTCAGGAACAGGCAGTTTGCCCAAAGGACTAGGCTCTAGGGAAGAAGAGGTGGTAGCAAGAAAGACTAGGGACTTTTAAACACAAGAAACATTGGAGGTACCAGCTTAGGGAACTTTACATGCTAACACCCCTGCCGGCAGTGAAAAATGTGAATCTGGGGGGAAAAAAAGACTCTGGCAGAGAGAATGAAGGATGAGGTAAGTTAGACATTGATATAGTACATTCAGGTGAGATTTTTTTTTTTTCTTTCATGTGTTTCATAGAAGCGTCTTCTATACGATGAAAAATTAAAGAATTTGGAAGATGAAAACCAGAGGATAGAGGCATAATTCTTTTGTAAATCTCTGAAGTCATGGTGGGATATTTGGGAGGGGGGAAGTTGCATTTAAAAAGTCACTTTTATAGAACACTTTAAGAAATCCTGGAAGAGTTCAAATCTTTCTAATTATTTATGTCATGTAATTGAATCAATGCTCATTATCTAGGAATCTAGGAATTTCTGCTAGATGCAGAAAAATGAGATGGCTTGCTTTTGTGCCATAAATGCTGTATAGCAGGCTTAGGGGTAGGGGATCCTCCCTCCGTCCCCACTCATGCCCTCTCCCTGAACACTCTGCCTGGATAGATATTAGGGGGTCATCAGGGACCTCTGGGGCCTCAGTCGCTGGAATAACGTGGAGAAGCTCTGAAAGAACAAACTGAAGCAAATTAAGAGCCGTAAGTCATCCCCAGATCTGCAAATAGATATTTCAATGAGAAGTGCTCTATTCAAGACAGAGGGTAGGTAAATTCTATAGCACACAGCCTGATGATTATCCATAATGACAAAATGCAATTGATTCATTTACCTGAGCGCTGATGATGCCGCATGACAAAACGATTTATATCAATAAAGCCCAACATATGCACGCACCTCACCACAATCTATAGCAGATGCTGAACAAACTGCCTCGTTTACGTTTTCTCCGCCCCAGAAGAACCTTCCAGCCTCTATTTACAGACTGCGAGGTGACCCACAGGCAGGGAAGATTAGACCACTCTACGGGGCCCAGGGTGCTGGCCAGGTGAGCAGCGCTCCACCCGTGAAGGCCTGGTGGACCTGTGCCAGCTTTCTCCCCTCTGCTCTGCCAAAAGGCACTGTAAGCCAGCCACATGCTCTTGCGAACTCCTAGCACTCGGATTCCCCACATTGAACTCATTTTCTTCTGAACTTATATCCAAGATTTTTTTTTTTTTAATGTTATCAAGCCTTGGGGGAACAAAGAGAAAACAGAAGAGTGGAGAAAGACCGTGGCGGGAAGTGCCAGAAGGAAAAAGAGAAGTAGGAGGAACTTATCCAATGGCTGCCATTTGCTGGCAAATAAAAAAGAAACCATCTTTGTATCAAAAGACAGTGTAATTGCCTAATACAAATACAGACAAGAAAGAGAGCTAGATCAAGGCCCATTTTCCCCCTTTTTAAAGGAAAAGGCTGTCCACTGATAGCATTCAATCTTTCCATTTTGCTTGGTCACTTCTTTTCAACTTCACCAGCCCAACAACAGCAACAACAACAATAAAGGATAAATTTAACTAGCATTAACTTTTGATTCTTGAAATTAAAGGCTCACTTTCTTGCAAATTGTATTGGCTTGTACCCTATTACATATTTTCCAAGTATATGCAATATACTTAGAACTAGAGCCAGTCTATTTGCTCTCAATTTAATGTCTCCAGCTTTGCAAACCTCTCATATGAATTTGTGTGTTTTGAAATCACCTGGATATCCCAAAACTCCTGAGGGATGGACAGAAAAAATATACAAAACAAAAACTAAATAAAATGTGGTGCCATATGGTGATAGGAGTCTTGGAAAAAAGTAAAGCAGAGAAGAAGAATAGGAGATAAGGCTGAGCTGGCAGCCGAGGGTGTTACAGGGAGTTGCAATACTAAGTAGGTTGGTAAGGAAAGGACTCACTGATAAGATGGCGTCTGAACTAGGATCCGAGGTCACCATGCAGAAGTCAAGGGAAAGAGAATTCCAGTCATAGAGAAAGGCAAGTACAAAGGCCCTGAGGTAAACACATTCTCGTCATATTTCTTGAAATGCAAAGAGGCTAAAAAGAATTCACAGAAGAAATAAAATCCATTGGTACTGGACTCTTTTGTTTTTAAACAGCTGTATTGTGGTATAAATGCCATACAATAAACTGGATATTAAAGTGCTCAACTTTGCGAATTTTTACACATGCATACACCTGTGAAACCAAACATACCCATCATCCCGAAAGTTTTCTTGTGCCCCTTGTAATCCTTCCCTTGTGCTCTCCTGGCCCTGTCCCCTGGCAACCACTGATCTTTTTGTCACTGTAGATTTAATTGCATTTTCCAGAATTTTATATAAGTGGAACTATATAATATATACTATTGTCTAAATGGCTTCTTTCATTCACCATAGGTATTCTGAGATTCATTAAATGTTGTAGCATTTAGCAGTTTATTGTCTTTCATTGCTGTGTCGTAATCCCAGCGTATGGGCATACCACAGTTGTTTATCCATTCACCTGTTGAGGCATTTGGGTTGTTTTCACTTGGAGGTCTTATAAATAAAGGTGCTATGAACATTCATGTACACATTTTTGCATGGACATATGCTTTCATATCTCTTGCGTAAATTCCTGGGAGATGAATGGCTAGATCATACGGTAGGTATATATTTGACATTTCAAGAAACTGCTAGATTTTTTTCCAGAGTGCTTACTATTTTGCATTTCTACCAGCAGTGTGTAAGAGTTTCACCTGCTCCACATTCTTGCCGTCACTTGATATTGTTGGTATTTTTTATTTTAGCCATTCTAATTGGTGCATAGTAGTATCTCATCGTTGTTTTAATTCACGTTTTCCTAATGTCTAATGATGTAGAATATCTGTTCATGTTGTATTAGTTTCCAGTTGCTGCTGTATCAAATTGCCACAAACCTGGTGTCTCAAAGCAACACATTTATTATTTTATGGTCCTAGAGGGTCAGAACTCTGAAATGGGTCTTGTTAAGATAAATTCACAGTGTTAAGCAGGGCTGTGCTCCTTCTGAAAGTTCTAGGAGCTAATTCATTTTCTTTGATTTTTTGCTCTTCTAGCTTCTGTGGGGTTGTCTATGTTCTTGGCATCTTAAGAGCCTGCAGTGCAAAACCTTTAGTTCTCCCTCTACCTCTGATCTCTTCTGCCTCTCTCCCAGGTTAAAGACCTCTTGTGATTACATTGGATCCACCCAGATAATCCAAGATAATCTCCTTATTTTAAAGACAGCTGATTACCAGTCTTAATTTCACCGGCAATCTTAATTCCCCCTCTCCATGTAACATAACATATTGATAGGTTCTGAGGATTAGGACATGGTCCTCTTTGGCAGAGCAAGGGGGTAAAATTATACTGCCTACTATAGAAGTGCTTATTTCTTCTTTGATGTGGTGTAGGTTCAAGTCCTTTGCCCAGTTTTTAAATGGGTTTGATTTCCTACCATTCAATGTTGAGAATTCTTTTTGCATTCTGGGTACAAGTCCTTTGCTGGATGTGTGATTTGAAAATATTTTCTCTCCATAGGTAGCTTTTTTTCCCCCCCAAACTGGCTTAATATTAGCTCTCACAGAGCAGAAGCTTCTATTTTTGATGAAGACCAGCCGTCAGTTTTTTCTTGCTAGGACTATGCCTTTAACATTGTACATAAGAACTCCTTGTCTAATCCCAGGTCACAAATTTTCTCCTATATTTTCCTCTAAAAGTGTTATAGTTTTATATTTTGGCTTTTACATCAATGACCTATTTTCAGTTAATTTTTGTGTAAGGTATATCTCAGTATTATAAGATATATCTAGGTTAGTTTTTTTTGGCATAAGGATGTCCAATTCTTCCAGCCCCATTTGTTGAAAAGATGTCCTTTTCTCTTTTGAATTGCCTTTAAAACTTTGTCAAAAGTCCACTGGCCATTTCTGCATGGGCCTTTTCTTGGACTCTCTATTCTGACCTATGCGTCAGTACTTCACCAATACCGCATTGTCTTTGTCACTCTAGCTTTAAGGGAAGTCTCAAAATCAAGTGATTTGATCCCTCCAACTCTACCCTTCTTAAAGTCATTTGCCTATTCTATAGTAATTTCTTTGCCTTTCCATATAAATTTTTCAATCTGCTTGTCCAAATCCAAAAAAAAATCTTGTTGAAATTTTGATTTACAATTTTGTTAATTCTAAAGATTGATATATGGGGAATTGACATCTTTACTATGTTAAGTCATTTAACCTATGAGCACTTCGTGGCTATCCATTTCTTTAGGTCTTCTCTCATTCCTTTCATAGGCCTTTATTGGTTTTCAGCATACATATCCTTTATTTTAGTTAAATGTGTACCTCTTTCATTTTCTTGCCCTATTGCATTGGCATTTTGTTTTTTATTTCAATTTCCAATTGTATATTTCTAGTTTATTTTTGTGTGTTGGCTGTGTATTTTGCAAACTTGCTGATTCACTTCTTAGTTCTGAGAGTTCTTGGATTTTCTACATAAACGATCATGTTTTACAAATAAGGATCGTTTTACTTTTTCCTTTTCAAATTGTAAACCAGTTATTTATTTTTATGGCCTTAATGCACTGGCAAGGATATCCAATGTGATGCTGGGTAGAAGAGGCACGAGTGGATATCCTCATCTCATTTCCAATTTTAAGAGGGAAAGCATTCGATTTCTCACCATTGAGTATGAAGTTAGCTGTAGGGTTTTTTGCAGATAACTCTTATCACATTGAGGAAGTTCTTTTTTATTCCTAATGTGCTGAGAGTTCTTATAATGAATGGATGCTGAATTTTGTCCTGCTTTTTCTGCCTCAAATGTTGTGATCATATGGTTTTTCTTCCTTAGACTTTCATTGTGATGGGCAACATTAATTGGTTTTCAAATAAAGAATCAGCCTTGCTTTCATGGGATAAACTCTGCTTCTTTGTATGCATCACTGGATCTGAAATGCAGTATTTTGTTTGACGGTTTTTTACATCTATGCTCATAAGGATAGTTGTCTGTAGGATCCTTTTCTTATACCATCTTTGTCTAATTTTGATAGCAGTGTAATGCTGACTTCATAAAGTGAGTTGGGAAGTGATTTCTCCTCTGTTCTTTTAATTTTTTTTAAAGACTGCATAAAATTGATATTATTTCTTCTTTAAATGCTTTATAGCATTCACAATTGAAATTCTCTGGGCCTGAAGATTTTTTTGTGTGTGTACTTAAGTTTTTGAACCTATGGAATAAAGTTATAGTAAATCTTTTAATGTCTACCCTGCATTTCAATTGACTGATTTTCTTCTTCAGGAAGAATTTTTTTGGCTTCTTTGCATGCCTGGTAATTTCTGACCTGATTCCAGATATTATAAATTTTATCCTGTTGGATACTAGATATTTTTGTATACCCGTAAATATTTTTTCGGTTTTGTTCTGGAAGCAGTGAAGTTACTTGGAATCAATTTGATCCTTTCGGGTCTTAAAATTTGGTTGGCAAGTCCAAAGCCATGTTTGGCTGGTGCTAATTGTCCCCTGCTGCTGAGGCAGGACCCTTCTACTGCTCAGTGTCCCATGAATTATAAAGTTTTCTAGCATGGCTAGTGGATAAGATACTATTCCCAGCCCTATATGCATGCCAGATAGTCATTTCTATAATTTGTTTGTGTGGTTATGTTCCCAGCCTCAGCTAGTTTCTTTATATGCATGTCTTGATTAGCATGGGTATGCCGCCATATAACCAAAGGGAATAATTTTTTAAAATTATATAATAGCATTTATCATTAGCATGTCACAGAAGTATTTTTTCTATGTCAGGTCAATATTTCTCCCAGTTTTCTTGAGAAATGATTGACATACATCACTGTGTCCATTTGAAGTGTACAACGTGATGGGAAGACGCTCTTAAATCTCCAGAATGGTCTCTCTGTGTAGCTCTCTTCCCTCTGGTAATCTGTCATTCAAACTCTAGCCACCTTGATCTTCTTGGATTCTCAACTTTGTCTCCTCAACTCAGGGAATCCTCTAGGCTTGGGGTTCCCACCTCCTAAGCTGCAGCCGGGAAAGTCTGTCAAAGCAGGAAGCCAGGGCAGTGTTAAGGCTCACCTCTCTTGTTTCCTGATTCTTGGGGATTTCTGCCCTTCTTTGCTTGGTATCTAGTGTCTTGAAAGCCATGGTTTTATATAATTTTCTGACTTTTTGATTGTTTCCCAGCAGAAAACTAAGTCTGGGTGCAGTTATTCCATCTCGTCAGGAACCAGAAGTCTTGATGCTGGGCTGTCAGCTCAGGTCTGCAATTGTGGACAGCGAGCCTGCTTTTGACTCCCACTTTGGCCATGGTGTTAAGCACTTCTGATTCCTCATCTCCCTACACCCCCCACAACGGTTTCGTTCCAAGAGGCTAAATAAGGGTGTCCCACTATTATCTTAGAATCTTCTCCCAAGCTGCTGACACCCATTTTGCAAGTTCGATAGTGGTCATTTTGGTGTTAGCAGGTGTGCAGGCAAGATAACTACGGCAGGATCACGGCCTCAGTGAGAAAGAATATAATGCACCGTTGATTACGGGATGCATTCTGACGTCACATATGTTAAAATGTGAGAGGTTGTTCCTCTTAGAAGCCATGAAATATGGTATTTTGATTCTTGTAGCAATAGTATTTTCTAACTGATTCGATGTAAATATAAAGTCAAGGATGGCTCCAAAGTATTTGGCCTGCACAACTGTTAGGATGAAATTCCCAACAGCCAGGGAAGATCTCTCTTGTTTCACCTGTTGGGTATACGTCTTCCATTGTGTAATGACTAATAACCTCGGGGGGAGATGTTGAAGGTCTCAAATGCTCACCTTCAACTTATTTCATTGGCTATATTGTAAGAGTAATGAAGTTGGCATGAAGATAAAAATATTTTATGAAAACCTCCTCCAGATTGGAAGACTATATGTACTGCTATTTTTATGTGTAGGTAACCGCATTAATGATGACTCTTCCATTAAAAAAAAATTACCAGTCCCATAGACTTAGAGGGAGGACTCCTTAAAAACATAAACATCAATGGGTCTAAAAATAAGGCAAGCTCAGATATCAGAATAGGAAATCCTGTCTCTTCAAAAATTATCATTATGACCTTTCTGTGATACAGCAGTGAATGACATGGAAAAGTCCACATATGATGAGATTGAAAAATCTAAAATATTTGATAGAAAGCTGTGGATTTTTTGAGGAAATATTTTAGGTACAATCTTTAGAACAGTTTTCTTGAGAAAGGGCATTTGCAACCCATATTTGTGAAATGAGAGCATTTATGATTCCCATGGAAAGCTTATCAATTTAATTGAGAAAGAGGTTATCTGATCTCTGAAGCAGGTCTTCCACAATTGCTGATTAATAACCTAGAAATATGTCCTGACGATTGGCATCATGGTTCTGTCGACAAAGCCGGAATAGATTAGGCCAGATGGACTTGAGCATAGAGCAGTGTGCCTTTGTAGCAAAGGGCACCCACAGGAAGGTGAGGCCCAGTGAGAGGGGGTGTACCCAGTCTGCCCCACCAGTCAGACCTATTGACTTGATCACTAAGGAGGTGGGTGATAAAGTCAGACTGCTCACACATTCTCAAATGTCTTAAACACCATTCTGTGCTCACTACTGTGATAGAATCCAAATAGAAGAATCCTGCAGCCCATCTGTAATTATTGAGAATTTATCCCCAAATGAGACAATTATTAATACATATCCAACTCAAAGAGTGGCTTTTTATCAACATGAAGAATATAAAATCAATTTTTTCCTATCTTTTTGTCAAATTAAGATCACCGTTTCTTAAATTATATTTTGAGATGTATCAACTGGTGTTAACAGATTATATATATATATGTATATGTATATGTATATTCTCTGGGTAAACACTTTGGGGATGCACTGGATTAAACAGAATGAAATGAGGTTCTTTGTTTCAGGGCTTCTCAGAAACCAATGTGCTTTATGAATTTCCATGAGCAGGGTCTAGCATGTGGTATTTTTCCACATATTTTATCTTGGGCCCCTTTTCCTTGAACCATTTTGTGGGGCTGCTGCATTGCTGGCCTTTTTTGTCACTGAATCTCTGGTACCTAGGAGGGAGCCTAACACTAGGAGATACTCAAAAAATATTTGTGGAGTAAAGTAATGAACTTGCTGATTGCCTGAGGAGCTGCCAGTTGTCCATTAGCCCTTGACCGAACCGTAGGACAGACCACAACTCTCCGTACTTCTTGTACCTTGTGCTGCTGACTCTTCAAGTTGGCACCAGCTTGAGATGCTCCCTATTTCTCTTTGACGACGCAGGTGCACAAGGGCATCGGGAGACATTCCATCCTGGCCCAATCTCCTGTCTCCATCCTAGTCTCTTCCCCCAGTACCCTCCTGGGTTTCTCCCCATCTTCCTTGGGGAGCTTACAAAGGCTGAGGCATCAGCCAGAAGCCAGGGTTAATGCCCCAGTGCGTGGAATGCGAGTGGCTCAACGGAACAAGAGGGAGGCCGCCCGAGTAGTGTGCGGGTCAGAAGTCTGCCGCTGAGCGTTGCAGAGCCAAACAGAAAGCTTCCCTTTTACTTGCCCTTTATTTGACCTGTGGATAAACAAAGACTTTCTATTTCCAGAAATCCCATTGTTTTAACTGCTTTGAGTTTCTTTTGTAAACTTAAAAATCCGTGTCTTTATGTGAGACATTTAAAGCTCTATGGGCCCAGTCTGAACATTTTTTGTTCCTTTTCTATATTCTCCTTACATGTTTTGTGCTTGTAGCCACAAAGTCTTGGCTCTCTGAAATTCAGCCTTTTCTTCAACAATGTATGATATTAAAAACCGCGAGAAGGTTGTAGTGTGAGTAGAATAGTCAACATTGGAGAGAACTTGATAAATGTAACCTCTTTAGGGAAAGAATTGAGAGCATATGATTCTTCTTTTTCATTCAACTGGCTATGAGCTGGGGCCTTGGAGGGTTTAAAAACATAGTAAAAATAAACAGTCTTTCAGTTCCCGTCCTTAAGGAGATTTGGAGGAGAGGGAGGGAAGTAACATTTACAAAATGCCTCCTGTTCCAGGCTATATACATCTATATATTGATATCAATATCTCTATCTTTTCACAACAATGTTGTGAGGTAAGTGTGATTTTCCCTGTCTTACCAATGAGGAAACTAAGGATCAGAGAAGTTAGGGAACTTCTGAAGTTTATTTACGGAAATCAGATTCTCCTGAAGACAGGATGATGTTAAGTTTCAGAACATTGGGTACCTTTTAAGATTACTCTTCCTGGAACTAAATTTTTCCAATGAGAGCATGAGAATGCATACTATCAGAAAAATATGTGTGAAACAAAGAATCCCGCAGAGCTTCTGAATATGCTGGTGAATTTAAAATACCTGCTTTTTCCCTTGTCTTCTGGAATGCCCTCCTCTTTTTTGACCATGGGCTGCTCCCTGGACTTCTCAGAGGCTTCATTTTGTCATCATAAAATGGAGCTGGTAGCGTCCTCTTTGCCTATGTCACAGGCTTTGGGTGAAGGAGTAAACGGTATAATTTAGAAAGTGAAACTCTCCAGTGGCATGTAAATGAGAGGTATTGTTGTCACAAATGTCACAAGCGAGAATGCCTGTGATGTGTTTGCAGTACATAAAATATACCCCTAATTAAAAAAAAAAAAAAAGTAGGTACTGCTTCCAATGAACTGAGTCTCAATTTGCAAGTGGGGTGAAAGTAACCTATTTCTAAATTTGGCTGTGATTTAGTCAAAAAAAAATTTTTTTTTTTAATTTTCAAGCAGAGAGGGTATGTGGGGGGAAAGGTTCATAACCATTCCTGAGACACTTACTATATACAGTATTAGACGTAAGTAGAGTGAAGGATATTGAAGAACTCGGAGGCATGAGTTCTGCCCTCGAGAGATTTAACAACAAATATATATTCTCCTATTCTTATTTTTCCTACTAATCCAAGATAGTTACTTTGCTAGAGAGAAATTCAGATCTTGATATAATACAGTCCTCCTTTGAACATTGGAATTTATTTTCATTTTCGCAACGTGGAGAAATTTGGCAATGTAAAACCAGGTTTTAAAATGAGAAATGGAAACTTGCAAATTCATTTCTCAATTTATCAAAATTTATATATTTTTTAAAAGGCCAGTTCCGCCAAAAGTAAACTAGTGACCCGCTTCATTGGCATGTTTTATTTCGAGGAAAATGGAAATTTTGATTCCCAAATGTCAATGTCCTATTTCAAACACTTAGAAGAAGACGGTCATTGGGGGGAGTATGTAAGTCAGTGCCTTTATATAGGAGCTGATCGATAATTTTGTATCAAATTATATGCCTTTAAGCAATCCCTTTGTTTCTCTCTAGTGGATGATACTGTGGTTGCTATCCCGTATGGAAGTAGACATATTCGCCTCGTCTTAAAAGGACCTGATCACTTGTGTAAGTAAACTCAGTTGTTTTCCTCTGGGTATTGGGAATTTTAGTCACTATTATTTTTTGTTCCCAGAAGAGATTAAAATACAGAAGTGCAAATCTTTCTACTCTATCATAATATGATATTTTGAGTGCTTCTGTTTATCTTTTGGCTGCCTGATGAGATAGCAGAAACCTCAGGATAATTATCTCTAACCACACTCATCCTGAAAAACACAAAATAGATGCTCCCAATAGGTTGTTCGTAAGTCAAGCACATGTTTATGCTTTTGTGAATATTATTTCTCAGTTCTCTCTCTTCTTCCTCTCCAATCAATCTCAGTCTTTTTCTTGCCTCGCATCTCCTTTTTTTCCCCCCTCCTCCTTCCAGCCTTCCTCACCTTCACTCTTTCTTTCTTCCTATTCTTGTGTTCCATTACTTTATCGATTTAGGGGAGTGTAGAAGCACCGAATAACCTTAACTCGGCATTTAAAGAAAATAACAGTGGTATGATTAAACATCCCATGTATGAAAGACAGTACAGAGCCCTCATATACTGAAGATAGCTACTGGGATTGAGGATGGATGGGTAATCACAACCCTAAAGATCAAATGGTAGCATGGCCCCACCAGAATTTAGAAAGTCTTGTTATCTTCAGTCATGCCAAGGCAGTAGTAAACAGCCACATCTTTTTATTATTAGCATTCACTATTGTTTAGATGTAGACCTGTAAATTACCAGCAGACAATTATAGGCTATAAACCAGGGAAGGGGTATAAGAGGATACATTGTATTTTCTACAAAATTCAGTTCCCCTGAAAGACTTCCCTTCAGCTGGTCCCTTGAGCATTTCTGATCTCCTCCACTGTGACTGTTCCTGGATTCCTAAAGAACCATCTATCATCCTCTGTCCTTTCTCCCCTCCCACACACATGCCTAGGAAACCAATTTAGGTAGCAAGCATTATCTTTTGGCAATTGGATTATAAATGAAATCGTTCCAGAAAGACAAACAAGAGGAAGATAAATTGGAGCCTGTGAAAGTTCAGATAGCCTACTATAGTCTTTCTAAAAATAAAAATAAATACGTTTCATGGGCGAGGCGGGATTTGAGGGGTCATGTGAAGGAAAGGAATAAGGAAGGTACAGTTCAGGCAAAGCGAGAAGATGCTGATAAGTCACCTTATATGGATCCAAGTTCTCTTCTAACCCTGAACAGCCCCCCAAAATATAATGTTCACATGTCAAGGGATGATATATGTGTGTACACTAGCACCATTCAGATGATTTGCTTTTCCCCCGGAGGACTGGACAGAGGTAACTGCTCGTGGAACAACCCCACTCAAAAACAGTATTTTTCTGAGCAGTGACAGGCCCGCTTAGAATAAAACATCCAGGCAGAGATCATCACCAAGTGGGGGACTGACTCCTCAATGCAGAAGAAAGACCCCAAAGGAATAGATTGAAGAGGAAGTTCATTTTTATAAATGTATGAGCCTCCCAGTTTTCCGGATTATGTGATCACTAAGAAGCTAAAGAATGAGCCTCGTTGGCTTTGATTGTCCCAAGAATTCAAGGGGTGAAGCAGCAGATGATATTTATAAAAAATGGAAAGCAAAATGGAATTTGTTCCCCCCCCAACAGACATACTGTTGACAACATACATGTAGCTTAAAAACTTTTTGTTTGGTGTATCTGGAATATAATAATATATAATATAATATAATATAATATAATATAATATAATATAATATAATATAATATAATATAATATATATGTGAATAAATGGCACCTTGTTTCTCTTGCAAGCCTTTGCACTTAACTCCCGGAAGCTGGTCTAATATGGGACTAACCTGAAATATTTAGGGCCAAACCAGAACAAGACTAGGCAGTCTGGTCCAGTCCCAGCTTATCTTCAATCAGAAGTACCTTGGGAAGTACAGCTGGGAGACCTGGTGATAAATCTGAATCAGATGCTCAAATCAGACTCAGACCCCCAGGATTTTTCCCAGACTAAGTAGATTTATGTCTTGCAGCTATAGCTGCACGTGAGTACCCGTACACATAAGGCAGCTTGAGGAATGAAGGCTAGAGGAAGGAGATCCCGTGCTGTTGGCGTTCTTCTGATGACAACAGCTGTGGTTTCCCCTCCAGTTCTCCTTTGATGTGCGTGATGTTCTTCTGTGAGGACCTCTCTCCTCTAGGGCAGGGGGATGGAGCCTGACCTACTCCAGAAGAAGGGCTACACAGACTTCATCTGAGGGTTGGGGGCATTTCATTGGACACCAACGTTCTTCCTCTGTTGGTATTCCTGCTTGAGGTAGACAACACTTGGAATAATCTAGTCCAGGTACTTTAGTACCTGCAGAGGTCCTGACATTATCCCAGAACCCCAATTGGTAAGACATGGAAGAAGGGAGTCATTCTGGTCGAATGTGGAGTAAGAGGACCCAGAACCTCACCTGGCCTCTGTCCTTCTCTGAAGAACCCCTGCTAAAGCTAAGAGCTCCAGAAACCATTAAATTTAGTCTATCCCTCTTCGCACACTGGGAAGTTATTCTAAATCATCTCTCAATCACATGAGCATTTAACCTGCTCTGAAATACACGGCCTAATTACCTTCAACCCCAGCTTGCTCGTGTTTCCTACAACAAAAGATGTTTCATCGCCCTTGTCATTGGCCAAATTCAGGTTGGAATGCTCCAGGAATCAAGTAGTTCTTTCTCTCTTAAGCACTTACAAAAGATCGTGTATGTACATAATACTATATGAGGTAACCAGCAGGATTTTAAAAAGAGAACTAAAAAAATGGTGATTTCCTTGTCCTCATTACTATCGTTTCTTCATGGCGAGCCACAGCACGCACGCGGTAAGAAAGCGGATGGTACAAATACACGAAGGTAATGCGTGACTATGAAACTGCACGGGTGCGGAGAGAAACTCTGTGAGGCACCCTGGATCTCATGGATTAAAAAGAAAACTGGAGGGTAGTCTAGACAGAGAGCCATATAGAGACTGAAGTCAATAAGTTGTGTATGGGAGATGGTTTAGCTAAAGGAGTAGGATGGTGGTAAAGTGGGGTACCCAAATGAGGTCATCGGGAGTCAAAGATTTTTTGACTGGGAGCCTTGAATGCTTGGCTAAGGAGTTTTAAAATAATTTCATTTGCAACATAAGCTCTTCTGTGATCCAGAGATGCCCATAAATTTTGTTTCTATCCCAATTTCAACTGTGTCAGCCACATAAAGGACGGTATTCTCCCTTACATAGCTTAGATTGTTTTATGAAATGTGCTTGCATGTGGTCCATGGTAGCCCTGGGAACATCTTTCTCTCCTTTATATGTGTCTGACTGTGTAGATCTGGAAACCAAAACCCTACAGGGGGCTAAAGGTGAAAACAGTCTCAGCTCGACAGGCACCTTTCTTGTGGACAATTCTAGTGTGGACTTCCAGAAATTTCCAGACAAAGAGATACTGAGAATGACTGGGCCACTCACAGCAGATTTCATTGTCAAGGTAAGTGCCTCTAGGTACCATGTTTTCAAGCCATATCCAAACTGTTACTTATAATCTCCTGAAGAGAGAGAGAGAGAGAGAGACGCTTTGGGTCTAGGCACAGATTTGAAAATCCTATTATACAGGAAATATTTAATTCAAGGGTGTTGAGGTACATCCTAGCCTTTCAAGAACATATGATATTTTTAAGGTCCTAAGAAAATCCTTATGTGTGTATATATATGTATATTATTTAATAAAAAGACTCAAAGACCAACACATCATTAGTTGGAGGATATAAACTGTTTTGAAACAAGTTAGGATACAGTCACTGACTCACATAAGGTGTCCTCAAAGATAAAGACAGACTAATGATCCATAGACTTGGTAATACGTCCCATTACAAATTCTGTTTTCTTTTGTACTGGCAATAAGACTAACTTGTTTCCTCCTATCAGAGCTTCCCTGCTCTTCAAGGTAATATAAAACACATTGCTGGAAGCAACAAATCCATTCTGTAGGAGAAATGTACACACTAGAAGAATGTTTGGGAATCACAATAAAATAAAACATATTTTTTCCCTCAGTAGGTCAGAAGGACCTGAAGGATTTCAGCTGTAAAGCTGTAAAACTTGTAATGTGTCCAGGACTCCATAAATTTTTCATCATGGGACCTGGAGCCAGAGGACATTTGATTTAAGCTAAGACTCAATGACCCCATGGCAGCTGGAAGTAAGAATGTACATAGGAAAATGGGATAGACAGTGAGGTTGGATGGAAGAAGGGTTCCAGAGCACTGTTCTCTGTCTCCATCTGCATGGTAGCTCTTTTTAATCCGGTCCAGATGCCAGCCACGGTCACGTGAACAAGAAGCTACAAACCAGCAGAGATAGCTCACAAGAGAAATGATGCTGTGGGTGGTTCAGTCATTTCACTGAAATATGCAAGTACAGCACAAGAGTGAGAGATGGCTTTAGTTTTTGCAACCCTTAGAGTGCTGCTGAATGAACCATTGGCATTCATTCCCCTCGTACCCTTGCAAGAGTTAATACACATACTGAAAATAGAGAATTGGATTCAAGTAACATTGTTCACATGTCAGTAGTCGACAGCGTTGCTGATGCGTTTCATACATCTAGCTGCCTTTTGCACATCACCACTTTGATATCCCATAGGCACAACCAGTGCAACGTGTCCAAAACTGGCCTTGTCGGGCCCCAGAAACCTACTCAATCTTCTTTATTTCCTATCTTGTGAAATACTATGCTGTTTACCCAGCCACATTAGAAATCTTTGAATCACACTGATTTCCCCTTCTCCTCTACACCCCTGGTTAGGCATTAAACTTTGTCTGTTCTATCTCCATACCATCTCAAGACCATTCTTCCTTGTCCCTCCTCGCCACCACTGTCTTAGGTTAGGCCTTTGTATTTCTTTCTGATCAAGCACGTGCATCCTTCCGAAGTTGCAGCCCCAAGGAAAGAAAATGACGTTCTTAGCCACAAGAGGGTTTTTTCTGATTGTTCCATCCTTTGCTAGAATTTCCAACTTAGCTCTCCTTGTGAAAGCAGCTAAGGTACATGTTCGGTTTGTGCCCGTTCTAGAAATTTCAGAAAAACGGCATAGAGGAAGGTGACTGATGAGTACCTAAGCCACCAAAGTAGTAGAAAAAGTGTGATTCCCATTTGCATCAATTAGCATATTAGGCGCAGGTAATGCGTTCATATGTCTTTCTGAACAGTGTGGAGCACCGCCCTGTGCATCATTCAGCAGCCAGGGAGCACGGGGTGACTCCTGACTCCCAGCCCCTTGCTGGTTTGTCTGAGGCAAAAGTTTCTACCACATCGGGAAGAGAAAAGAGCATAGTAGGGGAACAGCTAAAGCTCGCGAATTAGCCTTTTCCCAACTGAGAAGAAAAAGGTGTGGCATTTCGTAGTGCATCGACTGAGAGATCCTTTGTGTCCTTGATGATGTCTTTCATGCATTTGAAATGTCTTCTTGATTCCTTTGACTTTACATGGACTAAATATTCATCCATTACCCATCCACACACTTGTCCTGTCCTTTGACTCTATCTACCATGACAGTGCGGTCAGTTGCTATGGAAAGGGACCAGCTTCTGTCTTCTCTTTTCCTTTCAGTATGAGAAGTCCTTATATTAAATTAGAAACACTGAATCATTGTAATTATAGGAAGAAAAGCTTGTTTCAGAACATCCTTTTTCCTTATTAACTTAAGGAGGCCCAAATTACATATGCCAGATGTGTTTAGCTCCCTAAAACAATTCTAATGTGTCAAACGGAAGCTTTCAACATACCCTGGAGAACAAGAACCTGATGTCTGGGGATTTAGGGTGTATAAAGCTCCAGAGCTAATGATAACAAAGGTCCCAGCCACCCAGAATTAATAAGACCAGAAACAAGGAACGTGACAGCTCGTCTCTCTGTGAGCAACAGTGAGGCCATCGAAGTGAGACATCGGGTTAGCCTCTTTATTTTAAACATACTTTTCCTACTTTCAAATGAAAAATTAAGAAGATACCGAGAAGAGCAGTACAGGGCCACCACTAAAGATAAACACCTGTATCGCCACAACACCAACACTAACAGAATTGCTTGGTCCCATGAAAAGAATGGCAGCTTTCAAGCCAAGGCAGACCTGAATTCAGATCCCAGCTCCTCTCTTCCCTAGCTGTGTAGCCTTGACAAAGTCATTCCATCTCTCGGAGACTCACCTCTCTCGTTATAATGTAAAGGTGGAAAGATAATACAGAGCAGTTCTAAGATTTGATTTAATATAAATAAAATGCACCCTGCATACGGTAGGAATGTAGTCACTGCTGGTTGCTGTGGTAGTTGTTGGTTATTATTTTAAAAAGCTGCTCATAAAGAAATATTATCAGTGTAGAATCAAGTAAGATTATGTGGTCAGAGATTTGGATATGTCACAACTGGTTTTATCTATTTGAAATAACAATACCCCTGCTCATTTCCAATCTCTTTTCACATTTAGGCATACAGTCTCCGCGTTCATGGTCATTGTACATCAATTTCACTGAACTCATTAGGAACAATATTCAACATATTTACTGACACTCCCTCTTAACACCAAAACTTCTTGACATGCATTCCTTACTCTCAGGGCATAAGGTGCTTTTAATGGTAACTTCTAGGAAGCTGAAAATTTGACGTGTTCCATCTTTTTTTTTTTTTTCAATTGGAACGATTTTTTTTTATAATTTTTATTTTGTTATATTAGTTGACGTGCTCCATCTTTTTCCTCTCTAACCAGATCAAAAACTCAGCCCAGACACTGTACAGATACTCTAGAACAAGGTTTCTCCAAGGATTTTGATGTTATATCCTCCTCATTTTTGTTTTTTCCTCCACTTTCCTAGGACTTAGTTTAATTTCAAGCATCCCAAAAGGGACCTCTGCAAAACAGTCCATCTCTCTAAGCCTAAATAAATCTTCTGGTCTTTTTATTTTTTCACGGAGCTGGTGTTCAAATGAGAGTCCTCTTCTAATACCTTTCCAGCATGGAAACCACACATCCCAAGAGAGCTATAGGCTTTTGTGAGCTTAAAACAAAAAAACAACCAAAAAAAAAAAAAAAACCCTTTCCAAAGAATGTGATTAATACTACATCCCTGAGCAAGCAATTAGGTATCCTGTATCTGACACACAGGATTGAAAAATATTAATCTGTAGGCTCTGCTCCCCTTTTGTGAAAGACACCATATGGCTTCAGCTGTTTTTGCTTTAAAGTAAGAGATTGTATCACTGTTTATTTTAATTAAGAAAGACCTCGATGTTCCATGGGTCAGAACGCCAGCATAATATGAGATATTCTATAGTTCTCTGTCTCTTTTTTTCTCCTTTTCCAGCTCTTGCAGATTATCTGAGGAACATTTCCAGTATTTTCATCCAAAGTCCAAAAACTGGTCTAGGGTTTAACACCTGCTCCCCGTGTTCCAGTGTTCTAGATGTTTAATCCCGTTGTTAACCCAGTTGTTAAACTCAGTAGCAGAAAAATAGGCTGTCTTTTTTAAAAATCTAAAGGCCAAATCCATCAGTTTATCCTAGGTAAAGGGCAGTTGGGACCCCCTTAAGGCCTGAAAATATGAACAAAGATGTAGACCATATGATGCGCTGATAGGCTTCTACTGTCTTGAAGTAAGAGGCTCTTGGTTATCCATGGATCTTCCTTTAGTATAATAACTAGTGCAAGCCTTGCCCAGCTGTCTCAGTGCTGTACGATAGCACGTCATGATGTCTTTGTGAAATCAAGGCATTGCTCCTCTTGGGTACTTTCTCCTTCTCTTTTAGATTGAGTATGTTTTCTCAACCTTGCACTTTTAAGAACTATTAAAGAATTACTGCCTCACTTCCCCTCTTTTAAACACAATGGGGTTGTAATTTCCATAAGGACATGTTGTATTCAAAGTTCTTGCTTTTATAGTGTAAGTTGGTGTTTTTCAGTTTGGTACTTGGACTATCAATGTTTCCATTGCCTTTGCATTGCAAGAGCCCAGGAATTTGCATTTCAGCAAGCTTCCAGTTGGTAACTCTGCACATTAAAATGTATGAATCACTAAAGTGCCAGGAAACTCCATGTCTCTGAGTGGGCAGAGCCATTTAATTCTTTAATTCTTTTTTTTCTTAACTAAAGACAGGATCTTTCATTTTTTGCAGTGTATGGCATTTATAATTTCCTCAGAACAAATTGTCTACTTTGAAACCCACATTTAAAAATCCACATACACAGGATGATTGGGTAGCTCAGTTGGTTAAGCATCTGCCTTTGGCTCAGATCAGAGTTCTGGGATTGAGTCCCGCATGGGGCTCCCTGCTCAGTGGGGAGCCTGCTTTTCCCTCTGCCTGCTTCTCCTGCTTGTGCGCTCGCTCTCTCGCTCTCTCTCTTTCTGACAAATGAATAAATAAAATCCTTAAAATAAATAAATTAAATAAAAATCCATATGCATTCATACATTACATCTAAAAATCCACATGATTTTTCGTATCATACCAGAGAAGCTGGAAATACAGGAGGGAAAGGGAGTAAGTAGCCTGGGAAAAGATCCTACTTGATTCACAAATAGAGACACTATAATCCCTTGTTCTGTAGCAACAGAACTGAAAAGTGATGGTCGTGATGGTGTACAGTTGATGGGTAAGATCGATGATACTGCTATGGCCACTTCTCTCCCAGTGCAGTTCTTCATGCAGCCTAAGACTGTCCACGCCACTGTGCATTCTGGTCCAAAGTTGCAGGGAACCAAGAAAGCCCCTCCCTGTCATACCAGTTTCTCTCTTTGCTTTTATCTCCTGCAGATCCACAGCTCGGGGCCGGCTGACAGCACAGTCCAGTTCATCTTCTATCAGCCGATCATCCATCGATGGAGGGAGACAGATTTCTTTCCTTGCTCAGCAACCTGTGGAGGAGGTAATGGTGTTCACTTAGCCTAGGAACTGTTGGCTTCTGTGAGGGAAGGCTTGGCTGTTATGAAAGTAGTCATTTCAATGTGGAAGAAATTGAGTGCTGTGATGGGTCTGATTCTTTATTCTGAATGGGGCCAAATCCTGAAGCCTTCCTGTAAGGCGGATACCTCCCTCTAGATGTCCCATGAACATTTCCTGTCGGTAGAGTTCCATTAGTGGAGACAGTCTTTTTTTTTTTTTTCAATGCCGAATTGTCTATTTTTTTTTTACTATCTTATGTTAGTCACCATACAGTACATCATTAGTTTTTGATGTAGTGTTCCATGATTCATCGTTTGCATATAACTCCCAGTGCTCATTGCAACATGTGCCCTCCTTAATACCCATCACTGGGCTAACCCATCCTCCCACCGCCTCCCCTCTGAAACCCTCAGTTTGTTTCCACAGTCTCTCATGTTCATCTCCCCCTCTGATTGCCCCTCCTTCATTTCTCCCTTCCTTCTGCTAACGTCCTCCATGCTGTTCCTTATGTTCCACATATGAGTGAAACCATATGATAATTGTCTTTCTCTGCTTGACTTATTTCACTTAGCATAATCTCCTCCAGTCCCGTCCATGTTGATGCAAATTGTGGGTATTCATCCTTTCTGATGGCTGAGTAATATTCCATTGTATATATGGGCCACATCTTCTTTATCCATTCATCTACTGAAGGGCATCTCGGCTCCTTCCACAGTTTGGCTGTTGTGGACATTGCTGCTATGAACATTGGGGTGCATATGGCCCTTCTCTTCACTACGTCTGTTATCTTTGGGGTAAATACCCAGTAGTGCAATTGCCAGGTCATAGGGTAACTCTATTTTTAACTTTTTGAGGAACCTCCATTCTGTTTTCCAAAGTGGCTGTACCAACTTGCATTCCCACCAACAGTGTAAGAGGGATCCCCTTTCTCCACATCCTCTCCAACATTTGTTGTTTCCTGCCTTGTTAATTTTTGCAGTTTGAACTGGTGTAAGGTGGTATCTCAATGTGGTGGAACTGGTCTTGATTCTATTCTTTTTTGAGAATAAACTACTCACCTGGGTGAAGAGAACTAACTTATTCAGGAGTTAAATGGAGAGTGACTGTCAGGCCTACTACCTAGCATGATGTGTCTAAAAAGAATCAGAGATTAATTTAATTAAAGCAAATAGTTTATTACCAGGAGAAAAAAAAAAAAGCCCCTGCTCTATAGGCTTAGACTCAGTTATTGTTACACCCTATCCCATCATCTGTGCCATAAATGTAATGCCACTTGCCTTCTTTATTCATTAAAACACATCTCTCCTGAAAAGTCACCAAATGAATTCCTATCTCTACTCCATCACATCTGCAACATGGACAGCATTTTGTGTTACTGGAAAAAATATTTTCCCTCATTTTCTGCCCTTGATAATTACTATGGTTACATAATAATTGCTTCAAATTATTTTATAATTTATTTAGCCACATCCCTATAGAAGACTTAGTTCATCTAAACTTTTCTATTATAATATAAGGAATCACTTAATACCTAAGTATTTTTCTCCTTTTAAATTATTTCCTTGGAATAAATTCTCGAGTGAGTTTCAGAATTTTTGTGGCTATTGGCATATATTACCAAAATTCTTTCCAGAATGGTAATAAGCAGCATATGAATAGTTGAGTTTCATTGCCAGCTGAACTAGTATTTGTGGACTATAAGGATTGTTTAATTTTGCTGATTTAATGAGCATAAAATTCTATGTATATTCCTTTAAAAACTAGCACATCAAATAAATTCTGGCTCCCTCTTCATAGAAACCTGTTAATTGGACAGTGTTAAGTCATTAATCCACATGGGTATCACTATATTATTTTGACAAGAGAAAAGAAGAATGGTACCTCAAAATAGAGACAAATTATTACCTATTAATTTTTTTAAACAGTAAGAACATATAAAAGAATTCATCTTCATTCGCATAATGTGAACAAACCACCAAAAATGAGGTTTTATAGAATAATGTTAGGTTTTAGCTTAAAAGGAGTTAGTCAAAAATGCCTTCAAGTGCTTTTACCTGGTTGTTAAATAACTATCAATTCGACATTCTAAGCATTTCAACAAAATATTGTTTCCATCTGCTCTGTCCCAAAGAAAAAATTACTTTAAAAATAAAATGCCAATGACTTTGATGTTTCATGAGAATTTGTTATTCTGATACACCTCTTAATGACTAGAATAGGAAATAGTTTCAAAGAAAGAAATCCAGGGGCTCCTGGGTGGCACAGCAGTTAAGCGTCTGCCTTTGGCTCAGGGCGTGATCCCGGCGTGATGGGATCGAGCCCCACATCAGGCTTCTCTGCTGGAAGCCTGCTTCTTCCTCTCCCACTCCCCCTGCTTGTGTTCCCTCTCTTGCTGGCTGTCTCTATCTCTATCGAATAAATAAATAAAATCTTTAAAAAAAAAAAAAGAAAGAAAGAAAGAAATCCAAGCAAATAATTATTTTTTCTTTTCTCTTAAAATGCAAACCGTGCTTTGTGAGAAGTAACATTTCAGTAATATGCCCACTGTGCCAGTTTCACACGGAGCTGCTGATGGAGTATACTTTCAGTACCCTTGCTGATGCCTTGCTATATAATAAGACAACTAATGTTAGATTCATATATATCCAACCCCTCTCGGCCGAATTTTCCTCGCATCTAAGTGAAAAAGTAGAAGCATTAGTTGTCTTCAGATGTTTTGAGCAATCAAAACCTTGCTTCAACAGAAATCTTATTAGGAAGCCCAGATAAAAGGAGTATTGCTCAGAAGGCAGATTTAGGAGCTATGTGGAAATCAGCCTTCCTCCCACTTTGCGGACCACAGTTTGAAAATTACTGAAAAAATGATCTCTGAGTTCCCTTTTATATTGCTGGTTCCACATTCAACGGGTTGACCATTTTTGCTCAGTGTAAGCAAACAATTGCAACTCCAATTACATTGTGAAATGTTTGAAAACACAATTATCTGGTCATTTATTTCGTTTTTGTTCTAAACCTTCATTTCACACACCCTCGGATGGCCTGACAACTACATTTGTAAGCTGACAAATTATGGTTTTTAAAAAATCATAATCTCAGTTATATAATCCACTTATTGCTTATGCCCACATTTTACTACATGATAAATTCTGTCCTTGAGTAGAAATCATTATACCGAAAATTGTAAAATTATAGAAATTATAAAATGATTTGCTTATAAAAACTATAAGTTATAATTTTTAATTATAAAATGATTAGTTTATCATAACATTATCTGCTTTAGAATACAATTTAATTGAAAAATAAAAGTATATTTACTTATTTACAATGTCATTTTTCTCTTTGATTTTCTTATGAAATAAAAAACTTAATGGAACATGTGTTTTTACCTATTACTTTCCATGCTTTTCATCTTTACAGTAAAATTGTTAAAAGGTCTTTTTTCAAGTCTTTAATGAACAATTAATTTTTGCGGGTGGTCCGAGAACACAGCCCCAAGCCAGGAAATCTGGTTTATAAGCCTCCTTCTGATTTCCTAAAATCTTTTGCAAGCCTTTAATTACTCTAGCTCTGACTTGCTAACACGTATCTAGCAATAACAGTATTCAGCCACCTGCCCGGGGAGAATATATTTTGGAGGTTGGTTAGGGTCAGAATGAAACAAAAGCCTAAACTGGGGGGGGGGGGAAACTTCTCCATGTACATTTCTTTTTCACGTTAAGAATCTCAGTCTTCATCACCACCTCACCAGAAACACACAGGACAAGAAAGAGGCAGGTGGGCAAGGTCCAGCACGTTGTGAATGCAACGAAGTCGTACTCTGCAATGCTATTTTTTAAAAGAATTCTCTAAATGGTGGAAACGTGTGCATGGAAACTAAAAAATATCAGCTAGAGACTTAATTTAAGGAGCATTGGCAAAGGATTTTAGGTGAGGACGACGTTGAACATTAGGGGGATGTTGTTGTTGTTGTTGTTATCGTCATCGTCCTGGGGGACTCCTAGTGGCTACTGTTAGGATCTTCATCCTCCATTTACTCAGCCTAACCTACTCAGGTTGAATTTAGAGAAAGATCATGTTCCCAGGCAGCTGGCCGGACCTGATCTTTGTGCTGTTTCCCATTGTCCCCCATTCAGCCAGGGAAACAGTATCTGAGTTTTTTTTATTGATCGATTTGGAAGTTTATTCTCCCTCGTGCCCCAGATACAAGGGAGGCAGTTTTGCATCCTTGCACGAGACAGTCAGCAAATAAATATTGATCATCTTTTTTGGAGACAGAAATCTGCGTTATGCTTTTCAATTATACAAAGCAAATGGATAAGAATAGGACTTACCACAGAGTCTTATCACCTAGCCCTGCCCTTCTGGAATTCAAACCTTATCGTAAAACTTAAATATTAAAATTTGAGTGGAAAAATAATATTTGAGGTCTGCAAAAATTAATGAGCCTTCCGTTTATCTGTCTTTTGTCCTGGAAATTACTGAGGCACTGGGGAGGAATTCCCATTAATGTGAGATGGCCAAAAAGCATAAAGAAATGTATTGCGCTATATTTTACCATGGTTTGTGTGTTTTAAACTTGCCGGGATGGTTTGATACTACAGGTTACCAGCTGACATCGGCGGAGTGTTACGATCTTCGGAGCAACCGCGTGGTTGCTGATCAATACTGTCACTATTACCCGGAGAACATCAAACCCAAACCCAAACTTCAAGAGTGCAACTTGGATCCTTGCCCAGCCAGGTCAGTCAAATTTACCAGTTTATTTGTCATAAACATCAATCGAGTTCCAACTAAGCTTCTTAGATTTTTTTAATGAAAAATAAGCATCCCTGTCCAGTGTCCATTCCTAATCACGCGTTCTTGGTCCCCATGCCCCTTGCTCTTGAAGCTAGATGATGCCCTCCCAGGGTCTACAGATTTTCCACTTGTGGAGCACTCTTCAGAGTTATTTTCTCTTCTGATTTCTTTTGATTCTGGCACTTCCATCTGCCCTTAGCAAGGTCAAGGCCAATGTGGTGGCACAGTGTTCTCAGGAGTCTTTCCATTATAACTCTGTCACTGGATCAGTGACATGATCAGAGGAGACCATATTTAAGGACCACAACTGACCCATTTGAGCCAGGGGTGGTCCACAACTGGAATCGAAACCACTCTCAGAACAGCTCTAATTATAACAAACTCAGCGTTTGTTAAAGAGAAAGCAGGACTTATTTTCAATAATCAGATTTTTCTAAAAGGTCTTTTTAATTAGGAACTTTAAAGAGACACTCGACACTTTCACCATCGCTATGGCTTCTTGGCAACCATGGTTGGCCCTCAGTTAGATTTAAGAATCACACAGACAAACGAAGCATCATAAAACAGATGAGAAGTCATAAAAGCACAGGTCAGCAGTCTGTTCATTGTGTGACATTCTTTGTTTTGTAGTTGTCACACCTCTTGGTAAATCTCTTTATTAGCTTCCTTATTCTCAGCATAGGAGAGAAGATATAGAAAAAAAAATCTTGTCCTACAAAACTAATCGTGAACACCAAAAGATAAAAAAAACCCTTCCCCGGGCTCCTTGGATTTCTGAGAAGCACCTCAATATTATTTTTAAAATCATAGTTTAGTAATTATATATATAAAACTTCAAATAGTCAAAATAGTACATGAGAAACATGCATGAAAATCACTCTATCTTTGAAGTTTTTGTTTTCTGCTGTTAACTTTCTAAAGTTTGTTTTCTTGTACTCTGTCTCATATTCATGGATTCTAAATTCTGCCTGTGATGCAAAATTGCCTATTGCAGATACTTAGCCCATTAAACTGAACTCAGAATAACAGGTTTTCATTAAAGACACAGAATCAATATTTTATAATTATAAAATTTAGGTGAAATTTCATTTAATTTAGGTTCATGTTACGCCAGAAAATTATGCATTGAAAATTGGATATGGTTTAAAAACTGAATGAGGTGTTAAAATTTTGCTTGGACTTTTTTTGATTTTGGAAATATTAAGAGTATGAAGCATTTTTAGCCAAGATAATTATAACTAATGCAATTCAACCCTATTTTTAAATTATTCTAGTTATTATACATCTTTATATCTATACCAGAAGACCAGTGTGTGAAAAGCATAGACAGGTGGACTCAGCCAGAGGAAGACTTTGAAAGTCTTTACACACTTTTTTCATGAAAATTTGTGTGTGAATTTCTAGGAGAAATGAGGGATTTACTCCCACAACTGGGGAAAAAAAACCTTCCATAAGGAGATGGCCGTGGAAGACAGTTGTGAGATAAAAGCATTTTGTTAACAATTTTAAGAAAATGTTTATAATTTACTTAATTTTTTTTCCTGGCTTCTGATTTTTATCTATCTTCTCTGTCGGAGTAATATTTGCAGCCCATTTCTTATTATCCAAAAGCAAAAGGCCATGTTATAATGAAAGAGGTTTGCCTGTGAAATTTATGCTTTGTCTGCATCCTATGTTATTTTAAAACATCTAATACAGCACATGTATAAATGTTGGGACAGGTGGCTCTTGAGAAAAAAAAAGAAAACTGAGAAAAGAGAAAGAAAAAGTAAGTTAGAGGCAAATGTCAGGAAGCTGCTTTTTTATTACAGAGGTAATTAAACAAAGCTGTAAAAATTAAGACTTAACAGAAGGAGAGATTTAAGAGGAAGCTGTTTTAGGGAATGTGATTTGCTGCTCCAAGGTTAAGATACTTCAGGATCACTGGGAAATTCATTGCACTAATTTGCATACCTGGGATCAAAGCAACTTTTCTAAATTCCAAGAGAAAACAGGAAGTGATGGTCCCAGAGAGGAAGATACTGTATAACAAAGGTCTGCCCTCCCTTTAGACATTGCAGAGTCAAACCCTCAAGAAACTGCTTTCTGACTACAGCTTTAACTGCCTCATAGTCAAATCAGGAGTGACCCAATGACTTCAAACTATCGCCTGTGTGTCTCCAATCAGAAACCCCCAAAAGGGAAAATGTAGACGTTCTTAGTACAGTCAGATATTTTTGAATTCCAAAAGAAATTTTTTTAACCTAACCCTTGAGTTATTTGTCCCCTTTACCTGCATGAGACTAGGATTTGGGGCCTATTATGTAATTATTTGAAAGCAAAATCCCATTCACACAACCAAGTTTATTGCCTGTCAAGGCTGGGAAGTACCATGGACAGCAGAAAGTGCGCTAACTAATGAGTCTGGAGCCCTAGGTTTACTATTTTACCCTTCTGGACCTCAGTTTTCTCACCCATGAAATGGGGGTGAGAGGGTTGTTTGTTGCGTTCAGTTAGTGGTTTTCAGACTTTGCCTACAGAACCTGTAATTCCACATAGTTGCCTCACTGAATTTCATTTGATATATTTTGAAGTGTTTTTAAACAAGAAGTCACAAGAAGTTCATATATTCAAACATGTTAAACTAATTTTAACTTATTCAAGCTCAGCTAAATTGTAAGCATTGTTGTAACAGTTGTAAAAGTGTTATACCACCAAAGTAACTACTTTTTGCCCTCATCCTTAAGTTCTTCAATATGTCTATTTGGCTGAAAACTAAAGATCCTGAGATTGCAGGGCGAGCTGTAAAAACTGCTACCATTAACCATCTGCTTCTCTGTAATAGTAGGAATCCTCTCATTGCTACACATCAAAAACCAAAACAAGCGAGACATAGACTGGTTATGGTGACCATTCGCCATAATCCTTGCTATCCAATCTTTTTCTGTCTACCAAAATAGCCTCATTGTTTGCATGCATTTACTTTCTAATAACTAAATGTTTACCATTGAACTAGCGAACTAAATGACATCCCTTACTCATTTCACTCACTGACAGTATCCACTGGTTCACATGGCTGTGGATCAGCTCACCTAATGGTTCTTGAAGCTAAAGAGACTGTTGACGTCTAGCCCATGTTTTCAAAATAATTTTCATGTTTTTATGGCTTTTTTTTCCCTGATGCTTAATGCCAACTAAGAAATGTCGATGAGTTAAAAGCCTATAGTGAAAACAATAAGCCTCCCTAATAATCTCCAGTGCCCGCAAATCACCAGTGTTAATGCTTTTGCTGTATTTCTTCCCAGTCTTGTCTCTAGCTCATAACATAGATGAGATCATACTGTGTACAGTGGACCCTTGGAATTCAGTGATTTAGCGTTCTTGGTTTCCACTCTTCTAAACCAAGCCCGAATATCCATGACATGTAGTAACTTGCCATTTTGCTGAGGCAGGAATATGAATCCCTTATATGACTAGACCAACATTTGAGCCTACCTGGCTGCCAGAAGTTCCGTCCCAAGAGAGCTTTTGTTGCTCTCCGCTGGTGTCTTTTATGCAGTCATTTTTATGAAGTGGTAAAATACTTTGTTTCCTAGTCAAAAGTGGTCTCAAAAAGGAAGCCAAAACTTAACACTTATAATGGAAGGAAAGAGAGAGTGAAGTTAAAAATTGAATGGCTTTTAGCTAAAATTAAGAATGTTTCTCATTGGTGACTCAGAGCTATGACATCACTAATCCCGTCATATGCGCTCTCCAGTGTTCTGGTGGCGGTCCCAACTTGGGTACCCCCAGGAGCCCAGAGGCATGCCCCTCCTATAAGTCCAGGATCTACAGCAAGTTTAATTTGTTTTCCACTGCATTTAGGTAACCCGATAGTATGGACCCTTTCCCATGTCGCTAAGACGTTTGGAATCTAATCAAATGTAAAAATCCTCTCTCGGGCCTGCCGTGCCATAATCCAGCTTCTGTCTTACACCAGGGGACATTTTTTTAAATGCCTTTTCTGTTGTTGTTTGTTTGTGCAATGTTTGTATCATCTTCACCTCTCAGGTGAAGGCTAAAATCCATCATGTGGCTGGAAAGCCTCAAACTGTATGCCTACAGTTCAGCAACAACTAAAAAGGCATCGTTTTAGTTCAGCTAATAAGCACCTTATGTTTTTAGAGTGGCTTTCAATGTAAACTATGCTACATTGGGCCTCATACTGCTCAGTCTAGGAGACCGGAATGACTGTTAATGCTGTCTGGGGGAAATTGTGCAAGACATTGTTTGTAAGAAGATCAGAGAGCCACCTTTGCAGATGTGTTCTGGCACGGGTCTCCAGTGTTCCCTCCAAGGCAGTAATGAAGGGGGCTTAAATTGGCAAGGGTTGGAAAAGTGAAAAAAGCTCTCACTCATCACACTATCATGGTCACAATCATTAGCAAACAGATCCGTTTCTAGCCCAAACTGCGTCCAGATTCCCCCTTCCCTCAAGGAATTCAGAGCAACAGTCCTGAGCAAATGCCCAAACTTGCATGCCCCGAGCGGCGGTTCTCAGTGAGTTCCAGTGGACTTTTTTGTCCAGCTCCGTTTAATTTGACAGCCAATTGCATAAGTCATCCCTGGCCATGATCCAAATCGTGAACAGAATCTCAGATTGAATCTTAATGCAACTTTAAAGAAATAATCTGCATCGCGAGAGCCATTATGTGTAGTGGGCATGTAAAAACCTGGTCACGCTAACTTGGTGACTAGTCCAATGGCAATACAGACTGGTGGTTAGGAGGGGAGATTTGGAGCAAAGAGGCTGGCTTGGAATCCTGGCTCTGCCGTTGACTGGTCCAGGAGCCTTTGGCCAGTGACTTGTTCTCACTAAGCCTCAGTATTTTATCCTGTGAAGTGAGGAAAATAACAGTATTTTTTACCTCACAGAGTCATCATGAGGAATAAATGCCCAAAGACATTTAAAGAGCTTAGCAGAATGTCTGACACATGATAAGCACTCAAAAATGTTAGTTGCTCCAGCTATTATGACTAAGATCATGATTACAATAATGTTGATGTTACCTCAGAGAGAAACTGCTAAACTTTCCAGAAATTGGCTTTTTCCTCCATGAAAGGAAAAGATGGGACCCCAGAATTCTCTGAGTCTAGAAATGGAGTTCTCTGTTGTTTTAACAGCAAGAGACACAAATTCCTAAAAAATATCTTCATCAAAGTAAATCATGTGTATCAGATTTTTAAAATACAACAACCATGAGAAATTAAGATAATTAGCATCTCCATAAATCGCAATGTGCAACTGCCTAATAATCCCTACTTAACCAGCTGTTGAGACATTGCCATTTAATTCAGATGGGATTTATGCCATGTCTCCAAAAAAGGAGAACTCAATGCAAGGACTAGAAGATGGTTGCTTCATTAGCAATTAAAGTATAATGAAATGTTTTCCTAATCTTGGAAGTCTTTTTGTTTTGTTACAAGAGGTAAATGATTTAGAAAAGTAACAACTTCCATTTAATCAACCCCATTTGAATATATTGCTCTGAGAAGCTAATGAGTAAGCAATAAGAAAGATCACCATAAAATCCCATGTCCACGTTCATTCGTTATCTACAATGAGGTAGAAAAGCAGAGTTCTGGTTCTTTTTAGGATGCATGGTCATACCCTTCCTAAGTTTATAGTCACACACACACACACACACACACACACACACACACACATCATCATCATCATCATCATCATCATCATCATTATCATCATCATCATCATCAGACAATCAGCTATAAGTCTGTTATTGGGGCAAATCAGTCCTTCTACCAAACCAGCTCATTACTACTAATAACGATAATCACTTGTTACATTACATCTTACACTTTTGAAAAGCATAATTATTTATGCAATTCTCTTAATTAACTTGCGAGTTAATGGCACAGGTATTATCATCATCCTCCATTTTAACCTCAATCTTATCACTTTGGCTTTACTAGCTAGTAACGTCTTTACTTAACTTCTCTAGACCCGAGTTTTGCCATTTGTAAAATGAGTATAATATTCCTGTAAGAGAGTAGTTACGAGGGTTCAATGAGATAATAAACATACGGCTCTTAGTAAGATGCCAAGCACTCCGCAGAAGTCAGCTATCATTATCAAACTGAGAGCCAGGCCTGTACAATGACTTACCCAACGTTACTTCTTTATGAAGTTTATCAAGTGCTTTCACCTCCATTATCTCAATTCAGTTTTACAGTCCCTGGGAGGTTAGCAGGACAGAGATTATTATCTGTATTTCCAGATAAACAAACGGAAGGCTAAAGAGGTTGAGTGATCTGCCCCAGGTTAGATTGTGCAAAAGAAAGCTGGGTTGTAAATATAAGTGCTTCCAGTTCCAGAGTTACCTCCTCTACTATGTAAATTCAGGTGACCCGATTCACACCAGATACGTTATTCTTCATGATGCCTTTAGCACCCCGTAACATCTGGCTTAAGACCCCCCACGAGGAGTACAGTACTGACAACTTTACATGTCAATGCAGAGTTTGGTCCTCTGGGTCTTTGAAATGACTACACACCCAGGTTAGACAAGCCTCTTTTACATAAGCGTAACTACTGATGTTTACTCAATCCAAACAGTGACCAATCACTTGGGGAAGCAGAGGAAGAGATAAACAAAGCCCAAAGAAATATTAGTCCCCCTTACTGAAAAGCAGTTCAGAAATTGCATTCACTAAGATAAAAAATATGAACCACAGAAATATCAATGTGAGGAAATATTAATATACTGGGTCAAATGATCAAAAACTCCCCAGTGGTTTCATAGCAGAAAAATGAATATGTGCCTTAAAAATGTTTTCAAATCCTAGATGATGAAACAGGGTTCTTTTGGTCTGGTTCCAAAAGATAAATGAATGCTGCCTCGTAGGTACAATGGTTTAAAAAACGATTGTGACCTATTTTCTCATTTTCATCACATCTTGCTTAGGGAAGCCCATGGTGCTTTAAGAAGTCACCAAATAATTAGAGTAGGAAGGATTTTGAGATGATCACCTAGTTCAGTAGTTTTCAGTTTGTGGTCCACAGAGCTGCAAGTTCTGCCTTCAGCAGCCCCTAGGAAGAGGAGAGGTGAGATAGAGCTCCATGAGGTGGATTTCCAGGCCCTCACTGCTACTTCATCTTAACACTCCTGATTTCGTCCAGTACTTAGATGTGGCAGAAGTCCAAATGAAAGGCACTCAAGATCCCATGGAAAGATAGTGACAGAGAAGAGAACTGACTGTTCAATTGCCAGCTCCTCAGGGGGTCCTTTTCCTTATTATATCATAATCCTTTGTGCTCTATGACCCAGGAAAAGTGAACGCTTGTGTCTTTCCCAACTTTTGGTCATTTCTCTCCTGCCCCATCCTAAACTGTTGCTTAGGAAGAGATTGGTTTCTGTTGCCCTGGAGTCGTCAAGAGAAGTACTCTCTTCTGTGCCAGAGCTCCCTCCGCCACCCACAATTGCATTCAATTTTTAATCGAGTGCCTGGCTAGTGCCAGGTTCAATGCTTGGTACCATGGCAAAGGCAAAGAAGAATCAACTAGGGTCTGGGCCCCCACACATGAGACAGGAAAGGGATCTTTCCAAGCTGCCATGGCTATTTCTGGGAGATCCCCAATGGAAGAGATGCAGAGTTAAGCCAAGCAGGCTACAAGTACAGGTGTCATTAAGCTGTCCTGTCTCCACCCCAAATCCCTCAATCTTCTCTGCTACCAGAGCAGCCTTCCTTAACTGCCAACCGCCCCCCCCCCACCAAAACAGTCTGCCCTCTCGCACAGGTGGCAGAGCCAGAGGAAGGCAAGGAGCGGGACTAAAAATGTGCACAGTGAGTGACAGTTGGTTGGGGAGCGTCTTTGACCTGGTTTTATTTGTTTGCTTTCATTCTGGATGGTACCATGTCTGCATACCAACAGCATGACTTCATTGAGTGACTATACACTGATCGCCTCTGCCCCAGGCATGGTGTTAAGAGATCCAGTAGAGAATCCATATGGATTCTATCCCATGGTATTAAACCAAAGAAAACTTATACATAATTAGAACTTAGTAGATACTTAACAGTGATGAGTGGAATTCGTGTGATAGGTGTTTGGAAGAGGAAGAATGAATTTCTGGCCAGATGTTGAGAGGGAAATTAAGGACAAGCTTTAGAAGAGGTAGCCCTTGACTAAGAAATTTCACTGGGCGTCATGGAGCCACTTAAGACTTTTGAGTTGGGAAGTAAAATAGTAGTTACTGTGACAGCAGTGAGCAGCCTGGGTTGGAGGAGGCAGTCCTGCAGGCAGAGATCTGTTACCTGACCACTGCAAAAGGGCCCAAACTTGTGGCACAAGGAGATGTACTTGGCCAGACTTTACAACTGGCAGAGCTGTGTGCCAGCAGGGAGCACGGGAACGAGAAGCAATGAAGATGTCCCGTAGTGTCTAGCCTGGGTGGATGGGAGGATGGTAGTACTCTGAACACTAACAGTGATCACGGGAGAAGAAGTAATTTGTGGGGGAAGATAACGAACTATCTGGACACACTGAGCTTGACAAAGCTAGAGCATATCCAGCTGTCAGGAAGTCAGCAATGACTTCCTGCAGCTCAGGAGAAGCAGCAAGAGGTCATTAGAGATTTACAGAAAGGGACACTTAACACCATGAAAAGGACTTGTTATGGTTCATTTCCATTATAAAAAGAACCCAGAACCCCACAAATTAGGCTGTCCTAGAGATAGTTCCATTAGGATTTTTCTTGAAGAAAGAGATTTACTAAATAGTGTGAGCCTGAATATGGATTGATTTTAAAGCCATTTAAAGTCGGGGATATTTTTTTAAAATAGCTTCTAAGATGATTCCAAAACAGACTTGATAATCTTTAAGTGACACTTGGGATTTGCAGTGATGGCCTCATTTCATCCATTTATATCATATTTTTAAATGTTCCTGCCTTACACTTTCTCAGACTTGTATTTTGTCTTGCTTGAATATTCTAGTTCCTGTGACTATACATTATAGAACACTCGGGAAACAGAAAAACATAAAAATACAAAGGCAAACACCAGGAACTAGCAACAGTTTTTGGTCTTTTCCTAATATATTTCTGTGACATATGTATCTGTAAATACATACTTACTTACTTATATGTATTTACACATACGTAGACACATATATATGCACTACAAAAATGATTACATAGATTTATGAACACATGAATTTTCTTAATATTGTGGTTCACATGGTATGTTGCACTTTGCATTGAATTTTCTTTAGTTGACATTACATTTGAACATTGTCTGTGTCATTAAAAATGTTTCAAAAGTCTTCATGTTTATGACTACATAATATTTCATTACATGAGCCCATCTTAACATGGAAGCATTCTCCCATCATTGGACAGTTCAGCAAGGTGTGTACCTTGAGAGGATGAGGTTCCATATCTTTTTTCTACTTTACACCACGTTAGCCCAGAATGACCTCATCCTCATCTTCTTATTTTCCCACCACAATCCCTGATGTTGGGGAGTCCAATGGAGTCAGGTCGCTGCCCAGTGTAAGAAGTGCATGAGGGATCAGAATAGTTAAGGCAATGAAGAACACGTGGTTTTACCCCAAACCAACTGTTTTTTACATCTTCCCTTCTGATCATTTTTTAAAAATTATTTTTGCCTCCTTCAGCACTTCCCACCCATTATGTCTGAATGCAAGCACACGCATACACACACACACACACACACACACACACACACACACATCAAGACCAAAACATGGTAAGAGCTTCTTAAAGTCCCTGAATGTCATCCTTTTCATCATTCTTCAATATGTACACTTTGCCTAAGAAAAAGACCAAGTTTCTTAAAGGTAAGCAATAGGAAGTTACATTTAGGCCACCGTGCCTACCCTTCTGTGACAGTGTGGTGAAAGGCCAGGGCCATGGCATGAACCCCTAGAGAGAGCAGAGCCCATACACATGAGCATGCATTAACAAGACTGGACAGAGCGCCATTGTTTTGATATCTTTCTGTTTTCACAGGTGCCATAGAATGATTTTATGAGTCTTCACCATGACCCATGCCATAGAAAGACAAATATAGCTATAGTTCTGTTGAATCCAGGTTCGGAGCTCCTTGTGCAAACAAAAACACAATTTCTAAATCAGTCCAAAGCAAAGCCCAACATCTTGAATTCTATATACACCCCCTTTTTTTCCCCTTCTCCTCTTCTAGCCTGTTTTCTTCAATATTATTGCCTCCATTTTAAATATCATCAGCTGATAAATCAATTGGCAGAGATCTGCAATAGTTTATTCTAATATTGAGGATAACAAATCGTAGCTATAAAATTTTTCAGAAGAGAAGACAACAAACCGTATTTTTCATTTTGAAGGTGTGTAGGCATGAGTAAAAATACTAGGGTTGGCTCAATTGTAACTGCAAAGTCCATTTCAATGATTTCTTAATTAACTGCTATTAGATGTGTACCCAAAGTTATTAGAAGAACTTTGGAAGGTTAGAATTCTTTAAAAATATAGCTCTTTTAAGAAGAAAATTCCCTTAATTGCTAGACATAAGAATTATTGGAAAAAGATCACATGATTATGATAAAAGATAGGATCAGTCTCTCACATTCAATTTGTCTGTCAGAAGGAGGCAGAAAAGAAGAGGAAGTTTCTCTAACTTGGAAAAACAGGGAGAAAAGTTTGATGTTAGGGCTCATTCCATTTTTCTGTTAGAGCTGCGGGATCTTGACCTTCCTCATCCAGTTTCATGAATATTGTTACTTTATGGTAATGCACATCCATACACAGTGAAAATCTAGCCATGCAAATGGGCGCAAAAACTTTAATCATACAGATATATAGAGAAAATTTAGTCATGTAAGATAAACAAGTAAATTAGTATGCCAATGGTCGTCTCTCCTGGGAATAGAAATCTATCTTTCATAGCTTTGTTTCCCGTTGTCTTTTAAATTTAATTTCTCTCATGTATCCTCATACCTTTCAGTCATTTCTTCAGAAACTACCCTCTTTGTCACGTCCTCTTATTTATGATGACCTCCAGTCAGTGCTGTTTTTTTATCTGTCTGATCTACAGTATGCAGACCTTACCCGTTTTACCCAAAAGCTTAGATTTGCTAGCCATCTAGAAAGAATATATTATGTCATCCTATATCAGAGAATGAAATTAAAACTGAAGCCTTTATTTATTGATTTAAACATAAATATCCACATTTATATCGAATGTGGATCTAGAAATATACACCCATCCATCTCTCCCAGGGATACAGAGAGAACACGTGAGTTCCTTCAGTATTCGAAAGAGAGACTTCCTGTCATTTGTCAGTTGAAAACTAAGTATCTTCTGCTCGTGCCCTACCATGTTCTGTCCCGGGGTGACAGCTGTGTATTCAGCTCTCTCTGTCTCCCACTCTTGACGGAGAGTCTATGATACTAGCCCTTTTATCTGAGACCAATTCATCATAAATCTTCCACAAGCCAGGGGACGCTGCAAGAAAACCTTGCCAACTGGAAGCTTGAGTTGAAATCAGTGAGGTAGTGTAGTTTACTAGTAGTGGAGTTTACTAGAGTCCGTAAGGCCCCTGGGGACTTCCACACAACCTATAATATCATTTCTTGTGAATCCATTAGCCGTACACCCTATAATGTCATTTCTTGTGGCTCCTTTAGGCTCTGTCTCTGAATCTCACATGTTTCCCAGGACACTGGATACACTAACAACAGTCACGACCATCACAACCCACCACTGTAATAGCGGTTAACATAATATCACAGTTTTACAGACCACAAAAATGATTTTCCCTATTTTTTCTCTATTTTAACTGCTCTGCCTTTATTTTGGTAGGAAACTTGATTGTGTTACTGGTTGCCTACTATATTCGCTAGTTCTCCCTCCGTTTACAACAATAACCCAATGACTGCGTTCAGATATTCACTAAAATCTTTAGCTATGCCAAGAGTAGAAACCTATTTGCTAACGCACGTTCCAGACTCTTGTCAATCCCCAGGTACATACTCTTAAACAGAGCTCTCTCTTTCATCAGGAGCGAGACAGTAACTGTAATTGCTTGCCGAGCATCTGGAAGTAACATTAATAATGATGATAATAATGACCTCATAGGATGTATAATTTGGGGGATTAAAGAACATTTACAAGCTTATTGTGTCATAGTTAATGATGAGGTGCCAAGTTTTCTTGCCACCACCCTTTCCAGTGGTATTTCCTGCTTGGATCAGAGAACTAATTATAGTAAATGGTGCCCTTTCAAAGAACTTGCCCCATCCTCACGCATATGCTAGTGTAAAGATTACTGAACTGTTGTAGCGTTGTTTTCAGAGACGATTTATTAATGTTGTTTTGCATTTGTCTAACAAAGTTTGTATAATGTAATCATTTAGTGTTTATTTTATTGTGTGTACCTTCTACTCAGAGGGTTGGCATTATTGTTCCTAACAGTGACGGATACAAGCAGATCATGCCCTATGACCTCTACCACCCCCTTCCTCGGTACGTAAATCAACCATCCTGATGCTCGAATTAGTAAACCAGCCTTCTGCTTCTTTTATATATCTATGTAGATGTAGATTGTGTGTTTCTCTGTCAAAGTAAGATGGTCGATAGTATATTTTGCAACCCATCCTGAGCTCTGCTTCTGAATAGTACTGGGCTGCTCAGACCATAAGCTTGTCATTCGAAAACCATTTTAAGATAGGATCCTATTACATTGAAGCGGACACAGTCACTCACTCTGATTAGACACAGTGTATGAGTTATGTTGTGTCTTTCTTTCACTCCCTTTGTCCTCTTCTGTTTCTCTGCAATAGGACCCTAGGCGTTAAAGCCTTGTTGCTGACTGTTAAGCAAACACCGCCTAAAATATAATCCCGCAAATGTGGGATTCCAGATGTGCTATTACTCTGCATAGGGGCTTTAAAGATCTTCTTTGTTTTCCAAAGAAATTAGAATTGTGTACCAAAAGACGATGTTTTCCCATCCTTATTGTTCAGAACACTTGGGGGACATTTTTTTTTCTCCAAAATATCCAATTCCATGTGCAGTGTTGCTTTTTTAAAGGATGGTCTTTTTTTTTTTTAACTAGAAAAAAAAATTAAACTGATGGAGGAACTTTTAAGAGAACTTGTTCTCTTTATTAATATATTCATACGAAAACTGGAGAGGCTGAAAAATACACTAGCTCCTGAGTGTATGGTCTGCCACATTGGAAACAGCTCCCCGGACAGCAGAAGTTAGAATCGGGCTTGGCAGACCCCCTGTGCCGGGAGACACCTTTGCTCTATCCTCTTTGCTCACTTGGACTCTAAGGCATCAGCTGCTATTTAGAACCCAGAGTTTCCATCAGATTGTAAATAGTGCAAATAATCCATGATAGTTTTCTGAATCTCAGACCAAACAAAGGCTAGAAAATAAGTTTGTTCTGAACTGCAAAATAAAACATAGTTTGATTGAAAATCTCCAAATACTTCATGAAATGGAATCCAAACAGGGGCCCTTGAGGTCATTGAGTTCAGCTCCCCAGAGATGCTTTCCTGTCCTTACTCCTTCCAAGCGCTCACACCCAAGGGGAGCATAGACACAGGTATTTACCCAAATACGCATATATGTGTATTTAGTGCATAGGTATTCCCACACGGGTGTGCACATAGACTGGTACCTACATAATTCATGTACACCAACGCAAGCTGTAATCCGGCCTCTACTTAAATACTTCCAGTGACTGGTAGAGAACTCGCTTTTCACCATCCTAATGGTAGTATGTAGACAGGAGCATTGGATTTCTACTCCATATAGCTGTTTGGGTTTTCTTTTTTAAGTTCTTCCACTAAGGGGTTACTTCATTAGTCAGCTCCCTCCCACTTTTCTATGACTATATTGATAAAGATGATAAATGAATTTAGAATGCTACTGACATAGCATTTTGCTGTCTTGATCCAGAACCAAATGTCTATAGTAAATGTTTCTTGAAAAAAAGAAATGGAATGAAAATATAAAAAGATTAATTTAACTGAACCAAGATTTCATTTGATTTCAGTTTCCGTATCTATAAAATGAGTATCCGCAGAATACACGTATCTGTTTGTGTGAAGGCTAGATATTTTACAATAAAAGCAAAGTTGGGTGTCAGGGGTGAGCTACGTTAAGTTTAGGTTTTTCTTGTAATAGCACTCCTAAGTTTCTTTCATATCTATGATCTCCCTTGTTTATATTTCTCTGGGCTATGACGAATGCCTGTCTTAGGTTAAACTTCATTTCTTATATGTTCTGATTTCCCCCAAATGCCAGAAGCCCAGTATTCTCAATGATAGATTGAAATGAGCCTCTTTAATGTTATCCTGTGTACACATGGACCTGTCTGTGCATCACAATGGAAAAGGACAATCACAAATAAATAGACTGTGTTTCATACTCCTTGCACTGCTGTTACTGAGCCGATTCTAAAGTTAGATATTCTGCTTAATTGATAAAATCTTAGCAAATAGAAGCAATTTCTACAAATGTTTTTACAAGAAGAATTGAGTCTCAAAAATGACCCAAAGTTAAGAACTGAGGCTCAAAAATGATTCTCAGATGGCACCTGCCTTCTGATCAAGGCAGAAGGCTTTACATATTGAAATTATTTAAATGGGTTTTAGACCACAAGTGTAGATACAAACACAGTTAATGAATTTTTAGATTTTTTTTCTGGCTTTCAGTCTTTGACTGGAACACATACCTGAACATAAAAGAAGAATGGAGTCTTATTCATTCATAATTCATATACACAATATTTCCACATCACTCTTAATTTTGAGACTTTCTTAAACTAAACACCCTATGTGTTTAAAAAATTAAAAGCCATCAGAGTTAAAATATGTGGTATATGAACTCATTTTTTTTTCTTCCAGGATGGGAATCTTGGATATGCACTTTTTTTTGTCCCCAAGGACTTACCTGGTCCCTGTTTTAAGATATTCTAACATGCCTTCTCTCGGTTTTTATTATACTTTCTTTAAAGCACTCAGACATGTTTTGCCTTGAAATTCCACATAACCCTGTCATATGTCAGGATTCACACAATAATTTTTCACATATAGAACGATAATGGTAAGATGGACACATACTATAAATTCTTAGAATAATATTAGCATCATTTGTCTTTGTGTGATCACGGACACTGAAAAGGATACTTATTACTGTTTGTGAAATTACACTATGGGTCAGGTCCAAATGTTGAGACAGAAATTAATCACTCTCTCTTTAGAAGGGTCAAGTTTAGGGACGTTAGAGTACCAATTAGAAAGTGTGCTCTTTCTTTTTATGGCATCTTAATGTTCTAAGAGATTAAATGTACATTTAAAAACATATTCCCACTTCACTGTCAGATCAAATCTAACATGAATACGTACTTATATATTCAGCCCAATTTCATTCTGAATCAGACCTGTTATCCATATCCAGAGGGAAGCTCTCCAGAGATTTACATGGAGATAAATGAGAATTGGTTTTACCCTTTTGGAAGAGAAACCCTCTACAGAGCTGCTTCATTCTCTTGAAAGGGCTCAGAAAGTCTCCTAAGGGCTAAACAGAGGGCCTCAGTTTCCCCATAATAGCATTTTCTTTTGTGTCTCCGGGGGAAATACGCATAGGAAAATATTGTACTTGGCAGCATGTTTAGGCTGTTGGCAGTAGAGATAACAGTTGTTGCCTAGACTCAAACTGCAGAGAAAACGTGGAGGAAAATCCTCTGTTAACTGGGAAACACACACTATCCAGGCTTATGCAGAAGAGAAGTCAGATTCCCAATATACATGAAATCTTACTTATAGAGTGATTGATGTCTCCACGGTATGCCTGTGCAATATTTTTACATTTAACGTTTCAAGTAGATCAACTTGGCGACATTTTGTTTCTCTCTCATTAAAATTATATCTCTCCTAATTCTAAGAGAAATCTGAAAGTTCCTTCGCAGTCCTTATCAACAAGCAGAATATATGCAAGAAAGACAAGCTCGGTCCCAATATTTCTATTTTTAAAAATTCGGCATTCTCTGAATCTGCGGGAAGAGAGAAAAGAATCAGGCAAAGATATCTCTCTGCATCTGGTCCCAAATGTTTCAGAGCTGTGCAGAGATCTAAAAAATCAGTGGAATTCTCTTAAATGTTGTTGATAATATTATAATTTTCTTCCTTACGTAACTGTATCTTTAGATTCCAATGCCGTCAGCCTTCCAACCCAAACCAAACTTTCTTCACAATTCCAACAGTTCTTTCTAAGGGGCATGCTAACTGCCAGTGTCCCTCAACAGTTAGGGAATGAGAAGCTCATGCCTCACATTATTACTTTTGCTCCTTAGTGTAATGATGGCCTAGTGTGAACATCAGAATTGTGCTGAATCCATGTAGTCCCAAAGCTGATGAAACAAGGGAGAGGGAACGAATGTTTCGTTTACTTTGATCGTTCATGAGCTTCTCATGTCAAAGTATTCAGAAGCTAAGTGATAAAGTATTGCATTGAAAATGGAAAGTATCAGCCCAGATACAAACCATTAGCGTTCATTGAGTAATCAGTTTTAATCTTGACAAAGATATTTATTGGGATGTCGTAAATATACATATAAAACATATATATACAGAATATATATTTATAAACTATGAAATAATATAAATATTATACACAGAATATATATTCAAGCTGTAAGGAGAAGGACTGAATATCCCTCTGTTGAGTAGGTTACAGCACGGAGAGCCCTGTGGACAGCTCTCAAAACAGTAATTTCTTTCATTTGCATAGAGCTTCAAGGTTTACAGAGCACGTTGCCAACACTGAATCCTTCACTCTCACTCATCAGATTTTAGACACCAGATAGCTTTCGGATCTCTTGACCGTAGCCTCTCAGAACCTGATTGCCCCAATAGGCACTGGGAACGGGGTTGGTCGGAAAGGTCACTGAGGAGGTTTGGCAATGTGCATGTCCGCCCTGATGACTCCCCTTGCTTCTGTAGGTGGGAGGCCACCCCGTGGACCGCGTGCTCCTCCTCGTGTGGGGGGGGCATCCAGAGCCGGGCAGTTTCCTGTGTGGAGGAGGACATCCAGGGGCATGTCACCTCAGTGGAAGAGTGGAAATGCATGTACACCCCTAAGATGCCCATCGTGCAGCCCTGCAACATTTTTGACTGTCCTAAATGGCTGGCACAGGAGTGGTCTCCGGTAACTGTGCCCTCTTTCTTTGTTCATTAGGAGAGTAAGTCCACTCTTCCCTCTCATTGTCATGACCCCACCGGCTACCCGGTGCAGCTCCCCACTTCCCTTGAGGTGTCCAGAAGCCTAGCAGTTTAGCTCCTGATGTAGGCTCACCCCAAATCCAGCGTAGCCAAAAGTAAATGAGTAAAATAGACATAACTTCTTCAAGTTCCTTCAAGCAGCCTCTGTGCTCCTAACGGTCCCTGAAGTGGCGAAGAGAGGCAAGTGTCTGTCAAGGGTCACTGGGGCCAAGTGACTGATCCTGAATGTCGAGAAGCTGCTCTGATGATAGAGCTCAGTAGACCACAGTTTGGTTTTATTTTTTATTTCTTCTACTTTGTCTATATCCAAAAAGGGTTTGAGTAGATCCCAATTAAAACTATGGGTATTATTCATTGAAAAAAAAATGAAATGGAAATGGCGAAATAATTAGAATGGGGATGAAGTAGAATAATTAAAACCAGAACATTCTAGAATATTGGGAAACTGTTGCAGCAGCTTAAGTAAAGTGTTTTTTGGGGTTTCCTGGCTGCTAATGCAAAAGGTTTGAGATGGCAAAAGAGATTGAAGGATGAGGAGGTAAACCACTGTGCCCCGAGCCACAGAGATGGCAAAAGACTTCTCACTTCACTATGTGGCTTTGGGGCAGCAGAATCAGAGCTGTGACATTTCTATCTAGACTTGCTCCCCGGCATCTCGAAGCACTGGAGGTGCCGTCTACCTGTGGCCATTGAATCAACTCCCTGAAACATTTTTGACCATGTCCGTATAATCAGTCGGATCAGCCATGCTGCAGTAAAATTTACTATGATGGCAGTTTGCAAAGTGTTAACGTCCAAGTGGGAGCTAGCAAAGTGACTAGACAAAATTAAAATGCAGTGTTAGGAATCAAAAGTGAGCACGCTCTACAGTTTCTTCTCTCCTTCTTTTCGCTGCTTGGTTTGGGACTTGGCACACAGTGGGTGCTTAAGGAATGTGCCCAGCGAATCTAAAGCTAAGAAATTGAGAGTGATTTAATTTTCAGCCAGCCACACCCTAAATAGCCAAATAGAGCAAAGACTCCATGAATGGTAAGAAATGGTACAAATCCACCGGGAGTCCTTATCTAAAAGCCGCCCTTTAAAGAGTCTCGGGTAAGAAACGAGGCCAAGTAAACAAGGCTTTGCTATGAGTCTCCTCTCTCTTGCATTCTCCTTCCAGTGCACCGTGACATGTGGCCAGGGCCTCAGGTATCGGGTGGTCCTCTGCATCGACCATCGTGGAATGCACACAGGAGGTTGCAGCCCCAAAACCAAGCCCCACATAAAAGAGGAATGCGTCATACCCACTCCCTGCTATAAACCCAAAGGTAACTCAACAGGTACCCTGTTACCAGTCTTTTCATTGTTAAGTATCCCAAGTGTTCTTAGTAACTCTTTTGTGTAGCTTAGACTCTACTAAATGGACTGAACTCTTTCTAAAAATCTTTTGAATCATTTTTTGCTTGCAAATTGTTACTAAGTATTACATATTTACATAATTCTCTCCTGGATCATAAAGCTGTTTGAAGACTATTGCTGAAAAGTATCAGCTACATCTGCTTAAAAGGAAATCCTGTAGAGATGTTGGAGAAATACATGTGTGATTTACTAGTCACATTTCTTGCTGTTAAAAATAATGCGGTGAATCCGAGAGTGTCTACTTTGAGTCCTACTCAAAGACATTAGGAGGCTTCATACTTCAAATTGCTGAAACAGAAAGGCTTTGCTTCTTATATTGAAAATTAAAACATTAATACGAGACTAGATTCCAGAATTATAATTCAAAATGAAAATCTGGAATAAATCAGAATTTAACAGATACTGCGAATAATTTATAAAAAGTGAATTTTAGAAAAGTTCTACTGAGTGAGCAAGACTTATTGTAATTACACAGGGTCTCTCTGATTAGCATGTGGACTAATCAGATTTCTTTGCTGATATTGCTGTCCTCCGTGTCAGGGAAATAGAAAATACCAAAGTCGCAAAGCATTCAGAAGTAGAGAACTCCTTATTATAAGCTACCTCTTATTATTAAATATGATTCCCTTTTGCTTCTTAGTTTATTTCTCTAACCATTACATTTCTCAGAAAATCAGCCACAGTATAGCTCTTTATTTACTATAGGTTGCCCTTGGTGGGAGTGAATGGCATCGTGAAATCTAAACAATATAATGGAAAGAAAACCAAAAATACCCGAAATCCTGATTAATTGTAATAAATACATCTCTCTGTCTCTCACTTTCTGAGACTTAGTTTCCTCCTCTGTAAAATGGGGCTAAGAATAGTAACGACCTCAGAGATCATGTGAGTATTAAATGAGATACAGTGCAGACAGGGTGCTTAGCTCACTGCCTGGAATGTCATCAGTTCTCCACAAATGTCATCGTCAACTCCTGACTATCATCAGTGCCCTCCGGTACGGGAGGAAGAGGCCACACCCGAACCTCCAACGAGATCCGCTTCCAATAGACAACAGTGTCGCAGGCCTAATAGGGCCAGCGGGATGCTCCGTCCCTGAAACAGCAACGGCCCGCCCTGTCGGATCCCACGCGGTTGACCGAGTCACTTAGTTGGGAGCCGTGGGCTAGCTGTAAAGTGATGAATGCATGGGCGCCGTGTCACCGTGCTTAAAGGCTAGCAAATCCTTCCGCCCTTAGCAGTTTGGTATTTGTCACTCGCTTTGTTTTCTGACTAGAGGAGAAGTGTGCCCCTAACTTAAAATAGTCAATTATTTATTAGCTCTGTCTTTACCAAGCCACTTCAGAGAAAGAAAAGCAGTTTGTGGTTAACTATCAAGAATAAAATCTGGATTTTCACAACTAAGTAGTGAGTCTGGCTCTCTAAACATCATTAAAATGCCATATAATTCTATGGTGTATGCATATAGAGACATATTTCTTTCATCTTTACAATTATATGTCATAAAATGGTGATAGAGCTTCACTGGCTCACACTATAAAGGCAAATATGCCTATAAATGATCCTAATAAATATATCAAAATGGGAATCTTGGCAGTCACTCCTGTAGGAACAGTTCTAACCTCTGTCTTTCTTTTTCTCCTTCGCAGTTTTTTTTTTTTTCCAGGAAGTAGTTAGGAAGCTTGTCCTGAATGGTGTGGCCAAAGCTAGAGAAATAGGTGAAGCAGTCACATTATGGGTCGTGGACCCTAAACTGTTCGTATTCTGACTGTCCGTGAGCCCCGGGGTAGTGCGGAATGAGTCAGCGCTCTAACGCAGCGTTGTGTGAATTTCAGAGTGGAAGTTTTGTTTGCTTTTGACAATATGGCATAGATCACACTTCACCAAAAGGAAAAAAAGAAAAGTCAGAATTTATTAAAGTATCGCAGTAGAGCTTACTGCACTTCATGTTTGTCTTGAAAGATAAGTATTCTATATTTTTAACATAGAAACGGTGAAGAGATACTTTGATGACTCTTCCTACACACGTTGAGCCAGTGTTCCTAGAGTTATGACTTCCATAAAAAAAACTCTCCTTTGCTCATCAACATAAGAAAAGGGAAACAGAAAGACTGGTAGACTAGTATTACTAAACATCTTAAAATATTCTTTTTTCTTAATATAACCATCATCAGAAGCAAAAATTTACCTAAAAACTTACCATTTGCCGTTATCAGCATGGTTTCTAGGTAGCGCAAAATCAGGAACTGGTGAGGAGGTAAGGAAATTTCCCTAAAATTCCAAATTGGTTCTAACCTCTTCTCTTCTATACGCATGCACTTAATTCTCAGAGAAACTTCCAGTAGAGGCCAAGCTTCCGTGGTACAAACAAGCTCAAGAGCTAGAAGAAGGAGCTGCCGTGTCAGAAGAACCCTCGTAAGTTTTTAAACTACAAGATGTTTTGCTTTTGAAACTGACTGGTTTTAACAAAGTAGTGTCTCTCTGAATGTGGCTTCCCTGGGTTTTGAACCAGGTGTAATCCACTTGCTAAGGGTCAAAGCGAGCCTTTGGGGCTGTCACATTGGAGATTCATCAGTTCCCAAGTGTTTCTCAAATCGTCTGATTGCATGTTTGCTCTCTAAATACTTTTCAGTTTTGAAGTAAGAAAATGAAGGGGGAGCGCCTCCCCTCTTCTCCAAAATCTGACTCCTCTTTTCCAAGAGGCTAAAGGTGAGGACAGACTCGCTCTGATGATGTAACATAGATTTGATGTGAAAGTCTGGGCAGCTTTTCACATTCCTTATATCCCAGCTTTGCAATATAGCCCCTCACAAAAAGTAAAGCGTAGGAAAAAAATATCTGCGGGCAAAGGAAGTATATTAGCTTTTCTTTTCCCTTTCTTGCTGCGATCCCAGTCTTTGCCCCACTTGATCACGGCCCCTTACCCACTCAGTTTTATCAATGCTATGAAATTTGCAGGATCACCAGGCACAGATTTTTCAGATACCTCAGAAGAGGAAATAAGGAAGAAAGACAAACATTGGTTGATTGATTGATTGATTGATTGGTAACCATATATCAATTGTACTAGAAAACACTGATATCTGCTGCATCATTTTTAAAAATAAGGGAAAACATTTTAATGATCTACTTCATTTATGATCAAAGCAGTTTCTCAGAGTGATGATTTTCTGGATTACATTATTTCGTATAAGCCCTAGGCTCTGTGCTCTGCAATGGTGCGTAAGACATGTTACTCACCCTCCAGGAATTCAGAGTATAGCATGTAGGGTATGGAATGGTTTCCAAATTCAACCCGTAGTTTAAATTTCACTAGAGATATAAGTTAACAGTGTAATCTATATATTCAAAAACAATCTAGACTTTTCTCAGATCCGTTCTGTTTGAATCTAAATCTGATATGGTGTGCCAGACCACAAATGGGGTCCCTGAATCACACCCTAAACAGCAAAAGATTGAAAAAGAATTTCAAAATACAGATTGGTAGGACCAGAGTTCATTCGTAAAGAAATGAAATTTGTTTTTCAGTCACTTGGTTAGGTAATGCATTTCTGACTTAAAAGGACAATAAGCAAAACATAAATTATTTTTGTACTATAAAGTTACTACAGTGCCTTTTTCTACTTTTTAGAAAAATGACGTTTTCAAAAAGCCATTAACCATTGCAGAACTTTGGAGGAAAGGCAGTGTTTAAAGATCACGGTGCAACCTTTACATGAATATATGAAGGCTTAAAATTTTTTGTTTCTCTCCTGCTAGTACCTGGCTGTACAGGCCTTCTTGCTGCTGGAGAGGAAGTAAGCAGTTTATTTTAGAGGGGGATTAGCTCTTTATCCACTAAGGTCCCGTTTAAGACACAGAAAGATGCCGTGTAATTGGAGCTAGTTGTTCCTTATATATGTATTCTTAGGTTAAATACATTTAAAACCAGACGTGTATTATTCTACTTAAATAAACTCTGCTCTCCTGTACACAATATTTTGTCATTTGGTCTAAAGCGTAATCCTATATACAGTATCACATTATAACTGATGTAAAATAATATAATAAAGTCGAAATTAAATCAAAACATCTTACATCAATAATTTAACGTCTTTCCCATTATTAGATACCTCTCAAATGAAAGTATTAAGTGGAGTTTAATGCCCCTGCACAAGGATTCCATAGACCCTGGTCAACCATGTTTTGTAACAAGTGTTTTCCACTAAAGGTCTGATTAAGATGCATTATGTTTAACTTTAATCTTAATAAAATCCCTAAAGTAGTTAACCACATAGTTTTCACCATTGAAACTATAGCCATATATTAGATTATTAAATTTTACTCTTGGTGTAATGGAATTGCCATCTCGGCATGATTAATCTGAATTGAAGTAGATTGTAATTGGAGCGCTGGTGCCGGGTAAAGGAAATGTATACTATTATGCTCGGAACAATAATTACTTTTATACGAAAATGAAATAAGTGACAGCTGTAGAATAATGTAATGAAAGGTATATGGTTTCCACATCTTAATGCGCTTGACATGTTTAGCGCACTGAACCCTAGGAAAGGTCCTACATGTTATATTATTTTTTTTATTGATTTTGAATTTAAAAAACATAATTTTGCGTGGTCTTAATTCTTTTTTAAACCACACAGACTAGTTTCTAAATGTATGTAGCAACCTATAATTACTCTCCATAGTATAATGAAAAAATGATATACTGTCAGCAAGTCTTTCCTTCCCCCCACCGAGGAGACTCACATTGCTTAAATTAAATGGTAATGTTTAGAAGCTGTGGCCGTCACTTCTGACCTGCTCAGAGAAGCATGAATCGTGGTCTAGAACTATTATCTCTCACTTTGGCTCCAGCTAATAGAGAGAGTCCTCTAGTAAAAATGGTAAATATTGATTTCCCCTGATGTAAAATAAAAATAGTATCACCAGCCTGTCTCATTAAACAATATAGGAAAATCAGTAGCTTAAAGTCTTTAGCATATGGAGATACTGTTATTGAATATTAGATGCTTGTGGTAACCCCAAAATGAAAAAAATAATAATAATAATTGGTTAGCACTCTGGCCAAAGATATGTTGGAAAGGAACCGCCCTAAGGTGTGTTTAGAAAAAAACTCGGATTTGGGGCGCCTGGGTGGCACAGCGGTTAAGCGTCTGCCTTCGGCTCAGGGCGTGATCCCGGCGGTATGGGATCGAGCCCCACATCAGGCTCCTCTGATGTGAGCCTGCTTCTTCCTCTCCCACTCCCCCTGCTTGTGTTCCCTCTCTCGCTGGCTGTCTCTATCCTGTCGAATGAATAAATAAAATCTTTAAAAAAAAAAAAACTCGGATTAGAAAGTAAACACTGAATGTCCAAGAAATAACTAAAACTTTATAGAACAGAAGCGTGTACTGGTATGGCTGTCCCACGGAGCTCAATGCCCTGCGGAAGATACGCATGCAGATATCAGCCACGTAGAAGACCTGAAATAGGGCGCCTGGGTGGCTCAGTTGATAAAGTGGCTGCCTTGGGCTCAGGTCATGATCCCAGGGTCCTGGGATTGAAGCCCGAGTCTGGCTCCCTGCTCAGCGGGGAGTCTGCTCTTCCCTCTCCCTCTGCCCCTCCCCCTGCTCGTGCTCTCTCTCTCTCTCTCTAATAAATAAAATCCTTTTAAAAAATTTAAAAAATAAATAAATGAAACCTATTAAAAAGAATACCTGAAGTAAGTAGGACAATTAGGTCACGTTATGGTAATGGCCTTAATATATTGAATTCATTTATAAAGCTGCAGCTTTATTGAGAAATACTTTTAGATGTTGACTTTTTTTGTAGCAACAGACGGGTGTATTTATGATGCATTTGATTCATATGGCACGAAGGTGGGAATATCGTGGTGAATATCTTTTCATGATAGCTCCTAACCCACTTGGGAGAGTCATACCCTAGAAATTGACTTTTTGCTAGCGGCTGTGGTTTGTCTTGACCCAGCACATGTTTTTATCAGATTTTTCTGACAATCGGCAGCAAGAATCTTTAAGCAAGGTATATTTTGTCTCTCCTCGTTGAATAGGACAGTGTGAACAAGATCCAGCCCCGAACCGAGACTACGTCATGTGGGGCTTTAGCCAGGAAAGCTGATCAAGCACGGACAATCTTATAACTAAATACAGGAAGGTGAACTTGCCTCTGAGGATGTCCGTAGAAATTCATGCTACTCAATTAACACAGAAGGAATTATGGTTAGAGACAGACTTCTAAAAATGATAAGATTCTGGTCTGAGTTGCATTTTTGCAAGGCTAAGAGCCGTGCCATTCCAGCACTAGGAAGGGGCAGATGGAAAAATGACTGATGGAATTCTCCTTTGCTGTTATGTGAAGTATGTCTTTTTAAATTTGCCTCCAGCTGATGAAAGTATCATTTAGGATTCATTGTTTATTTATTTTTTTTAGATTTCATGCGTTATTATTTTTCGTTTATCATTTTACTTTTTACAGCGTAATGTTAGTTTCAGGTGTACAATACAGCGATTCAGCACTTCCATGCATCACCCAGTGCTCATCACGCCCAGTGCCCTCCTCCATCCCCATCACCTGTTTCACCCAATCCTCCCACCCACCTCCCCGCTGGTCACTGTCAGTTTGTTCTCTATAATTCAGAGTCTGTTTCTTGATTTGTCTAGGATGTAAATGTCAGATCGAGCCCAGCTCGTTGCTTCCACTGACAAATATATGGAATAGCTTTCTAGGTATATTTCAAGCCCTCGGAATTTTACTCGTATTTGCTGAGGGATCAGAACCACAGTGTGGTCGTCTAATTGTGTTCGTTAATCAAATGGAAGCTAAGTACATCACTGACTTGATTTCCCATGTCCTGTATTGAATTTACTTTGTGGGGTTATATGCAGAAACATGACAACCAGCTCAAACCAAGTACACACAGTGACCACTTTGACAGCTTCATTTCTTGCACAAAAGTGATACTAAGGTGTCCTCTAGGGCACGTAATGGCAGCGCGTCTCTGTTGCTGAACAGGAAGTTAATCAGCTGGCTTTCTTTAGGAGCCTGATCTCACTTGGAGTAGGAAGGAAATTGTTCATTTCCTTAACTCCTTCAGGCCACTAACAGGCCACTCAGTGCTCTGCAAGGTGTCATCTGTTAAGGGAGGCATATGAGAAAGCCGTTTGCCCCAAATGCTCCGCCTTTCTGTTTTTAGACTTTCTGCTCTGTGAATCAAGTCATTCCAGAAAGAGGGAGGGAGGACTAATGGGGTACCTAGGGAAGCCAGTTATCTCCCGGATTTATCTCAGTTGCCAGGAGTTCCGCTTGGATGGCTCCGAGCAAGCCACAGGAGGCAGGCGATTGCTGTGGACTCTAGGTGACCACCACAACCGCCTTCGCCAGCCAAGCCTCCTTCAGACATTGGCGCGCCCCGGCTGGAGAGCCTTAAATGGCGCTGTCCTCTCAGAAGCAGGATTGGGTGGGCCTCTGTGCCTTGATCTTGCCCTTAAAACATCTTGGGTTATCTCATCAGATTTTCACTTAACAGCTTTATTGCCTGGTTAAGAAAACAGTTTTGTGCTTCAACACAATAGTCAGACCTTAAATGTATTGCCATAAACAATGTTGGTGTAAGCCGTTTTAAAAAAAAAAGGAAGAAGAAAAAGGAAAACAAGCAGGCCAAAGGCAGCAGTCATATCTGGATGCCAGATGGCATCAACTTAGTGATGGGGCTGATTCAATAAGAAGCAAAGGGAAATTCCTCTCATGCATCTGTGTGAACAGAACCCACAAGGAATTAGATACAGAAAGAAAAGCCAATAGGAGTCGCCATGGTGATCCTGGAGTCATTAAACGCCTTGTTTACCTTGTTGGAAATAGTATTTAAATATATATAATATTTAAGCGTATGTTTACATTATTCCATATTTATATCCAGTAAAGTTGTCTGAGAATGTGGATGGCTTAACTCAGTGGTTAAGAATGTGAATTCATATTTTTTTTTAAAAAAGTGGCTAGAAATGTTAATTGTGTGACATGTGTTTTTATATTTTCCCCCAAAGAATATTCAAGGAATCGAGCATCAGTCATGGATCTAGATACTTTTGCCTTTTATATCTTCAGTACAAGGTGCCTGAATTATTTTCTCTTCATGAATCTCAGGCCACAGAAAATAAAAGGAATAGCTCATACATACATCTATTTCTTAAGAATCAGAAGTCATCTCATCTACGATCAAGCAGTTTAAATACTATTCGTAGATCGTTAAACCAACATAAGGGATGTTCAGGCAGAATAGGGCTGAGCATTAGAATTACAGGAGGAAAAAAAACACAAAAGCATTTTGTTTTGAGAATTGGCACCTCGCAGAGCTAAAGCCCTATACTGGCCAGACTGAATCAGCCCTTACCCCACAATAGTCACGACCTCGCTCGCTTTCAACTCCTTCCTTTCAGGTTTCCTTCCCATCTACCCAGATCATTCTCTTCCATCATCTCCTCTGCAACAGCATGCTTAATATCAGTTCTCTGGCTGATTATGTATTTTAGGTCTGGAGAGTCCAGAGACCTGCTAAATTGTTCGCATCTCCTAATGAAAGAGGTTAATTTGCTCATAAGTCACCCGCCCTGTGCCAAGCTTTGTGCCAGTTGCAAAGACGGTAAAAATAAACCCGGTAATCCTTGCCTTCAAGGAACCTTGAGTGCATTATCCCAGGAATGATAAGATTGTGTCCGAAGTGCTGCGTATTGGTCATTTATCCACAGATTGAACAAATGAGCTAGCTGTATTTTTAAAATGCCATTTGATGTTTCGGTATGCACAGCGTGATGGTGGTATGGATTTAAAAAGAAGTGAAAGAGAATTATTTATTGAATTCCCAAATTCTCTCCACTACCATACATTCCTCTGAGTTAACAATATTAGCATAGTTAAGCTAGGACATGGTAATTTACAAATATGGGCATAAATGAGAGAAGAATGCAATATACATGGAAAGAATTTGGGGGATGTTAATACAAACTGATGTTTGGCAGATAGTGATAGAACTTATTTGAATCTTTCACTCTAAAACCAGGACTTGAGGAAGGATTATTGGGTATTTTCACATAGCCAATGATCAGGTATTTTGTATCAGTGTGTGTACCTCAGCGATGCAGAAACCATAGGTAATTTCCTCAAATTTAAATTTTTTTCGATACACCACGCTGCCAACTATGTGAGTTGGTGAGGGGTGATTCTGTGTATTTGCGTGCTCAAACGAGGATACGGTCCTGCCAGGATCAAAGTCAAAAGCAGTTTAATTATTGATCAGAACTCCGTGCAGAGCAGCAACGTGCACCAGCCATGGCGAAGTGTGGGCTCTAGGGACAGAGTGGCCGGGTGTTCGTCTTGGATCCACGATTAGCAATAGGAGACCCTGGGCAAGTCACTTAACCTTTTGGCTGCAATTTCCTCATTTGCGAAATGAGCATAGTAACAGTACCTACAACATAGGGTTATTACAAAGATTAAGTTAGTCCATATAATTTACCCAGTATGCAGGAAGCTCTCTATACATGTTTTTTTTTTTTTGAAGATTTTATTTATTTATTCGACAGAGATAGAGACAGCCAGTGAGAGAGGGAACACAGGCAGGGGGAGTGGGAGAGGAAGAAGCAGGCTCCTAGCGGAGGAGCCTGACGTGGGGCTCAATCCCATAACGCCGGGATCACGCCCTGAGCCGAAGGCAGACGCTTAACCGCTGTGCCACCCAGGCGCCCCGCTCTCTATACATGTTAACTGGGGTTATGATTGGACCTTTTCCAGCATCATACATCTTCCCAGAGAACGTTTTAGGGACTAAAAACATGTAATAATCACCTATTTACAAATGGAGACATTGAGGCAGATGTTGTATGTACCGGCATGTGAGAGAAAAGTACAATTTAACCCGAAATTCAGCCAGTGGTGCCCCAGCTAACACGACCATCTTGCCTCTCTTCTGTACTTTCAAGGCTTTTTCCAGATTCATTTGTTAAGCGTCACACTTGGGAGCCCAGAATTCATTCTAAAGGACAATGCCTATTTACATTTATTTGAATAAAAAGGGACCTTCAGGGAATTGCAAAAATTAATAAGGACAGTTTAGAAAATGCTTGAGTGGAAAAGCACCCTCTCTCAACTCTGGGTTAAATACAGTTGATCTCCCTAGATTGCTCCCAATGTGCACCGAGACAGAAACATCAATAACAAACAACAGAGCAGACAGAGCCATCTTTATGTAGTCATTAGAAAAGCCTTTACTGCAAACCAAGAAGTTCTACATTTGTCAGCCCCTCCCAACGTCTCCACTTATTGCTCATTCTGTAGCTACTTTCAAGAAAGCTAAATCTGAACTATTGCTCAGCTGAGCCCCAGAGAGTGACAAAGACAAATTAATGGGATCTGCGTGTGCCAAAATAAAGTATGGACCCTGTCACCACCAATATATGTTAAGTCCATTAAGGTCATTTTTAATGAACTGAACTTTTCATTGGAAAGCTTTGCCAAACTTGTTGAATTAAAGGAAAGAAACCTTTACAAAATTGCAAAATAAACCAATTTCACTCCACGTGAAGCAAAAAAAAAAAAACGTTCATGGAAAGTATTCTGAGTTTACAATATTTTAGATTTTTATCAAAATCAGGGAAAATGATATGCATTAAAAACTCCATTCTGGTATTAAGTTGAGAACTACAAATGCACTAATAGCACTGTAAGCTATAATGGCATGTGAGGCCCTGGGATGTGGCTTTTCAAATAATCAGACTAGCGTCAAGGAAAACCCAACTTTTAAAGTATGTTCTGTGCGCATAGGTCAGAAAAGCAGTAGGAGAGGAAGATGGTCTGAAACAACTGTCATAGCCTCATTTTTTATTTGCGAAGAGAGTTAATTTGACTCTACTTGTATCTGCTACATAGAGTTAGTGGCCTATCTTTTCTTTTTCCCCCAAACTCTGTGCATATTGAGTTTTAAAGAGTAGACGAAAAGAGGAGCTCTCCTTGGGTTCCCCTAACATCAGAACAACTCCAAAATGCCTCAGAGCCTTCCCTGGGGTAGCTGCTTGTATGCTAAGACAGTGTGAGATCAGGGTTATGTATAAATCACTGAAGGCTGCCTCTGGCTCACAGCTGCCCACAAATCCTTTTCTTCTATAAAATAGCATTTTTATTGGGATTAAATTGAAGTGTGATAGACACAATCTAAACTTGCCTCAAGCTACGTGATAACCTAATATCCCATCAAGATAAAATGAGACCAGCACAGACCGCCTGAGTCCAGCTCTGAGAAATATAAAATGGAGAAGCCCACTACTGAGTTTGGGCACAATAACTTTTTTTTAAAAGACCCAAAGAAACTTCTACAACAGGAAAAAGTTTTTGTTTGCTCAGACCAATACCTGGAACGGAGAGGTATGGTTTAACTTCTTTGAGTTTCAAGACTATTGCCTCTTTAGCTTGCTTTCCATCTTTGGACCTAAGAACAAACCCAATACCAACTCATTCATAACGTCAACTCTCACCATTCTATATAACTACTCATTTACTCATTTAAAAGTATATATTTATTGAGTATCTATTATGGGAAGTTCCGCCTTCGCAGAGGTTTGGTATAGTAAGGGAGATAGTTATTACATAAAGATTCACACTTGATTTTCAGAGGCTGACAACTACTATAAGTAAATGAAGAGGGGCCCTAAGAGAGTCTAACAGGAGCCCCAGCAGGCTTGGGGGGTTCAAGAAGTCTTCTCTGAGAGGGGACTTGTCAACCAAGGCCTGGAGGATGAGTGGGAGTTATTCCAAGCTGAGAGAAAGAAGAGTCATCCCGGGAGTGACCCACCTGCCAAAATCTTGAGTTACAAGATTTTGTTACAAGAAAGAATTACATACATTTAAGGAAGAGGAGGAGGACTAGTGTGGCTGGAGGCTAGTGAACGGGGGAGAAGAGCAGGAAATGAAGACAGAGAGGGGTATAATGTAACCATTGTAAGTAGTTTGACTTTGCTTCTGGGTATACTGAGAAACAGTTAAAAACTTTACATTTTAAGATCGCCCTGGCTACAACATGAAGAATGGCTTGGTAAAGTCTAAGAGAGAAAGGAAACAGACCAGTGGCTGTTGGGGTGGTCCCGCAGACAGGTAGTAGCTTCAGTGATTGTGGCTTATGTGGCCGCCCAACAGCCAGTATGGTGACGTGGTAAAGAGCGTGGATTCTGGAGTCGACTGCCATGGTTTGAATCCTGATTCTGCCATTCACTTAGCAGTATGGCATTAGAAATCTCTGTGCCCCAATTTTATCATCTAAAAATTGGGATGAAAAGAGTACTGTTAAAATACAGTTTCGAAAAGGTAATATCAGGATCCGTATAAATATAAAATGAGCGCATGTCAGCATTTTTATTTAACTCCTAAATCATTAAGGGAACCAGTGAGATGTTAAAACTTGTTCAAATGAGAATTGAATTTAGAAAAGTATGTATTTTCTACCAGACAAAAATCCTTTGCATTGACAAGAACAGAAAAAAAATTTCCATCACTATGGACTGGAAACATTTGTGTCATCACAGCCCTCTACAAGGAAGCTTCTGTCTAGCCAAAGACAAACAAAGACTCACACCTCCATAGATTTAGACAACCTCCCACCCTGAAACTCTACTAGGCAATGCCTGCATTCCATAAAAAGGATCTCTTTTGCCCATTTCACAACATTTCTGACAGTATCCATCTCCTAACAATGTTAAAATGAGTTAATATACAGAAAGGTCTTAAAGCACATCAGTAAACATTAGCTATTATTATTGTTGTTGTTAAGGTGGTGGTCGTGGAGATGAAGAAAAGTAAATGACTTTCGATCATTTTTGAGGGAGAATTGATAGAATTGGGGAACCACTTGGAAGCGAGGAGTTGGGAAAAATAAGGGGTAAGAATAACTCCTAAATGTGTACTTCATTGGATGGCCATTGGAATCATTTGCTGTGATGGAGAAAATTGGAAGAGGAGTAAGATGCTGAGGAGGGAAATCAAGAGTTCCATTTTTGGGGCATTTTTGGTTGGAGAGGCCTTTGAAATATTAAAGTAAAAATGTCACTCAGGAGAGAGAGCAATGTACAGTGGTTAAGAGCATGAAACCTACTAGCTGTGTGAATGACTTCAATTTCCTCTTCCATGTAGTAATTATTAAATGGAAGTAATAGTTCTTATCTGGTTGTTGTTAGGATTTAACGGCTTTTATTTATAAAGCACTTGGAGTGGTGCCTGGCACAAAAGCACTGGATAAGTTTTTGATAAATAGATTAATTATATTAAATTAGTGTTTACTCCTTTCAAAGAGTAAAATGGCTCCCAAGCCCAAAACTTACAAAAAAAAAAAAGAGAGAGAGTGAGTTTGGGTATAAAGCTCAGAGGGAAAAAAAAGGCCCAGACTAGAGATTAAATACTTCAAAGTTGCCCACACATTGGTGGTGTATGAAACCAAGAATCACTGAACACATCAGAAGACAGCACCAAATGGAGCTCCAGGGCACCATGGCACCACAACGTTTAAAGTTCAAGGACAGAAGAAAGACCTAGAAAAGGAGACAGAGAAGGAATCGACCACAAAAGAAAAGAAAACCAAGAGATGGTTGTCGTGTAAGTCAAGAGGATGAAGTAATTCCAGAAAAAAGGCATGGTCAGCTATGTTGGATGCCACTGGGAACAAGAGAGTTGAGGGTGCATTTTTTGGGAAGAGCAGACACTCTAGGGCCAGGATCCTCAGAAACTGATTATTACCTGTCTTTCTGCTGTCTTTTCTCTTATTGTTAAAGAGCAAACTCCTGACAGTCCACAAGATCCCTCCTTTAGTAAGACTCTTTCTCATACCTTGTCGGGAGCCATAGGGAGAAAGATAGGTCGGAACTGTAAGATGAGTGTAACGGAGTCCTCAAGTATGAGGCTGTGAGTCTTGATGGGGGCCCCTTAATCTCTGACTCCTTGGAACTCTGAGAGAACTCTGATACCCCGCAGCATTTCCTTCTAGTATAAAGTCTCTTTGAAAGGAAAATGTGCCCTTTAATGCAGCCAGGCTTTCTTCCCCCACTTGTAGCACTGAGCGTCTCCGCAAGAAAGTCATGGAGGCATTTTTGCAGAAGCCAGCTGCCTCTCAAAGAACCCAAAAGGGCATCATTATCATGAGAAAATGAAGTCTGCTTCTTGGAAAAGGCTACTAAATATAGCTCTCCTGGTACTGCCTTAGTCTGTTTGGAATTGGGTCCTTCCTTCCTATTTCTTTTCTTTCTTTCTTTGTTACTGGTCAGCAGCATCAGACGGGGCGGTGACTGAACTTTTTTCTCAAATCGATATATTGGTAGTTGATTCAAAATCCTCGTTGTGTTCTGTTATTTTGAGTTCTGGAGTCGGTCTATGCTTGGTTGTACTCCTGAATCACCTTACAGCGATGAAAGACTCTCACAACCCACATGTGATACTTAAGGATTTGAGGAACCTATGAAAAAAAAAGTGGTGCTATCAGATGTTTGGTGCAGTGATAGCCCAGACACGTTTGAAAAATTGTGCTTGGAGACTTTAATATGTGTTGCATAACTAGCATGAATTATTTGCAGCCCCGGAGAGTTGTAAGGGAACAACAGCAGTTGAGAAATAGTTTCATAATTCCATATTCAGGTCAAGTATCATTGACTAAAGATCTTTCACAATAAGTGAGATTGTTATTTATTTGGAATGATTTAGGTGTGGTTCTAAGTGAATGGAGAGGCCTGCTTTGGATAAGTGTTCTCCCAAAACTTTAGTGCCCTAGCTATATTTTTAAAGAATCATTTGAAGGTTGTCTTGGTGTTAAGGGTTTTACAATTAATTCTAAAATCCCTAAAATGATTCAATTAAGGAGTCGCCTTCCCTTTGTAGTGTTCCAAAGGTTTTTGTTTGTTGACTTCTTTTGGAGGGTTTTGAGAAGATCTTTTACTTTATTGAGAGACACTATTAAATAACTAAAGAAGTTTACATGAGGTCTTTGATCTCATGTAAAATTGAGACAGATGAAAGAAGGTGTCTCCTGTTCCATTTTCCAAGTTTCTCTCCCACCCAACAGCAATTTCTTTTGCTCGAGTTTCTAAATGCCTCTTCAATTCCGATGCCAAAATGCCTAGCTTCGGTTTAGAAAACTGCACTTTCTCCTAAAGATTTTACTCCATTAGTATTTCAAGGGTTGCTCAGAACCAGGAGGAGAAAAACTAGAGAAAAAGAATAGACAAAAGAAGATTGCATTCAAAATAGATGAGGCAATGTAGAAAAACAGCATCGTTACCAATAAAGTATGGTGACTTTTTTTGCCCCCAAATGATATAATTAGGTAAAAGACTCTCTGGTTAATGTGGGGTAGAATTACTTATTGCAGTATTTTATTTTCTAATATACTATTTTCCAGATCCTTCTGTGGCCACTAGTTAAATGATAAAATTTTAGAAGGGGAAAACCATGAGTCCCGTGCATTTATAAAATGAACATCTGTCCAGGATTTTGTCTACCTCATTAATTAATAAGGGTATCAGGCAGATGTTCTGACCAATTCAAAGGAAATTTCAAAGAACCATACATATTTAGGGAAATAAGATGTTGGAATGGATTTACAAGTAGATGCAAAATGGGTCTGTCCGCAGGACAGCAATTGCGTTCCACTAGACATAATTATCTGCATTTCTGTGGGCAAGAATCATTTACATTACCCATTTTCTGTAATTTAGAGTGGTAAAATAGCTCACATCATTGAGAGATTGCAGTAACTAGGAAGGAGGCACTTGACAGGGCGCCCGCTAACCTCTTGGGTCCGTGTTAGAGCCTTTTACCATTTTCCCTCCACTATTCAGTTCATTCCCTCCCCTCTCCTCACCCTGAGATCCTGCCACCACTCCATACCTAAGCATACACCAAAAGAAAGAGGGCAAGGAAATCTGCAAAGCCTATCAGACATCTAGCTGAAATTTAATAAGATCAGAAACTAAACCAAAATTAAGTATTTTTTAAAAGATCTTATTTATTTATTTGAGATAAAGAGCACGAAAGGGAGGAGGGTCAGAGGGAGAAGCAGACTCCCCACTGAGCAGGGAGCCCAATGCAGGACTCCATCCTGGGACTCTGGGATCATGACCTGAGCCGAAGGCAGGCACTTAACCGACTGAGCCACCCAGGTGCTCCTAAGTATTTCTCATGTGATTTCCTGCAAGTTTTAGTTTGTATTTTGAAACTAGAGACTGGGGTGAGGCTGGTAGGAGCATTACAATAACACCCCTATAAAGCTGTCCTTATTTTAAATAATCCCAATGATTTTTTAGACAAACGAACATGTATATGAGAAAGGAGAGGAAAGTAAGAGGAGAAAAGATAAAGCTAAAAATCTTAGGGGAGGCTGGCCGGCTCAATCAGCAGAGCACGCGACTCTGGATCTCGGGCTTGTGAGTTCAAGCCCCACATCGGGTGTGGAGCCTACTTAAAAGAAAACAAAAAACAACTTAGTTATAGGCCATGTGTGCATAAAAGTGGAGCCGAACTCTGGCTAAGATCTGCAGCGACACGAGATTAATTAACCAAGAAGTGAATGGTTTCTGTTTAGCGCTATATTAATAAAGTGATTGTTCTTATTATTTTGGTCCGTGCTTCTGACTTCGTAATAGCCACATATAACTAAACCACGTTGGGATTTTACAAGTGAATTTGATTATCACTGTTTTCTGTTTCGTAAAAGGCACTATGGTTATAACTCTAATGAAAGGATAAGCTTTTTGTTCATGAAACGAACAATTAAGCTTGCAAATTGAAGACCAGACAGAAGTATAAATCATCTATTTGCCAGGTTTCTTTTTTAATTTCCTGGGGATGGGAAGACTACATGCAGAAATGCTGTCGGTCTTCTCTGAAGTTCAAGTCCTTCTCTGAAAGAACTCACTTATCCAGCCATTCTGCATTCATTCCACAGCAGTGCTGCTGACAAAAAGAACTTTAAAAGTACCCAAATTAAACTTCAATGGTAAGAGCTTTTTCATGAAACATGTGTACGTCAAAATGATTTTAAAAAAACAAAAAACAAAACAAAAAACCCTACTGCCTCCATTTTAAAGGTCTGACTTTAAGGATTCTTTCTCAGCAAGTACTAGTCAAACCATGTCTCCTAAGCCTTACACTGAGACCTCCTAGCTCAGTTGTCTGCCCTCTAACTGACCTTGCTTCTTCCCACTTGTGGCCAGAAAGCTCAAGATAGTAAACACAGAGTCAGGAGATCTAGGGATGTGGGAGAAAGTTTCGTATGAAAAACAGTTATTAGTCACTTGGCCATTTGCTCTATTAGATATTTTTCTTTTGAAATATGACCTCCTGCCTTCAACAAGAGAGAATATATTCTATCCTACAGTGTATGCACTAGAGAAATTAAGATGACTGCCAAAAGACAGCACTGCTTAAAAGCCAAATCATTTTTAATTGGTGTGAACTCGATGAAGACCTAAGGATAGTGGGTTGGGCGATAAGCCAGAAAGCCTATTTGACATTTGATAAGACTCTCACTTGGGAGACATAAAATAGATGTTTATTGTTTTTGCTATTAACCCTAAAGGTCCAGGTAATAAAAAATAGACAAATGCACATGCGTATGCCCCCCCCACACACACATTTATTTTCATTGAAATGCTGCTTCAGAATAAACAAGGTTCAAGCACTGCAGTGAGTTCATGAGGCTCCAGTAATGTGCACTTTCTACTTTGGGTGCTTTTGGTGTATCTTCCTGGCCCTAGACTGAGACCAAATGCAAAGTGCTTGACATGGTAGGCAAGGAGAGCTGAGGGTTTGGTCTGTGGGTCATTTGTATTCTAGAGTTCATCTGGTACTCACTTTGGAAGATAAAACATAAATCAGTTTAACTGCTTGTCATTCTTAGAAACTTATATATGTGGAAAAGATGGGAACTAAGACTTAAAAGAAGATCATTTATGAATCTTAGTGTGTTTGGCGTGTCCAGTAAAGGTCCTATAGTAAGAGTTGGGAGACTACAGCCGACAGCCAATTTCAGACCTTTCTATTACCACCCGCCCTCTAGTTTTTATAAATAAAGTTTTATTGGGACACAGCCACACCCATTTGCTTACACACTGTCTATGACTGCTTTCACAGCATGTTGGCAGAGTTGAAAGGTTGCAACAACAAAGACCCACAAACAGGGCCCACAAACTCTAAAATATTATCTGTCTGGCCCTTTACAGAAAAAGCTAGCTGACCCTTGTTGTCTTGTAATGGTCTCTGAAGATGACGATGGCCGGTAGAGGTGACAGAACAATAATTCTTCCAGCATAGGAACAGCTGATAGGGTGCGGTGCTTTTTGAGATCTTGTCCTTTTTTTTTTTTAATTTGAAAATAAAATCCAGCACCACATTATAAAATAAGAAATGTTATTCACACACCACTGTCAAGGTTGGCAGACCTTTCATTTGCTTTTGGGTTTTTCTTACAGACAAAATTGTTTAGTTTGCATTTTCCTTTATGTCTGCACCTGGGTTGTAACATTCAGTGTGTGTGTGCGTTTGTCATAATTCTTGTTCCAGGAGCCAGACAGATACATGTGAATGTGTAAATAAGAAGGTTACAATTAGTCCGATGGCGGAGTTGGGTTTTATATTTATAAAAAGCTCCTACGGGTAACATTATGTAAAGAGAAGAAGACTTTTTAATTTTTTAGGGTACAGTTCTCCCCCCAGGTTCTCTGGGTGCCAGAAGACAGATCAAGCATTCAAAGGCGAGAGAGGGAGGTAATATTGTGATGCGAATTTCTTGGGAATAATTCCGGATGGTTCTCCGTCCCTCATCCACCTTCCTGCCAAGGTTGTATGTGACCTTCATTCTTTTTTTTTTTTTTTTAGATTTTATTTATTTATTCGACAGAGATAGAGACAGCCAGCGAGAGAGGGAACACAAGCAGGGGGAGTGGGAGAGGAAGAAGCAGGCTCCCAGCGGAGGAGCCTGATGTGGGGCTCGATCCCATAACGCCGGGATCACGCCCTGAGCCGAAGGCAGACGCTTAACCGCTGTGCCACCCAGGCGCCCCGTGACCTTCATTCTCTCCTAGGGGATGGCTTTTCATGCCTCAGACAGCATGAGCTGTTGGGGGTCAGGGGAGTCTGGCTCTCCTGGCCAGCTCCACGCACAGCCCAGGCTCAAGCCCAGGAAACATCTTTGCTATGATCCTTCCAATTTGAGAACTTGGATTGGTTTCCTGCTAGAATTTCTATTTCCCTAAACTAGATCTGAACCATTTGCACTTGCTAAGATTTAATGCTATAATCTTCTTATCAGTTCTTTCGTTTTCTGCCAAAGTCAAGGTTAGGAGACCAGGTTTGCATACCTCCGCAGCATGACTCTGTGAGAAAGCAGTAGGATCGTGGAAATATAAAAACTTTTTATTCCAAAGTTCTTTTTCCAGATTATTATACTAACTTTGTGAAAATGTTAGTGGTTCCCTCTGGGCTTTTTTCCCCTAGAGCCCTCTCAAGGTCATTGCAGTCACGGCCATTGTTGATTAGTGGGAGGGCAAGTCTTTTTTTGGGAATTTGGATATTGTCCTGCATTATAGAGAAACTCAGAGGAAACCCGAATTCTCACTAATGTGGCTTCTTTCAGGGCGTGGGGGAGAAAAGGCTGTCGAACAAACTTGTACGAATGCAGAATCTCTCATTTACTGCGACACGTCTATGGATTTAAATTTGTAGCCCGGCTTTTCTCTATGATATAAAAAGAATTGTAGTCCAGACTAATTCAAAGAATGTGTGAGGAGCAAGACTTTGCTCCATTCTTGGAAACTCACAAAAAAGAACCTCTTTCTATATATAAATAAATCTTGGGAAACGCATCGAGCAGAAAAGCAAAAGAAAGTTACAGAATATGAGATCCAGACCCAAAAAAAAATCCCTCCTTAAATATCCCTAAGGGCTTATTTTGTGATAGTTTTTAGGATCGGCATTAGTCTGCTATAAGAATAGCCAGCGTCTTGCAGAAGGCACAAGTGCTGGGATTTAGAGAGAGAGAAGAAACCACCGATTCCCTGCTCAGAAGAGCTACTACCATTGTGGGTGCAGAGCAGGGACAAAGCAGGTGGTCTGTGGCTGGAATGCTTTCCAGCTGGGAGTTCATATGACGCCCAAAAAACCAATCCAGAAACCGTGGCAAATGAGCTCATGAACTAAACTGAAGCCCCCATCGCAGGACAGGGTGGCAGAGCCCTGAGCACGTCCCGGGACAGCGCTGGGCCGTGGCGACAGGTGGGATGCAGCCCTCCACAGCCCCCACGGCCTCGTGCCTGGGGCTTCTCATCCTGGCCTCTTGTTTGCTTGCCGACTGCAGATTCATCCCCGAAGCCTGGTCGGCCTGCACGGTTACCTGCGGCGTGGGGACCCAGGTGCGAATGGTGAGGTGCCAGGTGCTCCTGTCTTTCTCTCAGTCCGTGGCTGACCTGCCTGTGGACGAATGTGAGGGGCCCAAGCCAGCATCCCAGCGTGCCTGTTATGCAGGACCGTGCAACGGGGAAGGTCCGGAATTGACCCCAGAAGAGACAGATGGCCTCTTCGGCGGCCTGCAGGATTTTGACGAGCTGTATGACTGGGAATACGAGGGCTTCACCAAGTGCTCCGAGTCGTGCGGAGGAGGTAAGAAGGGGGACTCTGGCCCAGAGCCCCACCGTCTTCTTGTCCTATTTCTTTCTCCTCTCTCCCCGCAGGAGACTGGGTCACGTGACCGCCTCTGGTCCAGGAATGATAAGCAGGGGGAGGAGGGGAGGAGGCCTTCTAAGTGTGAAGCACGCTGAATGAAACACAGATGTATTTCTCCTTGGGCTCGAGTGGCGCTCACACCGTCAGCTGCGAGTGGCCAACACAACTCATGCTTTTACTTTCAGTTGTCATTCTGATGTTTTGCAATATATCCTAGTGCATCTGACTGAGAAACACAGTTGACGCTGACCTGGCAAGGCTCTCAACGTTCAGTTTTATTTATCCACGTCCTTGCTTCAGTGCATGTGGTATGGACCAAGGCCCAAGAGGACTAAACATTCTGCTCTTCCCCAGAATGAGTTCGAGTCCCCCTGATTCACTCAGCTGATTTCCCGAAGCAGTATCTCTTTACAAAGGGAAAAGGGTATAGAAAGGGCACTTAACACCTTGGTTACCTGGAACCGGAAAGGACTTAAAGGTCTGACCCCACCGCCATTTTACAGATGAGAAAACCAAGACCCAGAGAAGCTGGGTGACTTGAAATCACACAGCTAATGAGTGGCAGCTGGGATTAGGCCTGCCGTTGATCTGTTTCTCTGTCTAGAGTCTTTCCAGAACATCACGCTTCTTTAGAATTCCTGAAACTTGCTCCTTAGGAATATGATGTAACTAATGTTAAATGTGTCCATGTATACTAATCTGTTTCTTTAGGGATATTCCACAGTGATAACAGATTCAGCAATTCTTTATTTCAGTGTTTTAATGGGATTGTGGGAGGAGAGGAAAGCATTTAGGTCGACAATAAATTCTTCAAGATTATGATCTTTCTTACACTTTAGAAAATAAATCAGATTCATAATGCACTGCCTCCCACGTCTACCCCCAAGAGGGATTCTGATAGGTGAGGAAATGCTGGCAAATTTCCTGCCAGACCCCTCTCACTGGCTATGAGTAAACCCCTTCTGGCACGTTAGGGTTCTGCATTGCCCGTGAAGTTTCTCAACCGGTATCAAAAAAAATATTAAAATTATTCTCCAAAACTGTTTTCTAAACCATGACATTTTGGAAACTCTTTTAAAAAGGGGTCTCTTGTCATTATTGAGAATGTTCAAGCACATGTGCCCAAAATGTTCACATGCAGCTGAAAAGGAATGAGTAGTGGAACAAGTACATACTAGCAAAGAATCCGTTTTCTCCATCAGATCTTTTAGCAAGCATTTAATAGTTTTGACCTTGAGGTTCGTGTTTGTTTCTACGTCTTCCAGTTTCAAACCATGAAATTCTTAAGTGTTTTAATGGAGGGCCCTGTTATTTTTAAAACCTAAAATTTTCCATCTGATTCTGGAAGAGTTTCCTGGAACTCAGCTAATCTCTGTTCTTAAGGGGTTCTCCACACTGAGGACATCTTTTCTTCCATGCTTATGAAGGGAAAAGTATTAAATCAGCTTCGATGATCTCTGAGCCTGGGCAGGAGCTAAGTCAGGTGGCAAGACCACAGCCAACTGCCACAGTGGCTTCTTTCCAATACAATGAGTGACTCAAGAGTTCAGGTGGTGTGTGTTTATCCCCAATTGCCATGATCACCTGAATGGAACGATCATTATCTCTAGTGTAAAATGCATGTGCTTTGGGAAAAAAACAAAAACAAAAAACACTTGCCTTGTGGACTCTCAGTTATGGTTCTCAGTTACAAGGCAAGCCTGGAACTTTATGAGCAGATGGAAACACCAGATGCAGTCACGGAATAATAAATACTCAGATACCTTTATCTTTAAGATTCTAACCATTCTGCTGCTCAACCAGGGGTATAAAACTCAAAGTGTAGAGAGCCTGTGGAATGTTTTTAATTTCAAGTGTTTTCAGAAGATAACGGATTTGGAAATAAGATTTGGATGTTTGATATACAATTGATCTGTGCCTGTAGGAACTGAGCGCGTTTGTATAACATAAATTGCACATCCTTAATATCCAAGGCAGGGTAAAGTTACTGAAATGTCTTATGTCTTTAGCTGTCAGCAACCGTGCACACTTACCTACACTTGTGTAACTGTGCCAAGGTAATATATTTACACCTAAAATGTTAGAGTTGAAAATTCCAAAGTGGTGAAAATATGCTTGGGTTATATGGTCCATATGATGCCCATATGCACTAAAAGATCATTTCGCTCTATGGGACATGTATATTTTGAAGTCCGTGTTTGGCAGTAACATTGTATTATCAACTTTGATCTTTCGCCAAAATATAACCCACCAGGTTCTATATATTTTTAATCGTTCTTGCTGAAACCAACCAAAAACATGCAGGATTAACAGACAGATTTTAAATCAATTTTGGGTCGTAAGGCTGGTTGGCCTAATTTCACTGTCTTCCCTATCTCGGGAGCAGAAGCTGGATAGACTCAGAAGTAACCTTTCACCTAGCAAAGGTAGCAACCAGAAGGAACTGGTTAGTAATTCAGTTGGTGGCTGTGTTTCCCCAAGCTGTCATCAAATATCATGTAACAATTATGCTATTCTGGCAGATATAAACACTGAAAATCCCATTTTCTGGAAGATTGAGCCTGACCTGCTCAGATGTGTCCCGCGTCCCATCATCTCCTTGTTATATTTGAATTTCCCATATGTGAGCTAATAGGTGTGGTCAAGGACAGTGGCTTTGAACCTGCACAGCTTTATTATATTGAACTCCTAGATGGTAAAATCAACATTAAGATAGAGCTGAGGGAAAACTTGAAATTTACTTCGGCAACAAGGAAAGGTGACGTCTTTACCTGCCGCTCCCCTTCCTTATGGGTCCTCTGTCCTTTGCTTCTGTCAAGAAAGTAAAACTCAAAATCGTGAAGTACTATACTTAAGTATGTGGTCCGTGTTGTTTTAAGATGTCCTTCTAAGTGCGTATACTAGCCTGTTTGGAACGAGCACGCACGGATGAGCTAACTTCTCACATCCTGGCCCCGCTCTGCTGGGCCAAGTATGCTGTGACCTCACAGGTGAGGTTTCCACATGCCCTCCCTCCTGCAACCTCCCACACTCCCACACTCCCCAGCCCGCTCCCTCCTCACGCCTTCCCCCAGGCGTCCCTCTTGCACCTCCACTGGCCTAAACAGCACTATGCTTAGAATGCCCTGCCCTTGAGGCATTTTGTTCATCATGCCACAAAAATGTATCATGTGGTGATCACAGGGCTGGTCCCAGATACTCCTTAATTATGACAAAGCTCTGTCCTTAGTTTCCCTCAGCACCCCAGGCCCCACCTAAGAATGCCTAGGCAACTGGCCGCTATGGCAATGGCCATTTAACACGGTGTCGGAGGCCTAGTATTTTGTTTTATGGTATCTTAGATTCAAATTTAGTAACTCTGGAATGCTGCTTAATCTTGGCACTTAACCACCTCGGAGGTGATTTCTCTCTTGAGCTAGGATTTATTGGTTTGGAGTAATATAAATTTGTGTTCCACGTGTCTAAGAAAGGACTATACTGACGTCCTTCTAGAGACTTGAGCCCTTGCAACACTTGTTCTTTGCAGTCTGAGAAGGACCTACATTCTGCGATATAGGGAATCACAAAGTAGAAACAGAGCACCTCCCTCACACCTCCCCACACCCGAAGCACGTTCAAGGAGGGCAGGTGACAAGACCTGTCATCACTTCCTGCCGACCTCATTGACTCAATTTCAGAAAGTGTTCAGTAGCTGAAAAAAAACCCAAATATACTTTATTTTAGAGCGACATTTACAATCTCTTGAATATTGCCAGGTAGGCAAATGAATCGAAAACTTAATTTCTAATGTAACCACAGCTCTAGATTCTGTATGGAAGAGTTCATTTCATCCAGCACCTTGTCGTCATTACCTTAATAATGCCAGACTATTCCAGAGGGAAAGATCAGTGATGATTTCAACAATTTCTTGTGAAATGTTTTGCTATATCATCATACCATAAATTTCAAATGGCTCATCCCAGCTGCGACCAAGAGAGCAACACCCTGTCGCCAGCATCACAGAGTATGATGCAGTAGCTTGAATGTCTAGTACAAATCGCAAATGCTCTACTCTGAACTGGCCATGATATATTGAAATTTTGAAACTCATAAAAAGGTTAGAAAAGAGAAAAGTTACATTCATGGCATCAAGGTAAATACCATGACTGATTTTTTTAAATGTTTGATTCATCAGACTTCCGGGAAGAAAGAAAGAATCTGATTCAGATTCTGGCTTTAAAATGTCACTTTTTAGGGCACCTGGGTGGCTCAGTAGGTTAAGCATCTGCCTTCGGCTCAGGTCATGATCCCAGGGTTCTGGGATTGAGTCCCGTATCAGGCTCCCTCCTCCACAGGGAGCCTTCTTCTCCCTCTGCCTCTGCCTCTCTCTGTCTCTCATGAATAAAAAAGTCTTTAAAATGTCAGTTTTTAAATGGTGGTCTTGCTGAGTGACCTCAGTCCATGTCACATCACCTTACAAAGCATTAGGTTGTTGACTGGAGTGATAACTCCTTGGAGAAACATGGAGTAGACGGGAGGAGAGAAGCAGCAGGGCTAATAAGTGTGGGGCAGTCATACTATATTAGGTACTAATTGATAAAGCAAGACAGAAATAAGAATAAGAAAATGTGTATTTATAGATAAAACTAATTATGTGTGTTGTCACATACTTTACCAAAACCACATACAAATATTTAGCTCCAGATAGATATATTTAGATGCACATTTCTTTATATACACAGCTATGTGTGACTGAAAGCAGAATATCAAGAATGTCCTGTCTCGCCTCTTCCTTACACTGACTTTGCTGAAATGATCCCAGACAAATGTCGAGGTTATTCCCAAAGATCTCCAGCAGCTATAAGCAGTCTTTCAGTATTTTTAAAAACGTGAGTTCTGTCATTAAAAGCTCCAGTAATAAGACCCTGCCTCACCATGTATTAACTACGTGACCTTAGCAAGTCTTTCCACCTTTCTAAGCCTCAGTTTCCTTATCTGTAAAATGGTATAAAAATAGCGCTTACCTCATGGAGTTGTTGAGAGAATTGCATGGTGCATGTCACGCTCTCAGCATTGGCACCTGGCTCATAATGTACAACCCGTGGGTTTTGACTCTTACTATGACTGTGGGACCAGAATGCAATGTCTGGTCATTACTATACCCAGCTAAACATTTCCTTGCTCCATGAAGGTTTGCATAAGGGGTCCTGCACACCTCCTGAAAAGATTTGCCAGTAACTCTGTGCCAGTCACTGCTCAAACGCCTGTTTTCCTAGCTCTGTGTCAGAGACAGGCAAGCATCAGTGGGAACATTGTTTCCCGTGGATGTAGAAAAGATTGTGTTTCATGGATATAGTCATTGTGCACTTTGTCACTTTGTTCTCTTTCTTTGTTCCAAATTCCAAAGCCGCCCAGGTCACTAAAGAAATGAACTAGAATCAAAAGGAAACCAACGAAGATTGGAGTCCCCGGTGCAGGGCCCCAAGAGAACAGCAGTTTACAGACTATTGGATATTAAAACTCAGCTCTTGGCCTCCCTTCCAAATACAACAATCACCTGTTGATTAAAATATAATATGTAAAGTTCTTGGGGACATTTTTTTTTTTTTTGTCACCCTGCTCTCCTCCTGCATTAAATGATCACATCTCAGCTTTGGCAGCTCTATACGTTTGGTGGCATTTTTTTTTAAGCATTTCATCAGTACTCACGCAAGGTCTCCCATGAGGGAGGTTGCCCTCCTCAAGGGGCGTGTTTACAGAGGCACTAGCTCCCGAGTACTTTCTCCGGATGGAGCGATGCCTGCCAAGATGGGCAGCCCCGGGCTTCATGCAGCCAGAGTCCTACCAATCACAGAGGCCTCCCACCAGCTGCCTTGTCTACACTTCATCACCCCACACACGCCCACTCGGGCCTGACAGTGTGATTTGTGTGCAGGTGTCCAGGAGGCTGTGGTGAGCTGCCTGAACAAACAGACGCGGGAGCCTGCTGATGAGAACCTGTGTGTGACCAGCCGCCGGCCCCCACGGCTCCTCAAATCCTGCAGTTTGGATCCCTGCCCAGCCAGGTAAGGGGTGCAGTGGCTGCCCTGTTACCCAGGAGCGCGTTCAGAGAGGGGTGCCTCTGTCCATGGGCACGACCAGAACGCTTATTGTTCAAAACCCCATGTTTTGAAAACTAATTAGCATCAGTTCGAACTTTTAGTCAAATCCACTTAAATTTAATTGAAACCAGGGCTTTGCAATTCCAGCCCAATGGTCATGCTCAGGGTCCAGAAGGCTCCGTGCACTGAAATGAGCCCCGTGGCGTGACCAGAATGTACATGGGCTACACTGCCACTGTCTCTTGAAGGGGACGTGAAGCAACCACAGGCTTCAGGGTCTCTGCCACTTTGAGCCTGGGTCCCAAGCCCTCACACCATAGTAATGGATTGGCTCAGGGGTTGCAGGGGTAGAAGAAACTGAAGTGACTGGGTGGTATAATGGATCCCCTGTGAAATCTGTTTGCACACAGCACACAGATGCATTACAGCGTGCTCTGGAGTGTATGTGTGTCGTTCCACGTGCATAAAATCAATTAGAGCATTTCGTTGTTTGGTCCTGCCTGGGTCTCATTTTTACCCAACCTTGAGTCTTAGCTAATCAATCCAATCACTGGTTTAGTCCACACAATTTTATGGTGTCTTGAGAGACGTGCCTGCAGATACTTCTTTGGAACAAATCTCTGTGGAAGCTAAACCATCTTATCGATGAGTCTGGTTTCAAAGGGAGAGGTTTCAGGAAACAGAGCCAGACTTTCAAGTCTGCTGAGGGGATGAAGACTGTTATAAGATAAAGTCATATCCTAGATACAAAGAGGACTGCTGTTTCTGAACGATATTTCTTCTATTTCTACAAAGTAACATGGAAGAAGCAATGTGTTGCCTTTGGGAATTGACAATAATTTGCAGATGTGGCTTGTCTTATTTCTCAGTCAACAAAATGTCTTCCTTTGGAGGGCAGACTACAGGCCAGATCAGGGCACTTCTGCTGGTCAGAGATGTCCCATATATTGATCTGAATGGTGGGCCTGGTGTCCCTTTTCTGACACAGAAGTGAGGAGGGCCACTGGGGCCATCTTCTCCACAGCATCCAGAAAAACAGTCAGCCACTGCTTGGAGTAGCCCTCCACCCACAAGAACAGCAGCCAGTAAAATAGAGTCAAGGGTTAGACCCAGAAAAAACTAGATCCAGTGCATAGAATCCTGGGAAGCCTCTTTCTATCCCTGTTTGACGTGGTCCCACATCTCCAACCTAACCTCACAGTTCTCCGGTTGGGCAAGCCTAACTGCTTGGGCAAGGGATACTAACCCCTTCTGTTTGACTACATTATCCCCAAATTGGAAAAAGCAGAGTGGTTTTGGCATGGACAGCCTGTAAGGGCCTTGGCTAGGAGGTCTCCAGAGGTTCTCCTCCTAGCTTTGTCACCCACCAGCTGTGTGGCATTGGGCAAGATGACTGCCCTTTCTGTTTCCACATCTGCAAAACTAACAGGCCATATCTGAGGTCACCACATCCTGCTCAAATATCCCATGACTCTTTGTTAGTCTATAGGCAGACGCACTGAACAGCTACTGCTGTGGGCTGATAATTGATGTCATTTCTGTTCCGCTTATTTACCGTCACTTTAAAAACAAGCCTAAGTGTCTAACCACATTCCGGGTTGTAATGACATCCAAATGCTCTGATGGGCTGAGGAGTCAGCACCCGGGACCAGCTGAAGATCTTGTGGGATTCTCAGCCACTAAACCCAATCCTTCCCAGGCAGCAGAAGGAATAGGACACAAGGTGTTACTTCCCATCCTCAAAGTACTGAGCACGGTTAAATTAGATGAGCTTAATTTACTCTACGACCTTTATATTGACTCCCAGACAAGGACTCTTGTTAGGCTTAACTTTATTGCATTTGCTCCAGATAAACTCAGTGCTTTGATCTTCTACCAACCAGTTGTCAGACTGACAGGCAAGACTTCTCTTACAGGGCACAGCCAGGGGTTTCTTGGGCCAACCATCCACAGCTGAGTGCTTGTAGACTGATACTAATTAAAACAACAGAGGGGCCAATGTACAGTGGCCTGAGATGACTCACTGTCTTCATCTCGTGTCAAAGAGCCAAAGTCAGATTTTCATCTTAAAAATGAGAGACATACAGAGGTGCATCTCCTGTGAGATATTTCAGTATGATGCCGGGGAAAAAACATCTCTCATTTGGAAAGTAGGTGTAAGATGTGCACAGAAGAAAAAATGGGTTTGGTAGGGACATAAGAGAGTATCGTTTTCCCAACCACCTTCTAGAAGTTTCAGTGTCGAGTAATTTAAATCTTTAATTCACAATTCTTATTGTGCATGGATGAGTGTTCCCTGCACATTTTAGGGTGTCCTCTGATGGGCTCTTGGTCTCTGCTGGTGTCCATGTGTTCAAAACACCATAACATTTTCTCTGGGACAAACAGAAATGATGTTTCTAGTCTTGATCACTGGGTGTACGTCTCTGAGAGGTGGCTGCTGGTTAAGAGAAGTAGCTTTCCCAGGCATTTGTCAGGGAGCCACTTTTCCTCTCATGTGTGGTCAGAGGTATCCAATCACACGAAGAATGCCATAGGTCTAGAGGGCATGTCCCATCGAGCTGTCTTTCTGAGTTTAAATGTACCTTCTCCTGACTTACTCTATGTGGATGGCAGGGCTGGTATCAGAAGCACGTGTCCAACTTTCTCCAGGTTTAGACAGATGCAGTCTCCCACCCAGCTATCCACGGCAACAAGGGTATTTTCAAGCTGGAGGTATTCTGATTGTTGCAGGGTGTGTGTGTGTGTGTGTGTGTGTGTGTGTGTGCACATGCACACGTGCGCAGATAAGTGTGGACTGCCTGCATTTCTAGGGTGCTTTAAAAAAATAGTAGTTACCTATTGAGGACTATATTTTAAAGTCCTCGCTATCAGCTATGTGACCAAATCCTCTGTGGAAGTAGCAGGTGGCATAATGTTTGACACATAGCAGGTGCTTATTGTTTCTTGAATACACAGGCATAACGGATAGGACCAAATGGATAAGGAGTAATATTTAGATCTGAGTATTAACGATAGCTGGGAAGACACCAGTGCTATCTCTGCCATCCACCTATCCCCTCTCTTCCACCCACAGATGATGCTGGAAGTGCCATTTTTAGAGTCCCTTCCATAGCTTTAAGGCTGTAAATACCAATTCAAAATCTAAATAGACTTAGGATAAGTAATCCTTTATATTAGTAGCCATGGATAGCACAGTCTCCCCAAAAGAAAAGTAAGAGGACAAGCTTTAATTGAGGAGAGATGGACATAATGGAAGTTGAGTGAATTGTTAGCATTACCCAGGGAGCAGTTTGTCAGGAGAGATGGAAAGTAGTCTATCTCCCTTAACAACCGTGCCTAAAATTGGCAAGAAGAAATTAGGACCATTTTTACCCGTGATCTGACAATGAGAATATTGCATCAACGTTGATAGCAAAGAGGCTATAATTACAAGGAAGAAAAAATTATTTTAATTACCTTTACCACCATCTGAGTAATTTGTCTCTAGAAGCCCCTCCACCCTGCTCACCTTCATGGGTGGGTTAGACTAGTTTAAGGGAGAAATGTCCAAAAAGGATGGAAAATCAGTCATTAGGAAAGAGGTTGGCCTCCTTTTCCCAATAAGAAAGCTTTCTGAGTATTATAATTATGAAGTTATTATACATGAATATTCTCAGTCTTTAAAAGTCAAACATAGCAGAAGTAATCAAGGAAGAAAGACATATGTCCCCTTCTCACCACCATGCTTCACAGTTCCAGAACCTTCTGCCCAGAGATAACCACTGTTAGTACTTTGGTACATACCTTTCCAGATCCTTTTCTATGACTATATACACATATATGAGCATGAACAAATATGTAAGGTTTTCTTCCCTTTGGATCACATTATATATATTACTTGGCAACTTAATTTTTCATTTACTAATACATACTAAAAATCTTTCCCATCCCTGAGACCACCAAAATAAAAACCAGAAGATAGATTTCGACCTGTGTTCAGATACTGCTCTGTTATGTTTAACTATATGACCTGTAAGAGCTTATATACCTTTTGGGGTCCTCACATTCTTCATCTCTAAGATAGGATCATTGTGGGAACTTAGAAGAATTCTCTTTTTCTTCTCTTTCATTTCTTGGCGAGAAATACTTCTAGTTTGAAATAAAACATTTTTTGTATTCAGGACTTCAATTTGATTAGATTTTCTCTATTATTCAACGAAGTCTTAATAATTAAGTTTTACTGACCCTCTCCCTGGTTTATACTAGCAATGACATGAACAGCCGAAGGAAAGCCAGAAAGCACTACCTTTAAAAAAAAAAAAAAGAGCATGACTGTTATTAATTATAAGCATTTGATAGCTTGGCCAGTGTGTGTTGAAAAGATTTGGTAAACGTACGTGGAGGAGGGGAAAGAAGTAAGCAGTGAAAGCCAGATGGCTGAAAATGAAGGAAATTCCAGGCAATTTCTGCAGCTTTGTTCTAACATACTTTTTAAACTAAACTTTTATTTCTGTGCAACAGAGAACAGCTGAGTGGTGCAGAATAGATAAACAGCGAAGGGGGGGGGGGAAGCCCATAATTCCAGGAACAGGACTTGGTTTCTGCCCCTCGCCCCAACCCCAGTCTCTTTTCTCAGACCTCGGGTGGTTCCTCGAACCAGCAAGACCTATAAAAGAAGTTTGAGAATCCCTGCTTGAGACGAGAGAGTTAAGAAAAACGTCTTAAAGGTCACAGAGTCTCCTGTTTAAGGGCAAACTTCAGAATGCCTATTTTATTATATACTAACAAAATCCATGCGTACTAGCAGCCAATGATTTCCAATTTCTAATTTTCTTTTATATTGGCTGAAAATGGCTAGAGCAGAAGGTGTTGCCTTTTTACACAACCATGTCTTAATTTATTTGATGGCGCTTTCGAAGTTTTGCAGGCACCTTCCCCTTTGACAACTTGTTTTAAGGGTTACTGTTTCAACATGCTCTCCAAATATTGGTTTATCTTCTGCTGTGTTCCCAAAGTTTCCATATGCTGTGTTTTGGCTCTGTCCGTACCAACTTGTAAGCACTTAAAGCAAAAGCACGCCAAAGCTCACTGGCGTCCACAGAAATCGAGTCCAGATTTGAAGGCCATATTCAGGCGCCTTTGGAGAGTTAATGCTATTACTGTCGTCATCCTCCTTGGTAACTCCAGATCCATAATTACACCGTCTCTCTCTTTTCTTCCACTGATGGACAAGTTACAACAGAGGAACCTGCCAAGACCTGTTTCTTAACTATTGGACCTGATTGGCCCAATGGCAGCCTTGGTTATTTCTCTCCCCGGGAATGTGTTGGCCCGGTGATCAGAATCATTCCCAGCAGCATTTTGACATCAACAAGGATAAACGTCACATGTATGCTCACCTCAGGGTTTCAATCTCCATTCCTCATGAAGAGAGCCCTTTCCATGGTTGCACACCACCTCTTATTTCAACCTCCAATCTCCGTGAAATGAGCTTTGATGGTATTAGAAACTGTTTTGCGTGCATAGACTTAGTCATTTGCATGAATCAGGGGTAAAAATCAAGGGATCAAACCTTCCCATCATGTCACCTGAAAGCACAGATGACTCGTTTGAAAAGATAGAAACATCAGCTTTAGGAAAATCCTTTCAATTCTGTCCTGAAAGAGAGGCTTTCCTGGCCTCATAGTTTCCTAGGCCACATAGTTCTGCCTGGACTCTGGGAAAGTCCTTATACAGACCATTGATTGAGGTTAACCTTCTGCGCGCGCACGCACACACACACACACACACACACACACACACACAAATATGGCGGAAAATGTTTTATATCTCAATTTAGTAGAAAATGAAAGTGCGCTAGGCATCTTCAGGTAAAACGGTCTGCTTGTATTTGGCCCTCAGAGATGACTGGAAGACAAAATCTGTGACAGTTAGGGGAGGAGGAAGATTTCAAAACAGTGACTGCTGTGAATGTGGCAAGCACAGGGTTGTGTGGGAGCATGAGGCTGAGGGAAGGCTTCCTGGAGGAGGTGATGCCTGTGCTAAATCGTAAGGCATAAGTAGGCATTGCCTGAGGGGAAGAAGAGAGAAGAGAGATGTTGCAGGCAGAAGGAAGGCATGAGCGGGAGGGAAAGGCAAGAGTGGAAGCTGGTATTAGAGGGCCAGATCCAGGATAGCCCGGTAGGCTAGGTTAAGTTCTTCGAACTTTATGTCCTAGAGGCCGTGGAGAGCCATTGGAGGGAGTTACACAGGGAGAGCAGAATAGTCAGATGTGCTTGGAGAAAGATGACTGGCTACTCACCCAACAGAACGGAAGTGCTAACGGTGGCTAGCTTGTATTTTCTGATCGGCACCTGTACTTTTTCTCTTGTAGAGTCACAAATAGTGTGCTCTTTGTGGTCTACACCGCCACATTTTCCCTGAGAGTAGTAACGACCTCTTGCCTGGGGTATGTTAGCATTTTCTGTGCTCCCACAATCAATCTAGTGTAACGTGGACTCAGCCTGTCCACCTGGCAGGAGGCTAGAGCCCCAGGCAAGGGTACCGTGAAGGAAGAAATGAGAGGAACAGCTGGAAGGACTGAAGTAACTGGATGTTCCCTAGGTCCTTCCAGCTCTAACCCTGTGTGAGCCTTTGAAGGTAATGATAATTATCCACAGAACTGAAGCTTTTCAAGAACAAAAAAAGTGAATTCTTTTGGGAAAATACCTTGAGTCAAATTTAAGTGTTGAAGATAAAGCAATTCTGTTAGTCAAAAAAAAAAAAGGAACTGGCCTTAACTATAAATTAAGGAGCCACAAGAAGTCTGTAGGGACCAAGACTTAGATTTCTGTAAGAAAAATGTAGGCAAACACACGCAGGAAGCAAAGATAGCGGAACACTGAAATGATGAATGTTTTTAAAGTATTTCAGTGGTGTGTGTCCATGTGTAAAAGAATAGATAATATTCTGCATCCCTCGGTTTAGAATTTTATAGTGCCCTTTAAGATAATGAGAATTTCTCTTCATTCAGCCTCCATAAGACAAATTTATTGAATGCCTATTTTGCACTGGGCATTGTGCTGAGGACACAGTGATGAAAAAACCCACTTTGTTCCCTGAAGCAGAATTTGAGGAATGGTCCTGAAGAAGCCATTGCATATTTCTTATCATGGCTACTTTTAAGTGCTGCCCTTCTAAAGATAGTTATTAAACTAAACATCCTCTCACGTTCTTCTCTGTTCCAAGAGCTGACGTATATGAACCAGTCATCAATCCCATTGCGTGTAAGACCATGAGGATGGAAATATCACCACCTGATAGCTCCCTGTTGTAGATAGGGTGATGAGACAATGGAGTTTTACAGTTCACAAACCTTCCAGCTTACAAATCAATCAACAGCAGTAGAGTGGAAACTCCCAAAGTAAATCTTTTTCACTTTTTTTTTTTTTTGCCTTTTCCTATAAACCAGCGTTTCTAAAGTCTGAAGTAATAATATAAGGGCAATCAATAATTTGGCCAACATTTTGAAATGAGAATTATTGCTGCCTAAGTGTACCCAATGCCCTCTTTGGAAACTTTGAACGAAGGCCTCATGTGCAATTTGAGATGGTGAACTTTTCTACGACCTTAGTGTTAGAAATCTGCTATGTTACTATGTTCCTTAAACTTGGAAAACAAAGAAGTAGGAACAAGACTTAAGAAAGAGATAGAGAAAAAGAGATGTTTAAGCAACATAAAAATGAAGGACTGAGAAAGAGAATGGCCGGATTTGTGCCCAGTAACCTGCAGGATCCATTTGGGAAACAGTTCATCCTTCTGGAAACATTATTCTTGTCATGGCACCAGCCCAAGATCAGGCATTAGGTTATCTGCCATGGTTACAGAAAGATCTGTCACAGAGCAGAGCTCAGCCAACTTTCCTGTGGTGAATCATTGTTCTTCCTTCAAACCTGTCTTTACCATTCCTTTTTTTCTTCGTCATTTTGTCTAATTATCTTTACCGGGGCTTCAACGAATTTCTGTATTTGTGTTAGTGACACACTGAAGCTTAGAATGGTCGCCATTGGATTAACAGAGCTCCCAGACCCACCAGATGCTCATCGCTTTCTCATGGAGCTTTTTATTTCACTTATGCAGTGACTGTCCTTGAGGCCTAGATAGACATGGACACAGGCTATAGGCTGCATTCTAGAACAGCTGAATGTGGTGTGTTCTCCATAACTCACTGCTGTTGACCCTGGATCCTGAGTGGGTGGACATAACTGCCTTCCTGGCTGGCCAGAGATAGCTCCACAGGTGATTCGAAGAGCCAAAAATGGCCTTCTACCCTGGTTGCATCGAACCTGACACTTGTTCAACTATCAGTTATGTTGTTAAATACCAATGGTTTCCTTTGATGCCTCTGGGAGAGGTAGCTCGTGATCATCTTAGCATAACATATTTTTTTAATCAGACGCCATATTTTTTCTAATAGGAATCTTGGTAATAAGGGAACTTGACTTCAGGATAAAAACCAAAAGGAAACTCGGTGATGCCAAAACTCAGTATTCCCCACCAGGAAGAGGAAGACTGCCTGGAAGAAGGGAGAAATCATACGTTTAGAGATCAGACAGATTTTGGCCTCCTCTTTTGCTTTGTGGCATTAGGCTGGCTACTTTAACCTTTCTAAGCCTGGCATGTCCTTAACTGTTAAACAATGATCATTGTCCAAACCACAGATGGTTGTAAAGAAGATCACCTGTGTGAAACACTCATCCAGTTCCTACCTCATGTAATAGACACTCCAAACAATAGGAGTCTTCCATTCCTCTTAGATCCCTGTGCAGGAAACCATACAATATAAGAAAGCCTTTGTATTTATTTTATATCCATTACAGTTTATTCCTTGAACTTTCTTAACCAGCTAGTGTAGGAGCAGAGCAAAGGGGAGGGAATAGCTAGAACTTAGCTTCAAGCCGGGTTTCTTAGGTGGCTCTGGAGCAAGAAGCAGAGCAGCTGGTTCTCATGAATTCCACCAAGACTACCAAAGGTAGCAGCTGTTGGGACATTCCATTTCACTTAACACCCAATCCAGTAAGGTGTGTTTTTTTCTAAGAACAGTAATGGGATGATGAAGTGGGAGCAGGGGAGATAGAGTCCAAATATTCCTAAAAAGTTAATATCCTATATAATATGATTGAAGCAAGTCAGACCTGTGGGCAAGGGAGGTGTGAGTCCTGGAAATGAGCAGCTGTGTCCTTATGGTCAGAAGGGCCTTTAATGAGTCAGGAAGAAATCAGGAAGCTTGTATAAATAATGTTATTCCTAACCAGTTGTCTCCTCAAATACTTGTGGAAAACGAAGATGGAAGAAACATTTTTTTTGAAAAAGTGAAGGAAAGAAGTAAAATCCAACCCAGGGTACAGATAAGGTAGAGGGCATCTTGTCCCTACATCCTTGCTAACCTTCGCAGGCCATCCTTGAACAAGGTAGGCTTTCCCTAACAGCTTCCATTTTGGGGAGCTTACAATATCCCAGGCACTGTGTTCATCACTTTACGTACATTATTTCATCTCATTTTCCCTGTGGTTTTATGAAGACTTACTATTCCTATCCTAACTTTACACCTGAGGAAACTGAGTCTTAAGAGGGGTCATGTAACTAGCTGGTGGCAGGTTCCCATTTGGAACAAGCTATTGTTTATTTCCAAAGCCATTACAAAGGGCTCGTGATTCAATCCTTGCCTCTATTAATGATGTTTATACATCCTCCACCCTGTCCTTCCATCCCTCCCTCCAACCCTTTAACGACGCCTCCCTCCCTTCATCCGTCCATCCCCTATCTTATTCTAGGCATGGGAATTACCACAGTGAAAAAAACCAGTCCTCTAGTCCCATAGAAGTTTATAACCTAGGGAAGATCACAAACAGGTTAACAAGCACTTCTTTATCTCCAGCAGGTAAGTTTCATCTCATACTCTCAGTTGCCAAGGATAGAAGTAGACTCGCTAGTGCTTAAGGGACAGTGAGAAGTTTATTACAGCACACACTTCTCAGGGCAAAGCCAATACATAGGAAATGAAACATGCTAAAAGAGAGACTGAATAGACCTGAAGTGAATTTCTAAAAATCCAGACTGTGTCATTAGGCAAAGCACTCAGTTCCTTAAAAAAAAAAAATTATAAAGAAATATGAATTCATTCAGAGAGATGCAGCCTAGACTTGTGAATCTGGAAGCCATTGGTGGCTATCTGAGAGCCTTGCATCTACTACTAACAACCACTGGCTTAGTTTATGTTTAGCTGATGGCCTGTTCATGTTATAAATGACCAACACCATTGCTCTTTTATACATGTGTGTGCGTGTCTCTTTCCCCAGTGCAATCCTGGGTCCCTGACTCCTTTTCTATGATACTGTCTCCTTTAACTCTTTCCTAGCACCTCTTTTCTCTCCCCACCCCCAGACTTAATTCTAATTACCTTGCCCTCTAACTACCCAAAACCCCAGATGACCCTTCTCTACCACTTGTGCAGGGCCCCAATTCTTTCAACCCTTTTTCTCCCACCCACCTTCCATTTATTCGTTTCAACTCAAGAATTAGGAAAACAAAAGTACTTAAGCTAATTCACACTAAAGTGTAAGTGACTGATCCCAGTCACTCATTCCAGCCTTAAAAGCATGGGCATGGGAGTATAAAATCAGAGATAATATCGGTTCATACAGTTTACTCACTCATTGGCCTTGGCAGGTGGTTTAACTTTTCAGACTCCAGTTTATCTTTAACTCAGGTAATTGTTGTGAGGATATGTATATTAAGTGCTTAGCATAGTTTTCAGCACATATTAAGTACTCAGTACTTAGTAACAGGTATTAGGTGTGTTTTTTGTGGGGTTTTTTCCCTCTGTAAAAAGTTGTGCTTGGTTTGGAGGATGCCGGCAATGTGTGTGCATTTTAGAGAACTAGGTCTCTCACCTTTTTTTTTTCCTGAAGGAAGCACAGACAAACTGCCTAGTGTAAGCCACAAATACCGAACAGCTGTTGTCTGGAACACTGATAGAAGTTATTTAATTCAGATCAGGGAAAGGGACCCAGAAAAGGTGACCACTGAGCTGAGTCTTTGTTCTTATAGATGTTAAAGTATTTTTTCCTGAAATTCTGATTAAACATGTAATTGTATACTAATTGGATATTCCTTGTAAGGTCCCAATTCAGGTATTTCGAAGGCCTTTGGGGCAGTTTTGTGTCCTGCCTTTCAGTCCCCTTTCAGTCTTCCAGATAAGCCTAAAAAGGCTTGATTCCTCTGTATGATAAAAGTGTCTCTGTTTGCTCTCAATTAATTACCAGGGAGCTGATACATTTATGTCCCATAACCACATAATACAATAGCAATGTGCCAACTGTTTAAAATAGGCCAGATTAATTTACTACCAGCTTTATTGAATCTCTGTCCCTATGAGTAATACTGGAACTTCAAGCCTGACTATCTATCTGTAAGTTCCACGTCCTCTCCAAGGTACCATGCTACCCTCAGACAGCCCCGATGGCTCAGGATTTTTGAGAGAAGACCTAGGATAGAAGGCATTGTGTTTGTGCTGGATCTTCAGGCAGTGGTGGGGAACTACGGAAAACAGAAGGACCACTTGGCTCATATGGTCCCTGCCATTTCCCTCAGTTGTAAATTCAAGGTTAAGAACTCTTGGGTTAGACAGTTTTGCAAAGTTCCCTGAGTTCTGTGCAACTTGGTGTTTCATAAATACAAGATACTGAGTTATTACTCTCTGTTATTTCTTCTTTTAAGCCACCACTTCATCTCTTGCCAGGTGAGATATTTCAGAGGGTTGGTTTTCGGGGCCCCGCTGTCTGATCAGTCCTCCAAACGCTTGTTGTGCAGATGCCATCGGAAAATTTGCTTAGCACACAGAGACAGCAGCATTACAGAGAAACCTCAGTTTGGGAACTGACCCTCAAACTGTTTTGCGATTTAAAGAGTAAACACAAGAGAAATTTATACTCTGGACTTGGTAAAAGCCCACATGCCCAACATGGTTTCTCCTTTATTAGAGTCAAAAGTATATGTGGGAGGACTCTGTAGACCATTGCTGAATATGTCCAGGGTGCTCTTTGAGAAGTTGAATTACAGTTCCTAATGACAGAAAATGAACCTTACACATCACGGATGCATTTACCAGGGAAATCTCCTAGGATTAAAAAAAAATCTCTGTGGGTGGTCTATTGTCCACCCCACCCCCACCCCACCATACTTGTCCTGCCTCCACTCCTTCCCCAGATGAGCAACCCAGCAAAATCAAAGATTGCAATGCTCACGGCATGTACAATTTTAAGCTCTTTTAAGCTGTGGAAAATCACAGAAGGAAACTGTTATAAGCAAGGTATTTATTGATGTAAAATTCACCACAACTAGACAGATACCATTTATCAATGTTCTTTTTGTGAGGAAAATGATGCCAGAATTATAATGTGGGGGAGAGGCTGATATGCCAGATCTTCCTCACAAGATGCACCCCTCTGTCAAGCTCAATTTTTTTTTTTTTTGCACTAATGGTAGGCAATGTGTATGCAACTGGGGGGAGACAGTAAGATAACAGTTGGGGGCCCAGGAAAGCTTTCATTTCTCTCCTCTTTATCCTGGGTTACCTGTTAGGCACTTCCCTAGGCCTTCTGAAGGCACATCCCAGGCACACCTAGAAACACCTTCTGTGAAAATGGGCACTGTCGTGTACTTTATCCTTAATTTAATGGAGGTTGACAATATAACTGACCCATGGTGGAGTGAAGTAAAACCACATGTGGGCTGGATTGACCCTCCCTTGATCTAGAAAAGCAAAGTGCTGTTTTCCAGCTCACCCTTGCATACTTAACTCCTCCAGGAGGGTAGTTCTGCAGAACAACATTGGCAAGAGGTAGACTACTTTTCACCACACATGGTCTTACTGCAGCTGTGTATCAATCTAGGCCTCAAAAGTAGGCCCATGGATTGTATTCCTTTCTCCTGACATATAGAAAGGTAGTGTATTGAAATCTTATATACTTGGCTGTGATATATGCTATCTTGCTACATCTTTTCATACTCAAGTATGTAAAAATGCCTTTCCATCATCTCTCTGAGCATAAGTAAACTTAAATGTAAGCTTATCCCAATATTTATGCCAGTTCATAATTGGTTAATTGTTTGCCACTTATCACATTGGAAAGCCTCAAACACTCCAAATGGACAAACCAGTGTCTGAAATGGATGGGTTTTCTGAGCATCAGATGTATCCAGTTGTTCACAAAGAGCTCCCTCTACCTGAAAAGTCAATTGAAAAGATGAAGCATGGGTTAGGTTTCCACTCCAAATCACCATGACCATGGCAGATCATGCTGATGGGTCAAGGGACTTCACCATGAATCCACAGTCCTCAAGTAGCATCGGGAATCCGTATTTGTTGTGGCCAACAATTTTGCCGACCAGTTATTGGAAACTGGGTTCTTTCACTTTTGTTGACTGAAAGATACGGTCACGTGAGGAACTTGGTGGACATCAAATTCTCATCACTTCCCAGTCTGTTTTATCACTGTTTGTACCAAAAGACCATAGGGCTTTATACTTTACACTCTAAAAAGCCACAGAGTGGCTGGGAGTTGGGCTGACAGACTTGTGTAGACTCTAAAAATTTGATAAATGAGTCTCCCTCAGTAACTGGAGTTATAGAATCCCAAAATATAACTTGGCCCAATTCCCACTGTTTTACCTGTGAAGAAAGTGAGGCCAAAAGTATTAAGTGACTTGTCCAAATAGCCATGCCTAGCAGAACTCAAACTAAAAGCCTGAATAATAATGTTTCCCAACTTAGAACTCAGTGTTTATCATAAACAAGAGGAGTCCAGAAATTGGTATTGTGAATTAGAATTTAGATCTAGAGCCAGACTTCCTGAGTTCAAATCCTGGCCCTGCTACTTATCAACTGTGTCCTTGAGCAAGTCACTTTACTCCCCCTCTCTATTCTTATTTCCTTATCTGTAAGATGAGGATGAAATAATACCTACCTCAGGGGTTCTGTGTAGCCTTGATGGGTTAATATATGTGAGACACTTATGTGAGTACCTCATTACTGAAGAAAAGATTCATCTGTATAAGAATTTTCCAGTGCTAAAGATACACTATGAGATGGAATCAGGTGACAGAATAGGCGACCCAGGTGGACATAATACACTCTTAACTAGACTAAGAAAGAATTTTTTTCTCTACATCTCATTAACACTACAGAAATGAATTGAGTATTTTATGTATAGCTAAGAAGATACTAGTTACCTCAGGTAAAAATCTTTTATCCTTCCCAAAGATACACATATCAATGAAGAAGAGCATTCCTTCCTCTTTGAGAGTGAAGAGCAGAGGGTAAGGGGTCAGGAGGGATATGAATGGGGAAGGAAAAAAAATAGCTGCATTCATAGAGCACAAGGATTTTTCTAGTAATTTAATACGAATGAATAATAATCAAGAATTAGGAATTCAGTTGACCTCCACGTGGCATGGTCTTTTGGAAGTCATGGATTCCAGTGTCTCTACTCAGAATTTAGTTACTGAGTTACCCCACTACTTCTCTTTTCCCAACTGGGAAAATGGGTGGCAGGCTCTGAGGATCTGAGGGCAGCTAGAAAGTTCTCTGTGGCCTGGGAAATGTTGGGCTGCATGAAGTTAAACCCTTAATTATTCTAAGTGTGGGATAAAGCAAGCACAACCAAATGGCAAAATAGTTCCTCTAATTTGGATAGAGTAATGGCAGTAATTCCAAGGAACCACAAGGCCCATTCTTTCTGCTGGGTATGAGAAATAATACTATAACAATAATGACAACAATAATATTGATGGCAGCTGCTAGGTAGTATTTTGCTCCTACCACCTGTACAAACTCCTACCACCGGTACAAACTCCTACCACCTGTACAAACTACAGGCTAACAGGTAAGAATACAGTTAAGAATTCTAGAGGCAGAACACTTAGAATTGAATCCTGGCATGTATATATATATATATATATATATATATATATATATATATATATATATGCATAATAATAGTACCTATGTCTTAGGTTGCCATGAGGATTAAATGAGTTAGAGCATGTGAAGTTCTGATAACAGTACCTGGTACATAACAAGGATCCCATAACGATTAGAAGTTATTATTGTCCCATTTTACAGACAAAGAAGTTAGCATTCAAAATTGGTAAATCACAAAAGGTTATAAAACACAGGTAGAAGTATATTCCAACCCTAGTGTGCTGGAATCCAAGGTCTGGATCAGTCTGATTCTTTCGCATCATGCTCGTGTTCCTCCTGCTTGATGAACATAACTCAGGGATTTAGGGCAATTCGTCACTACCATTCGGATCCAAGTGTGTTTAAAAATAGTGTTCCAGGGATGAAAGTGCTAGCAATAAATGAGCATCATGGATAATCAAAAACAAATGAGGGGTTTAATAAGCCAATATAAATCCTAATACGCAGATTTCAATTTATTCAGACTTTAGCCTGGTAATAATCCCTTCACTCACCCTGAGATAACAAAACATCAAAGAGTGAAACATACATGCTACTTGAAGAGATCTTTGAACCTAACTTGAAAAATAATTTTAGGTCATTTTTGTGTGGTGTCTTATGAAAACATTTGTGAAAGACCTCACTCTTACTCCTCAAGTAAACAGCCTTCAGGGCTAGAAAGTGCATGGGCTGCTGTTCTCCATGTCCTGTGGATGGAACATTGTGTGTGTGTGTGTGTGTGTGTGTGTGTGTGTGTGTGTGTGTCCCCATCCCAGTACTGATGGAATGAATCACACCCTCCATCAACAGCTAGCTGCTTCCTCTTCTGATTCCTCACTTATCAAACTCTGGAGATTGAGACAGATCTCTCCAGGGGAAATGGCTCTATCTTTTGCTTCCCTCTGCCAAGCTAGGTTTGAATTTAATTTGTTATTAAACACAGTGGAGAGCCTACTTGAAGCACTATCTGTGTCACCCTGTGCCATAGACCTATTGGAATTCTCACCAAAGCCTGGCAACCCTTAGGATGGATGGAAGGGAGCAGACTAGGCATCCATTCAGCAGTGTTCTAGGAGCTGTGAGTTTGAACTCTAGTGAACTTAAGTCACATTTGTCACTGTGGCTTTGGCTGCCCACAGTGCCTCTGTTTCCCAGACTCTGTTACCCACCCCATACTTAGATCAAGGAAAACAAGAGTGAGAACCAGTTTTCCAAGGACTTCGTAGACTTTCTACTCTATATTCTTTCCAGCCCCAAGCATGGAAGTAGATAAATTAGAGTTCTCCAAGCGCATCATGCTTTCCCACACCTCGTTCTGCCTGGAGTACCTTCTTTTTACTTCTGCCTTGGCTCTGCCACCTCTTATTCTTCAAGCCTCAGCTCAGATAGCACCACCTTCAGGAAGCTTCCATGACTCTATCTCTTCCCTCTTGACTCCAGTCTATATTATTATACTTCCTTAATACCTCATGTTTATCTGTTTCATTCCCATGGACCCCACAGAAATACAGTCTGTGTCTATCTTATTCACTGCTCTATTTCTTCACATTGAGCCTGGCCACAAAAAGTGCTTAAGAAACACTAGTTGAATGAATAAATCAATGAATAGCATGTATGATAGTGTCCTGTAGTTGTCTCAGAGAGCTGTTAAGATCAAGAAATTTTTTAACTGCGTCCCCGTCATTCAGCATAATATTTAGTACACGGTACATTTTCAACAAATGAATACATGGCTGTAGGCACACATACATAGATGAATGGCCAAGTACATGGGTGGAATTAAAAATTCAGTCTACAGAACTGACCCAACAAGTATGATGAAAGGAAAGAAGAGGCAGAGTCTTGCTGGAGGTAAAAGAATCAGGTCTGTGGATCCTGATGTAAAGGCCTGACCTTCCCAAGCATTTCGCTTGCAGAGAAACCACACAAATATAAATGTCCAGAAAGGTTTCTGTTGACAACATAAATAACTGGATTAAAACTGCTCAAAAGGACTGACTCGAGGGAGTGTATTAGTTTGCTGGGCTACTCTTAACAAAGTACCTCAAGCTGGGTGTCTTAGAAGAGCAGAAATTTATTTTCTCACCGTTCTGGATGCTAGAAGTCTGAAATCAAGGTGTTGGCCCGGCCAAGATCCCTCTTTGTCTCTCTGAATCCTGAAACGGAAGGATTCTTCCTTGCCTCTTTCTAGCTTTGGGTGCTTTGTCAGCAGCCTTTGGTGTTCATTGGCTGGTAGTTGTATCTCGAACTCAGTCTTCACACCGTCATTTGCCCTGTCTGTCTCTGTGATCAGATTTCCCCTTTTTATAAGGACGCCAGTCATATTGGATTAGGACGCACCCTAATGACCTCATTTTAACTTGATTACCTCTGTCAACACTCTATTTCTAAATAAAATCACATTCTGAGTTACTGGAAGTTAGGATTTCAGCATAACTTTTTGGGAGGACATTATTTGACCCATACTAGGGAGAAAATCCGTAATTGAGGAGTTTTAGTGAGGAATGCCGCCTGCAAATCAACAAATAGATGGAGATTTTATGTCCTGATTTGATGGGTGCCAAACAATTCCCTTAACTCCAAAATACTTGATAATAAGTCTTAAAAGCCTTAATTTCTGCTTGGGATGATAACTAGAGAAAAACATTTAAGCGAATAGAATCTCATCAAATAAGATGCTCTACTTCCTCAGTGTTCTTATGACACTATGTAGTCAGCATTGTACAATGTAAGCAAGGGCCAAATGACAGTAAATTCAATAAGGTTGCAAAGAGGGTACAGTTGATGCAGGTTGGAATGGTGACAGAAACCTTCCCCAAAGAAGAAGAACTTGAATCAGACCTTGAGGTAGGAACATGGACAGCATGCTAGGCAGAAGTTGGAAGCAAATTCACAGATGTAAAAAGGGAAAATGGTGTGCTGGGAAGCCAACACATGGTTCAGCTTGGCAGAAGCTCACTCTATTTGAGGGAAGTCTGGAAAAGGAAGGGAGTTCATTTAGTGGAAGACTTTCAGTGGATGCTGAAACAATCAAGATAAAGTAGAGAAAAAGAGGAATAAAAACTAAAAGATCGTTAGAGGAAGAAAAAGAAAACCAACACAATGAAATTTATATTTATAATCTAAGTAAATCCTCCTCTGATCTGACCACAAGGAGAACAACATTGCGATTATTTTTAGTAGGAAAATCCCACCTAGAATTCTAAGCAAGCCAACTCAAATCTCGAACTCCCAAGGGTGGAGGTGATTTTGTGGATCATCTACCCTTCCGACCTGTTTCTCAGGAAGCTCATATCTGAGTTATAACAGCCAGCAGAAATTCTATCTCATTGCAATGTGCTGTCACCTAGAAGACAGGGTGATCAGAAAATGGAAAGCAGAATTTAGATCTTAACTAAATCAAGCTGCCTTTAGGTAAATAGGCACATGGGCATTTCTTGGACACTGGGACATCACAGAGGCATTAGGGGTATGGGAGGAAAGGCTGAAGATACTCTGTACATTTGGGCCTAGTTTTGGTGCCGTTTGCCTTTTGCTATGCTCCATGAAGGAGGTAGATTTAAAGCAAATGGCATGCTAGTAATGAGATAGTCAATCTGTATATTGCTGCAAATGCCATTTTTAAGGCTATTCATTAATTTAAAAAAAAAAGACTTGACAAGAGTTATTTGCGATGTTGATAACCTTTTTTTTTAAAGAAATAATTTGGAAGGTAAGGCAAACTGTCCTGGTTAAAATAGTCACTTTGACCACACTGTTTTCCAGTGGAAATGAGTGCTTTGCCATCTCAGGTGTTTGGTAATCCTGACTATAAATATTTTTATGGAGCCAAGACCTCATGCCAAACCAGCTGACTTCCAAGAGAAGCATGGCTGTATCTTCTGTTTCCTGAGCTGTGTGAGCTACTCTTTTACAAAGAGCCTTGATTCTCATGTTGCTATTTATCAAATATGCTTTTGGTTGATTTTTGGTCTTCCAACATATCTTTACTCTCTATTATCTAATGCCTCCTTTGATCTTTTCATTTATCTTTTCCTAGGCCACTTTAAGTAGTTTTCTAAAATACGGAGGTTGGGGGCGCCTGGGTGGCACAGCGGTTAAGCGTCTGCCTTCGGCTCAGGGCGTGATCCCGGCGTTATGGGATCGAGCCCCACATCAGGCTCCTCCGCTGGGAGCCTGCTTCTTCCTCTCCCACTCCCCCTGCTTGTGTTCCCTCTCTCGCTGGCTGTCTCTATCTCTGTCAAATAAATAAATAAAATCTTTGAAAAATAAGAAATAAAAAAATAATTAAAAAAATAAAATACGGAGGTTGTATGTGAAGGTAGCAAATCCATCTGCTCTCACATATAACTGCTTTTCTCATCCCGTCTGTCTTCCTGTCTGTGACCTTCACGATTCCCGCCTCTGTCCTCAGCAGGGTAAAAGGATCAAGCTGAGTTCCCTTTCCACCCTGGGGAAATCACTTGTCTCTTTGAGCCTCAGCTTGCTTATCTATGAAATGGAGATAGTGATACCTGCTTTGGGTACTTTCGAGGTAGGAGGATGAAGCAAGATCCCATAGTGGAACAGACTTTGTGGATTGCCATCAACAATATAAACATAAGTGGTTATGAGCTCCATGCTGCCTGTCTTCTGAAATTCTGTAGTCCTCATGGTTCAGCCAAATCATTTACCAAGTAGCTCATTGCTATCACCCAACATTGTTTGCTATGTCTCCCGGGCGTTTGTTAATTCTCTCCATCTTTGCTGAAAGCATGTTGAAGGTCATGAGCACTTTTCCCACTTCTGGATCTGTCCTAGCGCTGAGCAGCGAAGGCTTAAATGATAAATTAACGCGGGCAGGTCACAAACATCCTTTCCCTCGGTCATAACATACGGCTACTTTACCTGATTCACTCCAGGACGAATTCTCACTCTACTCATTTAATGTCTATCCTCACAATAATCACCCGTGCATTTAACAAATATTTACAGAGCACCCAGTAATAACAGTTCATATTAGCTAACGTTTAGAGAGCCCTTAATCTGCCACTGTGCTTAAGCCCTTTTCATACATGTTCTCATTTAAACCTCATTACAGGGGCACCTGGGTGGCTCAGTCATTAAGTGTCTGCCTTTGGTTCAGGTCATGATCCTAGGGTCCTGGGATCAAGCCCCGCACTGGGCTCCCTGCTCTGCTGGGAGCCTGCTTCTTCCTCTCCCACTCCCCCTGCTTGGGTTCCCTCTCTCGCTGGCTGTCTCTCTCTCTGTCAAATAAATAAATAAAATCTTTTTTAAAAAATTTAAAAAAACTAAACCTCATAACAACCCTTTGAAGTGGGTATTGCTATTATTCTCATTTTAAATATGAGTACATTGTTCAGTAACTTACCCAAGGCTGTGCAATTAGATGGTGGCAGAGTACGGTTCATTCATGGATAATCCAATTCCAGAGCCCAAAATCTTCTGCATTATGCCACAATGCCACCTTGAGAATCTACAATGTGCTGGGCACTGCAGGAGGTGCTGGAGATATTAAGAGGAATGGGTCACAGCCATTGCTGCCTTTGTGGCGTGCAGACTCTAGTGAGAGAGAGGGACGTGTAGGCAAATACCTACAGTGTAATGAAGGTGAGTCTGAGGGAAGAAAGGAATGCCTTTAGACAGTAGCGTGCTGCAGAGGGAAAGGTCTAACTCTGCCTCATGGGGAGGATATCAGAAAAGTATTGGGAGGAGGGTGATGTTTAGAATCTAACCTGAGAGTCAGAAGAGTTTTCTGGCCAGAGAAGATGGTACTCGTCTGCTGGGTACTCAGCAAGGCTGAGTGTAGGGGTACCGGAGATTAAATCAGAAAGGTATATTCAGACTCCTTTGTGAAGCACACTACAGGCCAGCCAAGAAATTGAACCCTGGCTTGTGGGTAACCAGGAGCCAATGGATGTTTTTCATAACTTTTATTTTGAAATACTTTTAGTTTTTTTGTTTTTTTTTTTTAAGATTTTATTTATTTATTTGACAGACATAGAGACAGCCAGCAAGAGAGGGAACACAAGCAGGGGGAGTGGGAGAGGAAGAAGCAGGCTCATAGCAGAAGAGCCTGATGTGGGGCTCGATCCCAGATCGCCGGGACCACGCCCTGAGCCGAAGGCAGACGCCCAACCGCTGTGCCACCCAGGCGCCCCAAAAATGACACTCTGAAATACTTTTAGTTTTAAAAAAAGTTACAAAAATGGTAGACAGAGCTCTCTTTTACCAATTCTCTTGGTTCTATAGTCACTAACATTTTGGGACCATTTGAGAATAATTTCAGGTGATATACCATTGCATTTTAACACTTCAGTGTTACTACCTGAGTACAAGATGCTCTCCAAAATAACCATAGGAGAACCATCAAAACTAAGAAATGGCATTAATTCAGTATTACCATCCACCAGTTGTCCCAACAATATCCTTTATAGGTCCAAGATCCAATCCAGGGTTACATGTTACATTTGGTTGGCATTGCTTTTTAGGCTCCTTATAGCCGAGACAGTCTTTCCTTGTCTTTCATATTAAGATATTTTTGAAGAGGATGGGGCAATTACTTTGTAAAATGTCACTCATTTTGAGTTTGCTTGATTTTTTTATGATTTTTTAATTTTTGACAGAAGTATGCTGCATTCTTCTTAGTGCGTGGTATCAAGAGACAATGAATGATGTTATGCCCCATTCATTTCTGATAATGTTAACACATTTGGTTAAGATGATCTCAGCCAGGTTTCCACTGTAAAAATAATAAGGATATTACACTTATTATTAGTAACAAATAAGTATCTTTATGGGGAGATAATCTGAAACTAAGTAAATACTCTGTTCCTTATCAGACTTTTACTGACCAACATTAGTATTCATTGATGGCTCTTGCCTGAGTCAATTACTATTATGGTCGATAAATGGCACCTTTCTAAATTCTATCTTCTAGATTGTTAATCTAATTTTATTAATTTTATTATAATGATCTTCTATATTATTAATAGGCATTCTTCAAGATAGAGCTTTCTTATCTTGTTTATTTATTTATAAATTTCTATTTAACTTAAAGGGTTAAAATCCATTACTATCAAATTGTCCCAGACATGGCCGGTAGGAGCCCCTGCAGACTGACTTCTCTGTCCTTTTGACATATACCCCATCATTCCTTGAGCACTTCCCAGTTTTCTGGCACAAGATGCTCCAGGCTCATTTTTTATTTTCAATTCTCCTGTCCCAGAGCCATTTTTACAGGAACTGATTCCTTAGTAGAGAATGCTATTTAGAATCCAAAATTGGCACTTAATGCACTTGATTTTACTGAAATGTCATTGCTTTTAGGCTTCTCAGTAGAGAGATCCAGGAAATAGTGTATGTATATTTACATACTTCATTTATATCTGTTGATATGACTATATCTATCTAGGTACCTGTCCGTCTGTTAAAAACCATGAGTTCACACTGTTTGTAATAGCAGTCCAATTCCACAGGGTTTACTCTAGTCTTCCCCCTTTCCGTATTTGCAACTCCTTTCTCCAAAAGTAAGAAATCTGCCTCCCATCCTCCTTCATGTGTTTATGTATTTGTTCAATCTTCCCTGTATGTTTCATCTCCAGGTACCCTGGCCCAGTGCTAGGCCCTATCACATGCCAATGAAACACTCCACACTAAGCCTCAGGCTAAAATTCAACTCCTACAAAGAGGAAGAACAAAAGAATTTGGGGTAGGGAGCCAGTTAGAGAGTTCAGGTCCAGCCACCATAGTGTCCCCTTGCCCACAGCGAGTGCACTGAACCAAAGCTGAGCCCCGGATATGCTGTCTCCACCCCACTGAGAGCTCAGCTTAGATTCCAATGGAGGTTTTTTTGGTTTTGTTTTTGTTTTTTATTATGTTATGTTAGCTACCATACAGTGCTTCATTCGTTTTTGGTGTAGTGTTCCGTAATTCATTGTTTGCGTATAACACCCAGGACTCCTTGCCAATGGAGGTTTTTAATGAGAGGAAGTAAAGTGACCAGATTCACATTTTGGAAGCATTGGACTGTGGATAAATTGAAAACTGGGAAATATAGAGATAAATTGGGAGCCACCAGTATTAGTCCAAAACCTTAAAGGGGCACCTGGTCCTAAACTGTGTACCAGTGGGAAAAAGAGTTTTCTTTGCCCTACCTTAGGCTTTCTAGAGCTGGCCATGCCCCAGGGTGTCTGATTTATTATTGCTTGATTGCTTTCTACCTCCTGATCTCAGAGACACTCGAAAGGAAAGGCATATCTCTGGGAGACTTTAAAAAAATCACGGGATAGAGATGTTAGGTGGGGATGTCAAGTTGAAGGATTGCGTACAAGTTTGAAGAATGTCTCTAACAAATAATTGAAATTTACATTTCAATAACTGCATCTTTAAATTTTGAATAAAGAAACAAGCCCTACTTTGCTGCAAAAAAGAGGGTAAGAGAAAGTTCTTAGGACATAGGTTGGGATAGGGTGAGTCTACCATTAGAAATTATGTGCATTTATACCAGCAACCAACAATGAGTTGCTGGAGGCAACAGCCAATACCTTCTCTGAAAGGGTAGGGGCGAAAAACCTTGGCAACTCCCATAATGAGCCCTTGTCCAAAAGAAGGCCAAAATTCCTCCTTTTATATAGCTAATACAAACACGAGCTGCTAAGAAGTGCGAACCACCATGGGTCCTTGATTGCCCACATTATCTCTGATGGCCACCTTTACAAAAAATAAACATATCCTAGAGGGGACCACACTCAGCCTTTGCCTGTTTGCTGCCAAGTATCACTGCCACTTTACTGAAATAACAACTCCGAGTGTATTCATAACCTTGGCTGCCATCAGTGTGTTGGTTTCTATTATTTAAGAATAGATCTGTCATTTTGCCGTTTTTCATTTCTGAAGTTATAAGCACCGAGGATCCTAGAATTTGCATCTTGGATCTACTTTGTACTGCTCTATTCATCATCCTCACCCTAAAAGGCAGTATAATATAATATTTAGGCATGCAGGAGCCCGGCTACCTGGGTTTGAATCTTGATTTTCTTGTTTACTAGCTGTGTGACTTTGGACAAGATACTTAACCTTTCAAAGCCTCTGTTATGTCACCCTGTAAAATGGGGGAACTTATTTTTTTAATTTTTTAAATTTTTTATTATATTAGTCATCGTACAGTACATCATTAGTTTTTGATGTAGTGTTCCATGATTCATTGTTTTGCGTGGGGGAACTTATGGTACCTTATTCATAGGGTTGATACAAGTAAGAAGTGAGTTCATCTATGTATCCCACATCTTGGGTAAGCTTATCCCTGAGTCTTGCTAGGACCTCTGCGAAAGAAGCTTTGGCTTAAAGCAGAGCTGGGGCTTGAAAATGTATGCACTGCCCTCTGTGATAGGGAACAGCCCCATTCTCAGCACCCATGCAGCCGAGTCATGGTAGACTGGGATGTGATGCATGTGGCATTGACATCTGTGTGAGACCTGACGGTAGGCATCCTAGGCCATGACTAATTAATCATTTAACTTCTCCAGACCTCAGCTTCTTATTATTAAAATGCAGAAAATAATAGTACCTATCTCACAGGGCTGTGGTGAGGATTATAGGAGAGAACGCATTTACAACAGCTAGCAGAGTACCTGACTTGTTGTAAGCTCCATATAATTGTTAGAGTTACTATTGTTATTGGCAGTAATGTGTGATGTCAGCTAGACTGCTGTCACATCATGGCTTATGGCCTGTGGCTAAGGGTCTCTGCCCAGGCCAAGGCAAGGGACTGGCCAGATGCAGGCAGAGTGACAGGATCAGCGTGCCGTAGGCTAGACGTTGGGCAGATCTCCAGCACCATCAGGGAAACATAGTAGGAATTCGGAAACCAAGGCTAAAATTTAAAAGCCAATTATAAACACAGGCCTACCCAAGTACATCTGATGCTGGACACAGAGCAGGAAGACTAATCCCAGCCTTGAGGGGTAGGAGGTAACCCTCTGTCTCCTGTCTACCTTTGGTCAGGAGTCTGTTGCGCAGGGCATCAGCTGTGACCCATCAGCTCCCAGAGCCTTCCCTGCAAGCAGGTTTTGACAAAAAGGAGAGGAATATAGAGAATAAGGTCAGAGAAAGAAAAAGGCAATATAGCAAGGGAATGCTGGAGGAGCCAGTCTCCATAACATTTTGGCCAAGGGCCTAACCATGAAGCTAAACACCTGAAGCCTAGAAGCTGAAAGAAAACACAGTGATCATGTTTACCATCCTCCTTATGCAGAGCCAGGATCCTGTAGCCAAAACCATCACGGCAGATGTGTTTTGGAATTCAGAATTTTTTGTACTTTAGAAATATGTTAGGATTACTGTAACATAAATTATGTATTGCCCCTAGTAAGTTCTAGGGGAAAATGCCATAATCCAACAGTCTAACATTGCTGCTGTAAAAATATGTAAATATTTACACTAAGTGGGATGCAACCTATAAAAGCATCATGTCAGTTCAGGTCAGGACTGTCACCAAAGAGTTTGCACCACACTAAAGAAAACTTTGTGGTGTTCAGGGCTTTGGGGACTCGGAAATTGCTGCTGGCAGTTGCTCAGTGATCATAGCCGAAATGGTTGACCAGCCAAGTGTCTAAACCAAAGGTGCACACCCAGGTCACTGGGGTTCGACTCAGTTTGCGTCACCTCGTACTTACCGAGCATCTTTGTTCTAGGCACTGCTCTAGGTACAGAGGTTACAGTGATGTACTGGTTTCCCAGGGCTGTCCACAAACAGGGTGACATAAAACAATAGAAATGCATTCTGTCACAGTTCTGGAGACAGATGTGAAGGTGTCAGCAGGGCCATGGTCCTTCTGAAACCTGTGAGGGTGAATCCTTCCTTGCCTCCTGCTTCTGGTATCTGCCAGCCATCCTTGACATCCCTCGGCTTCTAGGTGCATCACTGCAATCTCTGTCTCTGTCGTTACATGACATTCTCCCTGAGTGTCTCTCTCCTTTCTTAGGAGAACACCATTCATACTGGATTAAAAGCCCACCCGACCCTAGTATGATTTCACCTGAAGTGGTTATATCTGCAATGACCTTATTCCAAATAAAGTCACCTTCTAAGTCATTGGGGGTTAGGACTCCAACATACCTTTTAGGGGGATACAGTTCAACCCATAACAAGTGCAAACCAAAATAAACATTAGCTTATGCTCTCATCAAGGTAACAGTGGAGCAGCGTAGTCAGATTATAGGTGCATTGAGAACAGCAAAGAAAATACTCAACAGAGTAACAGGGAGAAAAAAATTGCAAACCATATATCTGATGAAGAGCTTATCTCCTTAACATAGGAGGAACTTCTACAACTCAACAACAACAACAATAAAAAACCTAATAACCCAATTTAAAAATGGGCTAAAGACTTGAAAGACATTTTTCCAAAAAAAGACAACCAATGGCCAACTGTATGTAGAAAATACTCAACATCACTAATCATCAGAAAATGCAAATCCCGGGCGCCTGGGTGGCACAGCGGTTAAGCGTCTGCCTTCGGCTCAGGGCGTGATCCCGGCGTTATGGGATCGAGCCCCACATCAGGCTCCTCTGCTATGAGCCTGCTTCTTCCTCTCCCACTCCCCCTGCTTGTGTTCCCTCTCTCACTGGCTGTCTCTATCTCTGTCAAATAAATAAATAAAATCTTAAAAAAAAAAAAAAAGAAAATGCAAATCAGGAGTACCTGGGTAGCTTAATTGATTGAACATCTGCCTCTTGATTTCAGCTCAGGTCATGATCTCAGGGTTATGAGATCAAGCCTTACATTGGGCTCTGCACTGGGCAGAGCCTACTCGAGATTCTCTCCCTCTGCCCCTCCCCACCTGCTCTCTCTCTCTTTCTCTCTAAAAAAAATAAATAAAATTTAAAAATAAAAAATAATAAAAGAAAATGCAAATTAAAACCACAATGAGATAATCACCTCATACCTGTCTGGATGGCTATCATCAATAAAACAAAGGACCACAGTGTTGGCGAGGATGTGGAAAAAATGGAACCTTTGTGCACTGTTGGTGGGAATGCCAACTGGTGTAGCCACTGTGGAAAACAATATGGAGGTTCCTCAAAAAATGAAAAATAGTACTACCATATGATCCAGCAATCCCACTTCTGGGCATTTATCTAAAAGAACTGAAGTCAGGATCTCAAAGAAATATTAGTACTCCCACGTTCACTGCAGCACTATTCACAGTAGCCAATAAGTGGAAACATTCTAAACGTCCTTCAGCAGATGAATGGATAAAGAAAATGTGGTATATACATACGGTGAAATACTATTCAGCCTTAAAAAAGAAGTCTGCAGTGTGTGACAATATGGATGAGCCTCAAGAACACTACGCTAAGGGAAATAAGCCAGTTACACAAGAACAAACACTGCTTGATTGCACTTACATAAGATATCTACAACAGTCAAATTCATAGAATCAAAGAATGGATGACGGTTGCCAGGGACTGGAGGGAGAGGGAAATGAGTTACTCATCAATAGGCACAAAGTTCCAGTTAAGTAAAATGAGGAAGTTCTAGAGTTCTGCTGTCTGTACATTGTAGCTATAGTCAACAATACTATGTTGTCCCAGTGAAGGGTATTAAGGGGGCACATACTGCATGGTGCACTGGCTGTTCTATGCAAACAATGAATCATGAAACACACATCAAAAACTAATGATGTACTGTATGGTGACTAACATAACATAATAAAAAATTTAAAAAAGAAAAGCCAAAAAAAAGGCAAAACAACAACAACAACAACAAAAAAAACAATGCTATGTTGTACACTTGAAATTTTGTTAAGAGGGTTTCTTATGCTGTGTTCTTACCACAATAATTTTTTTGAGTGTTGAGAATTTCCAAAGGGGGAAGTATTAGTGAGACTATATAGTAAACAAATTTTACCCAGTTGAGGGCTTCATCCCTGAGCAAGTAACATTGTCAGTGAAGACATAAAAGATGAGTAAAAGTGAATCAGGCAAAGTGAGGCGGGAGGGAGTACTAATGCCCTCATCCTCTGACCTCCTATCTCTTCTCACCACTGGGCTTGTGGGGAAGCCAGGCCCCAGAACCCCAGGAAAGGCCAGTAAGTGCTTCCCAGGCTGTGAGCCACAGCCAGTCCTGCCCCCAAGCTTGCTGCTCCCTTCTGGCCTGCTGTCGTCCCTCAAGAAACAGCCAAAGGCACAGAACATAGGACAGTGTTATTAGCAGCCAGCCAGACCCAAGGCTCACAAATGTAGCCCCTCTGTGGAGAAATGCAGGGAGAGTCTGCTTTCCCTTTTTTTAGATTTTGGCCTCAGTTGATTCAAATACTTTCAATCAGCAGAGTACTTAATACACAGATAACTTCTGCTGACCACCCCCCTTGGGAATGCAGTGTAGTTTTATCACGGGTAAGCAGCTATGTCTATTTTGTGACTTTGATGAACAGTGTTGAAGTGACTTCATGGCTGCCAAAATGCCTCTGCTTCAAGGTCCCAGTGACTGAATTTCTGCCAGAGGTAGAGGCAGGAGTGCGGACAGTGGAAATCCAGAGCCTGTACCATGACAAGTTTCAACCTTGGACCATGTTCACTGTGTAGGCAGCTCCTCTATGAAACACACACATTGTGGTCACCAGCATTGAGCATGGTCGTTGGATTTTGTTTCTCAGCCACAACATTTTAGCATTTCACTTAAAAGTCGGGGGGCAGGGGACACCTTTTTTTGAAGCATAACGAACATAGAGGAAAGTGCATAAATCCTACATGTATGGCTTGGCGATTTTTCACCAAGTGGATCCAGGTCTAGCACCTAGATCAAGATAACATCCCAGAATCCCTCCCCACAGTTCCCCTCTCCTAGTTACTGCCCACCAAGGGTAATCCCCAACCTGATTTCTAACATCATAGATTGGTTTTGGGTTTTGAACTTTATATAAAGGAGAGCACAGTATGAAGTTTTGCTTTTGTGGCTTTCTTTCCTCAATTTTATGTTTGTGAGATTCATCTGGGTTGCTTCTTGTTATAGCTTATTGTCATTGTCCAGTGTTCTTGTATGACCGTGTCGTAATTTTTTATCCACTCAACTATTGATGGGCATTTGGATTGTTCCCCATCTGGGCTATTATCGGTAGGTCTGCTTTGAATATTCTTATATATGTCTTTCGATGAACATACGCATGTTTGGAGGGGGGAGTACGCTATATTTGTTGTCTGTTGTTGCGTAACACATTTCCCCAAATCCTAGTAGCTCACAACAGGAATAAATGTTGTTTACCTCTCACCATTTAATGAGTGAGGAATCTGGGAACACCTTAGAAAGGCAATACCGACTCAAGGTCTCTCATGAAGGTGCAATCATCTGAAGGCTCGACTGGGTCAGGTGGACCAGCTTGCTTGCAAGGTAGCTCACTCGTGTAACTGGCAAGTTGATGCCGACTGTTGGTGAGCAGTTTCAGTTCCTTTGCGTGTGGACTTTCCTGAAGACTGACTCAGTGAGCTCATGACATGACAGCTGGCTTCCCCCACAGTGAACAAGAGAGAGCCAAATGGAAGCTATATCCTTTTTATGATTTAGCCTTAGAGGTCACATAGCCTCGCTTCTGCCTCATCCTATTCATTACAAGTGAGCCACTAAGTTCAGCCCAGACTCAAGCCTTCATCTTTAGAAAGGAGAGGTGGCAAAGAATGTGTGGGTGTATTTTAAGGCACAACATTTTAAAGCTAGGAATTAACCAACTAGGGATCTAAAAATAAGTTTATAGGAATTCACACAAGGATCTAGAAGAAATATATATTCAATCCAGCCTCTCCTCTTCTGTTCATTTAAAATTTTGTGAATGTTTATATGACAGTTTTCCTGGAGACAGCATGGTACAATAGAATACACAAAGACTTTGAAGCCAAACACACCCAAGTCTGAATCCTGGATTCACTATTTACCAATTATGGGTTTGGGGCAAGTCAACCTCTTAGATTTTCAAATTTCCTCAATTATAAAATGGGAGAAATCAGTAGGGCCTATCTCATGTTGTTCTGGAGGTAATTAAATGAGATTTTAAAAGTGCCCACTGTGCTGGTAGGTCTCTTCCGTGTGCTCATTTATCAGGAAATTATTAGCCATGCATATTAACTGTCGAGAAGGGGCTAATGAGCCCCGTGAGCACTACAACATAGGTGCAGACACAGAGCTTGCCTGCAAGAGGTGTATACTCCAGTGGGGCCCTTGACAGACAGAATAACTATAATATAATTGAGAAAATAATCAGTGTCTGGAACAGGTGCATATCCCTTAAGCAGGTATACATGCCTTGAACATGGATCAAATTTGGGATACATAGAAATGGAAGACATTTTGAAGGATAGACAAGGAAAGGACAAGAAGTATTCCAAATTCAGAGTAACAGCTTGAGTAAAGACAGAGCTGGAGAACGAGGGGGGAATGAATTGAGAATAATGAAATTGTTTGCTACACGTATGACTTAAACACAGGATAGATGAAAGGAGGTAGTGGAAATAGGGGTTAGTAAGGTAGTTACATATCAGAGTAGCAGAAAGAGAATGAGAGATTATGTACTCAGTTTTGCAGTTTGATGAAAAACGTCAAGGCCAAAGATTTTTAAGCCAATTTTCAAGGCGAGCTACAAAAGCTAGGGGGGCCTTGCTACTGAAGGATCTACTTGCCATGCTTTTCTTGGCTAACTTCTGTTTGTAGGATTTTTGTGCCTCACTTTGTAAATAGAACTTTCCAAAACTGATCATTAAAGAATACTTCCTACTCCAAGCCCAAGCAACTGAGCTTTTTCCTTATCATTCCCATTTTGGAGGCTGCATTAACAGGGAAATGGAGTGGGATTGTTTTTATAGGCCCTCAGCTCACTGTAAATGTACTTCTCAAGACTTGGCCATTTGGAATGGCCAATTATGCACTCAACTCCTCTGTGTGTATTTGACTTCTACTTCCAGATAATGAGCCATTCTCTCCACTTATTTCCCCTCAAGAAGACTGATCTATTTAGCAACCTTTACTTTTGTTACATTCTCCAGTCCCAGGCAGTGATGATATTTATACATAAGACAGAGACATTTCTATGCTATGTTGGAAGTATGAAGGAAGTTGGAGCCAATGACCTTTCACTTTGAAGCCAAAGAAAAACAAGCACAAATTCTTCAGTCTTGCCAAGAATGGGGACTAGACAGATTAGCAGAAAGGCTGTTCAATACATAGTGCCCAAAGCCTTTCTGCGCTCAAACCTGTGTTATATCTAGCATACCGCCTTATTTTGATGAAGTTTGTGTATGTCTTCCAAATAGACATGGTTGTGACCATTCTTCGTGATTTTGTGGGTAAAAAATGGAGGTTCCATTTTATCACCCTCTTTGTTTATTCTAAATGAATTCTAGAGCGTGTAGGAGAGGATGCGTTCTAGGCTTAGGATAGCATTCCTAGCCAATCTTGTGCTGGAACTTCCCACATTCCCAGGTATGTGTTTTGACTCTATTAGCAACACTTGACGTCATGATGTTCTCTGCACAGATACTAAGGATGTCGTCCTCCTCTCCGATTTCTTCCCAGGTGGGAAATTGGCAAGTGGAGTCCATGCAGTCTCACCTGTGGGGTTGGCCTGCAGACCAGAGATGTCTTCTGCTCCCACCTACTTTCCAGAGAGATGAATGAAACCATAATCCTGGCCGATGAACTGTGTCATCAGCCCAAACCCAGCACGGTGCAAGCTTGTAACCGCTTCAACTGCCCCCCTGCCTGGTACCCTGCACAGTGGCAGCCGGTGAGTTCTAGGGTTACTCGGTATTAGTAATGTTTGTCTATACATTATGTGTTTACAGTATGTTTGTGTATACAACTCTGGTTCAGGGCAAAACTCTTCAAGGAGTTTTGTCCCATTAAAGGAATGTCCAGGGTCTATTCCTCTCTCCCTTCTTAGTACTCTCTCAACCTTATTCAAATCCAGATATTTTCATTATAAACATTATGCTCTTTCTATGGTCCCACACCAGTGTCCTCCCAAAGCAATTCAAGACCCAGCCGTTAAACCGAGTATATTCACAACAAAGTTTTTACCAAACTAAGAAAACATTTTTTAAAAATAAGGACAATGTGGTTGGTTTTCCACAAAGCTAAATTTGTTCTGAATTTGTGCCCTTATTCTAGTTTTTTTGCTGTTTTAAAACCCTAAGAGGCCAGGGTACTAGGCAATGACTTTTCTTTTTTTTTTTTCCCCTTTTAAATGCAGATTAGAAGTCAAATCAATTCCAGAATTTTTGAAATTTTGCTGGTCCTATGAATTCCAAAAGTCTAGGAACTATTGTTTTAAAGCAGAGGTTGACACACTGCAGCCCAAAGCCAGATCCGTCTCACAAGTAGTTATTGGAAATGAAATTTTATTTGAACACAGCCATGCCCATTCTTTTGACGTATTGTCCACGGCAGCTTTTGCACTGGAAGGACAGAACTACTTGGTTGTGACAGAGACCATTTAGCCTACAATACCTAAGGTATTTATTCTGTCCTTTTACAGAAAAACTTTGCTGACCCCACTCAAAAGCATACATAGTAATAACACAAACACAACTATTTTATCATAATAGTCTACCTAAAGTTAATATATATTTATCAAACTTTAGTTAAGTAATTTTTTTGCATGCCTTTAAAAAACAGAAATTTTAGATTATTTGGATAGAACCTTATTTTGCATTTCCTCTCCATGAGGATATCAGAGGTAGCTATAAAGTGACCACAATGGTCACAAAAAGTAAGCCTGAAAGGTGAGGGGGACATGCATCCCAATTTTACTAAAACGGTTTTTCACTTTCAAAATTATCCCGGTTTGGGCGCCTGGGTGGCTCAGTCGGTTGGGTGTCCGACTCTTAGTTTCAGCTCAGGGCATGATCTCATGGGTCATGGGATCAAGCCCCCTGTCAAGCCCCACATCAGGCTCCACACTCAGCAGAGAGTCTGCTTAAATATTCTCTCCCTCTGCCCCTGCCCCCACTCACTCTTGCTCTTCTTTCCCTAAAAATAAATAAATATTTTTAAAATGTTTTTAAGTGTCCCAAAGAAAATGATAAATTATATGGTTATCCAATGGAGGAGGGAACATAGCAGCTTACACACCCTTGCCTTAGTGCTGAGAGGGGCTGCATCAGAGCTGCTTTCCCACTATCACTTGGCAGAGCCCCTTCCCTCTCTCTGCCCATCTTGGGACTATGATTTAGTGAAGCACTCAATGAGTCAGAGAGTAATCAGTGAGCAAAAGTCTAAAATATAAAGCATCTGGAAAAAGATATTGACTATTTCCTTTTAGAGCTTAAATATATATGTGGCTAAGCTCATAAATACCATGCTACTATGTGATGGTTTGTGGAAATCAAGAGGACGTTATATATTTTGAATGCCTATGTACCAGTGTTCTGTTAAGAAATATTATTACACACCTAACTGAAGTTAATCCTCACAACCATCAGCGAAAAGTCAATTTTATTATCTTCGTTTTAGGTTTAAGGGAACTGAGGTTCGTACAGGTAGCAAATTTAGGGTTGGCCGTCACCCAGTTTTATGTGATCCTTTCCCCTATACCTCATTGTTGGAGACTACTGTGGCTGAAAGAACCATCAGGGATTGTATATGAGTCCCCTTGTTTTACACATGATGTAACTGCGGCCTAGATATGGCCTTGCCAAGATCATAAAGCCTGGTTGAGACCCCAGGGCTCCTGGTTCTAGTATATTTATACTGTTAGCTTTAACTAGAATGAATTCATGGCCTCAAACTGCACCACTAACTAATGCCAACCCTAAGACAAGACCAGGAACCAACCCAGATCAACCTCCACTGCTGTATTAAGTCTCTGTATTATTAACTCGTGTCTCTACAAGGTACATAGTAAGTTCTGGATAAAATGTTTATTGAATGACAAAATGAAATACTGGATCAAGAATATAACCCCACATTCCCTGAAAATTCTGACTTCGTATCTTATATGTTTGCTTTATGGTTATGGGTTCTAATACTGACCTAGCAGTGAAATGCCAACCTCTTTTTTTTTTAAGGTTGTATGTATGTATTTATTTGAGAGAGAGAGCATGCGAGAGCGGGGAAAGGGGCAGAAGAGGGAGAGGGAGAAAGAATCTGAAGCAGTCTCTCCACTGAGCACAGAGCCCGATGCAGGGCCTGATCTAATAATCACGAGATCAGGGGTTCTTGGGTGGCTCAGTCGTTAAGCGTCTGCCTTCGGCTCAGGGCGCAGTCCTGGTGTTCTGGGATCGAGCCCCACATCAGGCTCCTCAGCTGGGAGCCTACTTCTTTCTCTCCCATTCCCCCTGCTTGTGTTCCCTCTCTTGCTGGCTGTCTCTCTCTCTGTCAAATAAATAAATAAAATCTTTTTTTAAAAAAAGTAAAAAAAATAATAATAATCACGAGGTCGAGGTCATGACTTGAGCCAAAACCAAGAGTGGGATGCTCAACCGACTGAGCCACCCAGGGTGCCCCCCCCAAGCCTCTTTTTAATAGCCACACATGTTGCTGAATAGTGGCAGTGACCTATGACTTTTTTCTTCACCTTTTAGAACACATCCATATACATGACCTTTTTTGGTCTATTGCCCCACCACCATCACCCCCATACCAGTGTCTCCATTTAATACAGTAGAATTCCAAAAAGTCAATTATTCTTCCATTTTCCATCTCCTAGGCCTGTTAAGACACAAATTTATTTTGAAAACTTTCTCTCCTTCTTTCCTTTAGGGAGAGGCCTTTAGGGTTGAGTCACATTTAAGTCCATTTTTCAGATCAGGAAACCAATAGTAAACAGCCCTTTGAAGCCCATCCAATGAACTAGTAATGACACTTTATTAAGATGTTTTAAAAGTATCTTCTTTATACATAATACGTAGTAATTGTGAAATACATTCAAACATAATAAGAAATAAAGAACATAGAAAGTGTGTCTATCCTCTGGAGAAAACCCCCGTCAGGCATGTGGTGTGTAGGGTCTGTTTTAAGAATCCTTGGTCATTTTTAGGAATCTTTCTAAACCTAGAGCAAACAATAAACTATTCTTCTTCTATGCTTTCCTAGAATACTACTTTAGTTAAGCTTTGTTCGATAAAATCAGGTAATATTGACCACCTTTAAAGGAAAGGAAGTCATTGCTTATGCCATATGGTGAAATAAGTCAGGAGTAACTTGGGGAGCTCCAAGCTAATTGGCTGTTGTCTTAGGACCCCTGCTGTTGACGGTCTATTTGCCTGATGAGCCCTCTGGTTCCTTGGTAGTCCTTCTTAGAACAAGGGAACCTGGCGTGCGCTCATAGGCTCTTTTTTATTTGGATCTACTAGAGGATAGTGCTGAGGTCTCTAATCCTTCAACGCCCACCTTATCGTCTTTCTTCATATAAAAGAAAAACAGATGCGGTGTCAAATGCTTCATTCAAAGGAAGCCATAATAACCTGATGAGCATTGGCTTTGAGGGGAGAAGCTCCTTCTTGCTCTTTGAACACTGGGCTACCACCAACCTCATGTGTACACTTTCCTTCCTGGAAAAAAAAAAAGGCACTACTGCATGAATTGTCATTTGCCGGTAGAAATGCAACCTCGCTTGTCAAATGCAACCTCGCTTGTCAAATGCAACCTCCCTAGTCTTTTGTAGAGCATTTGCCTGACAACTGGCAAGTAGCCAATATTTACCCATTCTGCAGGTCTGGAGAGAGGACTAGCATGCAGTCCGGGTACATATGTTAAAATTTTATTTTAGAAACAAATAGAAATGAAACAAAAATCTAATTCTAGCTTTGGCTTACGGGGCCTTCTTTATTTCAGTTCAGTGACTTAATACTGCGCCCCTTGGTTTTTATCTCTGGTCTTGTGTGAAGGACTCATTTACTTTTATCAATTTAGCTTCAAGACTTTGTTGGTTTGTGTTTAGTTGGCTTTTGAAACACATATTTAGCGCATAGGCATTCTGAGTCTTCTCTAATTTATTAAACATGCTCATCATCATCATCATCTTACTGTTGGCTACGTGTTACTTTATAAACACCTCACAAGGGATCATATCCCAGTGGTGTGTTACAGCACCATGCTTGAGAACCACTGTGATATATGCCATAATTCCATCTGAGACACTTTGATCATGACGGTATTCTGCTAGGAAATTTTTCAGTGACATTCCATTGCCATCTAGTAAAGCCAGATGGCTTAGTCAAGCCTCCAGCCCCCCACACATCTGCTCCCGCCCATCTCCCGCCATGCTTCTCCCACCCCTGCATGTACAGTCCTGTCTGCCCCTGCTTCTCCCTGCCCACAGGCAGTTCCCCTCCCCTCTGCTGGTCCAACCGGGAGTCGTGCCTCTTCTACCAAGACTCCTCCGCTGTCCTTCTGCACTGAAGCCACGTGGTGTCCGTGGTCAGTGCCGCTCATTGACTAGTCACATATACTACCTTACCTGGATGGGCACTTCCCCATGACTTCTGAGTTAGACCATAAGGTCGATGGGACAGAGACCAAGTCTCAGTGAGACCGCATACCACTCAGAGCAGGTAGGGAAAGCATAGAGCATGGTGCTAGAAAGTTGCATGGCAAGTCTGCCAGTCTATTTGCTGAGCACTTGCCCCATTTCAGGACCTTTTCTTTTTAATAAGAGCAGCACTTATTATGTGTCAAGCACACTTCTAGGCACTTTACAGATTTAACTCATTTAATCCTCACTATCCTATGTGACCATTACTACTAACCTCCCCATTCCACAGATGAGGGGCACAGAGCACTGTGAAGCTAGCATGAATTCCAACTTCATGTAGCAGAATTCTTTCTACTGTTCTCACATTTTCTCTTCTAATCCCTACAGCAACCCTGCAAGGAAACAAGGCTTACAGAGGTTGTCCTTTTCCTGGGTCACATAGCCAATAAAAAGCAAAGGGGGCTTGTAGGCTTCAAAACCCATTCTCTTTTCCACTGTGCAATTCAACTTTCCCAAGACCTCTTCCCCGTTTGCTCCAAAGTATTAAATTGTGAGGAAATCTGACACCAGCCTGAAAGTCAGCCGTTTACGTGCAAGTCACTGTTTGTTGCCTTATCCAGGGCAGTTAATCTGCGCATGTTTCCTGTTGCTGCTGTAACGAATTACCACACATTTAGTGGCTTTACTACAACATGAATTTACTGTCTTCCAGCTCTGGAGGCCAGACTCAAATCAGCTTTACTCGGCTAACATCAAGGGGTTGGCAGACCCACGTTCCGTCTGTAGGCTCTAGGGGAGAATCCATTACCTTGTCTCTTCCAGCTTCTAGATGCTGCTTGCTTCCTTGGCTCATGGCCCCTTCTTCCATCTTCAAAGTGCTTCACTCCAACCTCTGATCCTGTCCTTTCTTTCTGACTCTGCCCTCCTTCTTCCCTCTTATAAGGACCGCTGAGATAACACTGAGGCCACCTGGATAATCCAGGTAATCTCCCCATCTCAAGATGCATGATCACATGTGTTAAGTCACTTTTACCATATAAAATAACATTTTCACAGGCTCCAGAGTTTAGGACACAGATATCATTGCTCAGCCTACTATAGTCTGTACTTAGATTATGGGCTGACTAAGCATTAATCTCTGTTGACACAAGATCCTTGAGATTAAAATCTGCCTTCTGCTATCACTCTGCTCACCACTCTCTGTGGGCTTTGCATGCATCAGTCTTCATTAATTATTATTCTAAAAAATAAATTGAAAAGAGAAATGAAAGGAAAAGGGATAGATGCTCGAAGGGTTAACGGAAATGAATTAGGCAGTCCACTCTGAAGGGTAATTTATATTTCCCTGTATGACACATGTTTTATGATTAGGATTGTGTCCATCCGACTGTACACACATATTGCACACATCCGTGCAGAGACTGAAACAATCACCATGGCCCCTGTTTTCTCCCTTGCTTAAAACTGTGATTACGTAGCCATTTCCCTATAATTTTTTTTTTAATCAGGGTTACAGTACAAAATGCCTATAGTGTAGCCGTATGAGAAGGCATATGCGAGTAGAGTCCCTGCTAGTAATATGAAGAAAAAAGAGGAATTTTAATGACAACTACAAATGCTTGAGAATTCTTTTTTTTTTCTTTCTTTCATTTTTTAGATTAAAACACACACACACAGAAAAGAATGACTTTGGTCTGGATTTGAGGGCTGAAGACTGGCAGAAAGAATCAATTGAGTCATCAGTTTTGTTACATTCCAGTGACTAAAATATAAATCCTCATCATTTAGAAACCGTGCTTATTTAACATGTTGTATCCAGGGAGAAAAAAAAATCATTACGATGTTTATCTCATTTTTAGTCGTTGTTTTATAAGAAAATGGACACTTGATCCTTTAGAACCAACAGTAAATGTAAGCAAACAGAGGTTAGAAGTAAAATTTCACACGTGCAGTATTTTCATTTTTATTTATTAGCAAAATGTTCTTTGTAACAACTGCCCTGGATTTTAGCAGGTGTGCAGCCCCATGTTTCATATGGTAACAGGAATATTAAACCCAGAAGAAGCACTGTACTTCCAGGCAATTCTGATCCACAAGATGGCTGGGGTAGAAATTTTGTCCTCATTTAATCATTTTGAACAAGATTCCAGTCCTCATTTTCTTTATTTCTCTGCGCCCTAACTCACTGCGGCTCAGTTTGACCTCTGTTGTATACCAAGCACTGTTTCTCGAATTGCCTTTCGATCCTCTCAGTCTCTCATATCACAAAGTCACCTCAAATTCCAAAGGTCTAACACCAAGCTCAAGAACACAGCTACCCACCACCTTTGCCAGCAGACCCAGTCTTCCTTCCTGGGTCACGCCATCTTCAAGCGTGTTCTCCAGCCCATTGCCTTGATTCCAGTCCTCACAATGAACCAAACCGTTACAAACAGCCTTTTACTTAGTGTCCCTGCTTTGTCTTATTTCTAATCCATTGTGCCCCAACTTGGTATCAGTGGTTCTTTACTACAGGCCCTCTGTTGAGCCTTTAAAATATTAACGTGTGCTGAGAGCCCCCAAATAGATGGTATGGAGTGTTATTTAGACTCATTGGACTGCGAAACCTTTTCTCCATGGTACACCTATTAATATCTCACGGGGCCATACTTTCTAGAACCCATCAGCCTTCATTGCCTGAATCATTTTCTACAAACTGGATCATGTTACCCCCTACTTTAAAATCCTTAATGACACCATATGGTCTTGAGGTTTTGTCCAGATATGCCCAAGGCCCTTCAGTTTGCCCCTCACCCAACTTCTCAATCTCGGTTTCTGACTGCAACTTCCCCATGAACTCTATGTTCTACCTTCTCAGGTCTCCTCAGAGATGCCATGTTCCCTCACACCCTGGGTCTGTGCATACATGGTGCGACCCTGCCAGCACTTCTCATCTCCCTGGCCAACCCCTCATGGGTCCCCTCCTCTGTAGAGCCTTCCCCAATTTTCTGTAAAGGCTTAATTGCCTCTCCTCTGTATTCCCCCTTTCTAAAACCGATCACATCTGATAATACTTTTTCCCCCTCACTGGTCTGCAAATACCTGACTCTTAGTAACCAGTTTTTAGTCATCTTAAACTTCCAGCACCTAATACGGTGCCTGGCACTCGGCAACTACTTAGTAAGTGTTAGGTGAAAGAATGAATGAGTGAAAAACTACAAGCAGAGCATGTTATGTTGAAACTAGAAAGTTGACCTTAGAAAGAACATAAATGTCACTTTGTGTTGGGCTCAATAATACGACTTGAGGGACCAAGGAAAGGAACTCAGCACTCAGTAAATGAAGCTACCAAGATGAAACAAAGGTGTCGATACAGGCAGAATTTATTAGTGTGCTGATCATGGGAAAATCTTTAAAAATACAGGACACTCAGGCCACTGTAATTTTGTATAGAAACATAACTTTTAGGGGCACCTGGGTGGCTCAGTCAGTTAAACATCCAGGTCATGATCTCAGGGTCATGAGATCAAGCCCCACATGGGGCTCCACACTCAACACGGAGTCTGCTTGGGATTCCCTCTCCCTCTCCCTATGCCCCTCCCCCCCCAAGATAAATGAATCATAAAAAAAAAAGAAACATAACTTTTAAGTACTCACCTTATTGTATATTTTTTACTTTCTTATAAAACTTATGAATCTATGACCTTATTATCATGAAAGACATACAGCGGCAAAGATAAGCAACATAAATAGTATTTTTTGTTATTTCTTTTATGTATGGCACATATTTAAAAATAATCTCTCTTATTTTTAAGAGATCTACCTCTTCATACCACAGTATCATTTTAAATGATTCATAAAGGCAAACATTTTTCATTTAGTTTTATTAAATTTCTCTTGCTGTTCTCTTTTTAAAATTTTCTTCTTTCCATTCTGCTTCTCACTCCAGAACTATCTGCTTCATCAGGTAATCTCAACATTGTCCACAAAGTTGTCACAGACTTTGGAAACTTCATTAATTTGAAATTTTATCTTCGGCTTTTAAAAATGTCTAAAAATACCATTTCAGCAATGTCAACATACCAAGGAAACTTTTTGAGCGAAGAGGAGACAAGTGTTTAAGGGCCAACTCCCTGACGACATTAACTTAGCTAGAGAGTTGCCACCATACCTGGAGGGTCACAGCACCCAGCAGAGCACATGCAGCATCTGGCTAAAACCCGCTGCTGACTTACTTAGAAGCAGCTTCTGGTTAATGATAAAACAGCTCGATAAAAGGGGGATGTTCAGCCCATCAGCTGGATGTGTGTGTCATATCTTTGAAACATCTGGATTTGGGGATCTTTCGTTCATCCAATCATCAATTCAACAAACATGTATGAAGTGCGTGTTCTTTGCCAGATGCTACACTAGGCACTGGGGAATAAAAGAGGAGTGTATTCCCTTTTATCAAAAGATACATAATCCTCTGTGCATGCAGGGAAGCGGGGAGGGGAGGTAAATTGCAGGCACATAAACAACGAGCCCTCACAGGAGACACGCAATACCCTTCCAGGTTAAGGCCGGGTGGGAGGTGACTCATTCTTTGAGCCTTTGAATGGGGCCTTCCAAGATGTGTTAAAAGTTTCTGGGTAGGCATAAAGGCAAAGGGCGCTGCTCACAGAGTGAACAAGCTGATCAGAGGCCTGAGCAGAGAAGGCATTTGTGTGTCCAAGGAAGGGCACGTTGTCCCCATGGCAGGCCAGCAAGGAACAGTGGCTCAGCAGCTCAGTCTGGGTTCCAGCGTGAGCGCTCTCCAGGGCATTCTCACGAGTCTGAACCTTACCCCCTGGGTGCTAGAATTTCCCAAAAGTCTTCTGTGTAGGTCAAATTCCCAAACACTAAGTTGATTTTCTTTACGTTCTGTCGTAGCTGCTTTGTTACCATGTGGTCACAGACTTGTCACGGTGCAGAGGGGAATCCCCTGAGGGTCTGTCCCCTAAATCAGGTCCTATCTGCCAAGGGATGACCTGGCTAGGTTATGTTTCATGAACGGTCACCCTCTGTAGCACAGTTTTATTACATTGCCACCCTTGAAATAAGACCAATGGTTTCCATCATCTGTTTCCTCAGTTGGAAAGAGAGAAAATTAACCTGCATTTTTCCTTACTGCCGCATTCACTAAGAAGCACTTCCTGAGCGGCTTGGATCAAAGAGCTCTTCTTATGCAGCTTGACTTGTTTAGGGAGCATTTATTCAAAGTGAACGGAAGCCATGTGCCTTCTTAGATATTTAGAAAAAGAAAACTTTAGCCATCAAGTATTGAAGAGCTCTGTAGTCCTACAAACCCAACCTCACTAGTGAAGTGCCTAAAACATCAGTCACCGGGTCGCAGAAACTTCAAGAACATGTTCTTTATGCCTCACAGACTCAACAGGACCCATGGGGAATTTGTGCATTATAATCAAAGGATTAGAAGAAAAGCGGTTTGATGTAATTTTGAGGTTTAGGGGGATAATGATTTTATGAATCAGCTATTATTTCTCTTCAAGAGGATGTGAGGGCGATCTGGCTGCAACATCTGTCACCCCATTGATCGCCAGGGTTGATTCGGCTGATCTGGCTGGCTAGGCGGGTGTCCCCTTCTTCCCTCACCGCTCCATGTGCGTCCCTCCTGACGCTGCGCGCTCGGTCAAAGAGGACAACCTTCCCCGATAGAGGAGGACCGTTCTTCGGCCAAGGGTATACGAGTAGCTGCGCTCCCCTGCTAGAAGCTCCAAACAAGAAATATACACTGCATTTCCACTACAGTGTAGATATATTATACACCACACCTAAATGTCGTATTCCTCCAGCGTCAGTTACAAAATGTCACTCTACTGTTTAGCTCATACCCTGATCACTTTTTTACTAAGAAAAAAAAATCATTAATTTTAAAAGAAAAAAATTAGAGAATGCATGGAAGAAAACTAGAGATGGAGACATCCAATTCTAAGGTCTCTTATTTGAGACGTAACACTATCACACTGGGGGAAAGTTTTGAATGCAATTCTCAAACATGAATATGAGCAACAAAAGAACGAAAATCCCTTCCTTCATAGAGTTAAAAGGATAATGGATGATAATTTCCAAAGGGACGAGAGCTATTTAAAAGAGCTATTTAAAAATAAAAAATAATAAATAAACAAAAGGAAATTAATAGAATAGAGACTACTTTGGCTTTCCCAGCCTAGGAGGTTAAGGATGGGTTCTCCAAGCAGGTAAGAATGGAATTAAACCTGAATAATTAGAACCACTCAGCCACGTGATGGTGTAGGGGGAGAGTGGACCAGGTGGAGAGAAGAGCAAGTGCAAAGGTCCTGTGGGAGAAACAAGCTGTGAATGTGGGAGAAACCACACACACACACACACACACAAAACCAGTGTGGCTCAAATACACGGGGAACGGGGAGAATTGTATGAGATAAGACTGCAGAGGTGTGTCACGTTCTTCTTGTTCACTGCTAGAACCCAGAACCTAGAACCATGCCTGGTATTGAATAAATTTCTGTCGAATTAATGAATGAAGTTAAAATTTGAGTAAGAGAGTCTCTCCTTCAGGGCAGGGACCAGAACATGGAGGGCTTTGCAGCCCAGGGTTCCAGGAGTTTGGATTTCATTCTTATCACAAGGGAAAGTCATTGAAGGCTGTTAAGCATGGGAATCTTACGATCTGATGTATGCTTTGCAAACATCATTCCTGCTCCTGTGTGGAGAACAGACTTCCACTGTTCTTGAAGATCCGCTCTGCCTTCTCCACCTGGGTCACAGGAAGCTGACCTGTATAGACTCTACCCCCTGGCTTCTCATTGTGTTCAACCAATGGCATTTTCCGCAGGCTATCAGAAGGAGAGAGGCTGGGGCGCCTGGGTGGCACAGCGGTTAAGCGTCTGCCTTCGGCTCAGGGCGTGATCCCTGCGTTGTGGGATCGAGCCCCACATCAGGCTCCTCCGCTATGAGCCTGCTTCTTCCTCTCCCACTCCCCCTGCTTGTGTTCCCTCTCTTGCTGGCTGTCTCTATCTCTGTCGAATAAATAAATAAAATCTTTAACAAAAAAAAAAAAAAAAGAAGGAGAGAGGCTGTTTTCAAGTTGAAAACATATGCCACCCATATCCTGCTAGGACCTAACTGAGAAAACTAGACACTGGTTAGGAAGCTTGTAGTAGTCTAAGCAAGAGATGATGATATCCTAATTCCTTATTTGTTGCAGAGGTAAAGCTTATTTATTTTGGGGGGACATCTGAAAGTATTTGCTCATGGATTAAGTGTCAGGGAAGATGTGGTGAGAAAAAAGAAACCCCTTTCCTACATTTCTGTCTTGGATATGGCACCATCAGGTAAATGGGAAGACTGAGAGGAGAGCAGATCTGGGGCAAGATTGGAAGGGCAAGGTCAGAAGTTCCATCTTGGACATATTTAGGTCCGGATGCCTGTTTGCACTTAAGTGGACATGTTGAGTAGGCCAAGGGGAGAGGTCAGAGCTTAAGATTTAAATTTGTGACTCACCAGCATAAACTTTGTTTTTTCCAAACAGTTACAATTTGAACAAAATTACATTAAGTTCACGGAAGAATTTTAATAATTCATAGAATGGAAACAATTGTGGAGGGGCTCCTGGGTGGCACAGCGGTTGGGCGCCTGCCTTCGGCTCAGGGCGTGATCCCGGCGTTGTGGGATCGAGCCCCACATCAGGCTCCTCTGCTGTGGGCCTGCTTCTCCCTCTCCCACTCCCCCTGCTTGTGTTCCCTCTCTCGCTGGCTGTCTCTATCTCTGTCAAATAAATAAATAAAATCTTTAAAAAAAAAAAAAAAGAATTGTGGAGAACACAGTCCCCAAGTTTGGCAAATTTTAGGAATCAGTAATCCACATGGTTAGTTGTATAATTATAGAAGAGTCCTGAAGAAGGGCTGAACAGTAAAGTTATAACTAATCTGATGATAGAATAACTGGGTGGTTGGAAGTGAGGGTTCAACAAAAATAAGGGAAGGCCGAACCTAAGAAGTCATGCAAAAGACTATAAACCCAAATTTAAAACTCTAGCTGTCTGTATAACAAGAAGGCATATTTTAAGTAAGTGGAAGTCTTAGCCACTAATTGAAATTCCCCCAACCACCAACTTCAAATTCCACAAATATTTATTGAGAATTTATATTCGCAGAAGGCACTATGCTAGGCAGTGTGGGTACAAAATGTATTGCAGAAGTAAAATCCTTTGAGACTTTATTGAACTGCTAACTAAACGAGAACTCAAATTAAGGTTCACTTTTGTAATCAGTGAAAAGGCCAGGGAGCCATTGAAATGAACGAGAGAAGCCAAAGGCCTGACCCCCTCACAGCTTGAATCATTAGCTCTGAGGCTGTAGATTTGTCCTCAATTAAGGCTGAACAACATGCTAGACAAGCCCTTGGAAGGAACTGTTTGGATCTGTGATGGGTGACAGCTGGCTTCCAGCCACCTCCTCCAGTCTACCTCCACACTCCGCTTCGTGGCATAGCCTAGAAGCCGTGTTCAAATGTAGCCTTTAGGCTCTGAGATCAGTGGGTCTAGGGAGAACACATTTCCAGGGCCACCACAGTGTAGATGAACTGTTTGAGAACATTGGTGCCCAACCTGGATCATCGACCCGCCCCATCAGGGATAGTCACAGAGTGGGGGCTGAGCATTGAATTGCAAAGCACCGCCCCTCCAGGGGGGCAGAGAGGGTGAGACCAGGCTCTGGCAGGCTTGGTGCGAGGAGGCCTGGGGCCCTCAGCAGGAAGCAGCAGCAGAATAGCCTCCCCCGGCAAATGGAAAGCAGCCCCTACAGCCACCGGAAAGAGAAGCTGAGCTCAGGCTCGTTCTCCAGCTGGGTCCACCATTCCCAGCCCGGAGCAGGTGTTCCATAGGAGCTGGGTGAATGAATGTTGCACAGAATGGAAGGAAACCAGTTTCTACCCCGTGTGGCCTTCGTTGAGTCACTTCTCTCCAGCGTCAGCTTCTTTATCTGTAAAGTGGGGTAAGATCGACCTCATTGGATAGTTTCGCCTTTACCATTTGCCTTCTTTTTATTCAGTGGTTAGGTAGTTGAATCCAGCCATAAGAAAAGACTATTTTTTCCTTTGGGATTCAGTAAGGTTATTTTCATACCAAGCTTTTTAATTTTTTTTTAAAGATTTTATTTATTTATTTTGACAGAGAGAGACAGCCAGCGAGAGAGGGAACACAAGCAGGGGGATGGGAGAGGAAGAAGCAGGCTCCCAGCGTAGGAGCCTGATTGGGGGCTTGATCCCAGAACGCCGGGATCACGCCCTGAGCCGAAGGCAGACGCTTAACGCTTAACGCCTGCCACCCAGGTGCCCCCAAGCTTTTTAAATTTTAAATCCAAATAAAGGTTGCTCACCACTGGTTTGAATGGTTGGAAAGCTCTAGCATTAAAAGCCCTGACTAGGCAAAGTTGACAGCTTTTTTAACTTCATTATCCAGTCTTTCTGTGCCCTACAGCCACTCACAACGGCAAACAAAGGGCAGGTTTGCATGGGCGGGATCCAAACAGCCACTGGTTCTAACAGAGGCCCCCCTGGGTTGCACGGGCCCCTCCCCATTTATTTTATTCCCATTGGAAATGGTGGAGGGGTGGAGAGATGGTTCAACTGGAGAGATGGTTCTCAGTCCTGGTTGCACAGAATTACTTGGGAGATTTGTTATTTTTTCATTTTATTATTATTTTTATTATTAATATTCATTTATTATTTTTTTTCATTTAAAAATCTGATGCCTGGGACATCTTCCCAGAGTTTCTGATATAATGGATCTGAGATCCATCTAGGCCCCAGTACTTTTGAAAAGCTCCCAAGTGATTTTAAAGTGCATCCAAGGTTGGGACCACTAAGAGAGGGTGACAGCTGGGCCACAACAGCATTCTGACTATACTCAGTGTATTACTATCCTAACCTTGACTGTGATCACAAATCCCCCTTGCTGTTCCAAGTACAGCCCCCTGAGCACAGACACACACACACACACACACACACACACACAAGTTCTGAGAGGCCCCTGCTGCAGCAGGAGCTACTCCTTCAGCAAAAACTCTCGGGTTTGCATAGCCAGGCCTAACCTCCCAGCGAGCCGAAGGGCAGCAGGTGGAAGGGAAAGCACTATTCTGGAAGAAAGCAAGGCACTCCCTAGAACATTGCCAATAAAGTATCCCCAGCACAGAATACTCATCAGTTGCTGATCTAAAAATGGTGAAAGGTTAGATCCGACTAAAAATGACAGAAAACCCAAAGCCACAATGGCTTAACTAAGCAAGAACAATATTTCTCGCTCATATAAACCCAGACTATCCAGGGTCCGTGTGGGGGCATCACAATCAGGAAGATAGACTGCTTCCATCTGTTTGCCTATCATTGTCCAAGAGGGGAGGTTCAATTTTAGCCCTCATGTTCACATTCCAGCCAGCAAGAGGGAGAAAGGGAAGGGGGGAATGTCACCCTCGTTTTGTGGTCTTCTCCCTAAAACTGCACACCACCCTTCCATGTATATCTCATTGGCCAGCCCTGAGTCACGGGGCCAGGTGCACCTTCAGGGGAGATCAACAAAAATTGTCTGTATGCTGGGAAGTCATGTGCAGCTAGAAATTGGGGTTCTTTTGCTATTGCAAGGGAGGGGGCTACTGGGACAACAGCCAACAGTCTGGGCCTGAGAGTGCCTCCCTTCCCCCTCATGCGACTGGATTGTAACTATTACATGTAAACAATGGGCTTGACTGGGGTCCCACTGAAAACCACTGAAATAAGACTATTTTCCTGTATCCCGAATTCCAGTGGCTCTAGCTCCCTCCCACTGCCCTGAGAACTCACCAGTCCTACAAGAAAAGTGTTCCAGGGGGGTTCTTCAGGAAACCAGGCCTTCCATCTAATGTCCCTCCAATAGGCTAGAAGGGATGTTTCTCCTTAGAAAGGCCTGCCTTTTGTGCCGATTAATTCCTGCAGATTTCACTGATGGCAGGAGCTGTCTCCTGTTCCTTCTGGAAGCTGCACAGATTACTTTCACTGGGTCGTAAATATGTTTAACACCCTATTATACTAACCTTTTAAACCAGTTGTCTTGGGTGGCTGCAAATCATAGTTTAGGAACAACTCTCTATGATTTAGAGGCCCCTGAAATTCCTAGATGCTCCAGTTAAATACTTGAAATTAAGACTGGAAGGTGTAGATCTTGCTTCAAAATTCATTTCGAGGAAAGGAAGCAAAATCCTTTGGGCTGGTTCTTAGGTTTTCTTCTTCTTCTGTTGTTTTTTCCACTCTTCACTCAGCCCATAAGGATTGGCAGTCAAACCTACCACTGTCCTATGTTAAATTGACTTTCTCTTCCTCCTGCAGTGCTCCAGGACCTGCGGAGGGGGCATCCAGAAGCGCGAGGTTCTTTGCAAACAGCGCATGGCTGATGGCAGCTTCCTGGAGCTTCCTGAGACCTTCTGTTCAGCCTCGAAACTGGCCTCCCAGCAAGCCTGCAAGAAAGATGACTGTCCCAGCGAGTGGCTCCTCTCTGAGTGGACCGAGGTATGTATGCTCCTCAGAAGGAGATCCTGAAAGAGACCTCAGGAAGAAAAGGAGGCACCCCAAACTTACACAAACAGAAAACGAGAACAGAACGAAATAACCCTCCTAGCATTATGGAACAGTATTTTTGTAACCAGTAATACCACAATGTGTAACTAGCTGTTAACTAGGCTGTGGGGACCTGAGGTAAGCAGCCAGCCCTTACTCAACAATCAGAAGCATGGAATTGTAAACGGGCTCCTCGTGGAACAAAACCAGGCCTTGTTTGGCCCAGAATTCTTCTTAGAAGACTGTGGTGTTCTACCTTTATCCCCACACCCACCTTCCCGACCTCCCGGCAACTCCTTCTCCCAGATGTTTTTAGTCTCTCCTCAGGAAGGGCAAAGCCTCTCTGGCTATTCCCTTCCAAGTTACTGGACAATAAGGAACATGATTTATTAGGAAAAGAAGGCCAGGGGAATCCTGCCTCTTTACTGTCAGTTTCCTGGCTCCAAGACGTTAACAACTTCCCAGCAAGAGAACTTGATTTCCCCTGTTGCTTGCATTTGGGGGGATGATTACATCAGCATCCACTATTCCTGACTTGCCTCATAAGTTAGGGATATACCCCCAACTAGCCTACTTTTCTAAATAATTCCTACTCGAACACTAGCATAAATTAAGTCGTTTACACCCAGCTTTAACTTGTTTTCAGCCCCTATACCACGCAGTGAATTGCCTACAACTCTCCTGGCTTCAAAGGCGTGGGTGTCTCCCCTAAAGAAGTCCCCCCAAAACTATTGCCTCATAAGCAGATTTAGCCAAGAACGGAAACGCCATTCCTGAAGTGAAAATCTTTGTGTTGAAAACAGATTCAAGACCCTGGCCTTTCTTGCACTGAACCATTTGCACTGGCCTTGCTGAGCCCCTTGCCTTCTCGGTGTGGTTGTGTGTTTACGGGTATGTTGTATGTCTACAACAGGATGGGGCTGCCGTGGGTTGAAACCCACCACAGGGACACTTGCTTCCACAGAGGGAAAAGCTGCCCCTGAAAACTAAGATGCCACCTTTTTCAGCCTAGGTTCTTAGAGTTCTTGCCCCTTATCACCTCACATAGAGTTCACTCAGATGGCGTCTACTAAGGGCATTGCTAGTGTGAGTTAACCTACATCACCGTTCTTAGAGTTCTTGCCCCTTATCACCTCACATAGAGTTCACTCAGATGGCGTCTACTAAGGGCATCGCCAGTGTGAGTTAACCTACATCACCGTTCTTAGAGTTCTTGCCCCTTATCACCTCACATAGAGTTCACTCAGATGGCGTCTACTAAGGGCATCGCCAGTGTGAGTTAACCTACATCACCAGAGGTTTTGGATTTGGCAATAAAATTGCCTTCTGGTGGGATCTCACCCCAAATGCCTCAGAACAGAAGTAGGTATGATTATTTTTCTCAAATTTTGGGAACAATTTCCTTTCAGCAGGATAAAAGATAAAAGCATGTAAAATCTGAGTGTGTGTGTCTGTGTATGTGTGTGTGTGTCTGTGTGTGTGCATGCGGGAATGTGTTAGTGCCAGTCTTCCATGGAATGTCGATTTGGGGTGTGGTATTCTACGGGAAAATCATAACAAAACGAACAGCGCAGCAGAGTGCACTGATAGAGTTGCCAAGTGAGTGACCCTAGATGAAGACTTCCTCCCAGGGCCATGTTGTAAAAGGTGTCCTTCCACTAAGTCTGTCGGTGATAGTTGCCATGAGTGGGATGCTGAGGAAGGGACTTGTGTGTATTCTAATTGTCCTTCCATGTTCCTGGAGTTTGTGGCCTCTCGGCACATGGGGCACAGAGAATTCGGAAAAAAAAAAATCCTTTAGGCCTGTGGATTTGAAGCAGGGACCCTTGCAACTAGGCACTAAGAAAAGGAGACTGCTGAATTGAGGTCCTCTGGGCCCATTAAGTATCACGGACCTTTAGAACGGTGTTGTGTGTGCTTAGGAGTGAGACTCACAGGGGTACCTGGGTGGCTCAGTCGGTTAAGCATCCGACTCTTGATTTTGGCTCAGATCGTGATCTCAGGGTTGTGAGATCGAGCCCCAAGTCGAGCTCTGCACTGGGTGTGGAGTCTGCTTAAGATTCTCTCTTTCCCTCTCCCTCTGCCCCTCCCCCATTGCTTGCACACATGCACGCATGTGCACGCGCGCGCGCTCTCTCTCTCTCTCAAAAAAAAAAAAAGATTAAAAAAGGAGTTAGACTCACAGGCAAACTTAAATTTCAATCCTGACTCTGCCACTTACTGGCTCTATAACCGTGGGCTTGTTACTTAACCTTTCTAGGCCTCTGTTTGTGTATCTGAATACTGGAGATGATAATGTCCACTCATATGGCTCTTGGGAGGCTTCAGTTAAATGAGGCATATGAACTACTTTGTGCCTAGTAAAAGTTAGCCCTAGTATTGTTATGATTCCCTTCCACCCCTGCTCATTGTCAGGAGGAGAGGAAATAAGAGAAAGTGCTTATCTTGACTGGCTGGACCCAGGGTCATGGCCTAGGCTTCCCACGGGCTTTCCCAGTCTTCCTTGGGAAGAGGAAGTTACACTTTGGGAAGTAGGACAACTTAGCCCTTATCCACGGAATGTTCTTAGGTTCTGGGTTATCTGGGTTGATGAATGGAAATTCCAAACATTGGGGAGGGGCTGGGAATGGTAGGAAGTAGGAAGTAATCACCAATTCACTGGGATTCAATTAAAGCTGGCACCATACAAATGTGCTGGGGGGGGCATTCATGGAGCCTCCAGTTGGCCCTGTCATCCCAACAGCCCTTGCCTTGGCTCTCTGACTGAGTTGAAACACACATTCCACATCCCCCGCCCCCAAGACTCCCCTTGGAGAAGGACGACCTGGATGATTTATGGGTGTTTTTCATCCTCAACTATCTGGGCTCAATCTTACAGTTACTGCACAGAATCCCTCAGAGACAGAATTAAGCCAAAATTTTAGACACTTCAAACAAAATTACTTTCAGATCCTATTCTGAGAACAAGACCCCTTAAAAGTTCTTACCTCTCTACAAGAATTCCTTGCCTCTCTTGAAAGAGTCGACTATTATATGTTTTTAAATCATACTTTTATGAAAGTCATTTCCCCCAAAAAATATAAATGAAATTAAGGTCAGAGTAGTCAGTTTTAGAGTTAGAAGGAACTTAGAAGATCCTATAGCTTGGTTGTTCTTTTAAAAATTAAAGCCACAGAAGACTTTTTTCACATGAAATGTTACTATGAAGCCAAGAATCTAAAATAGATAAAATCAGAGCTGTTTTGGTTGAAGTATGGGTTAGGGTCCCAGATCTCCATAGGCTGGATCTCCAGATCACCTGCAAAGCCCTGAATCACTTTCTCAACATAGAACCGGGTTTGAAAATCCCTACTCTTGCTTAGTTTTATTTTAGAGATACGGAAATTGAGCCTCAAGAATGAACTAGACTTGACCAAAATCATAAACCCATCTTTGGACACACAGTCTTTTTTTCTGCTTGGCAGCACTAAACTGACCATGCTTTTAAATTTTCCAGGCTCTTTGCCTCCATCCCACCTAATCCCAGGATTTGGTGCTGTCATTTACAATAAAATAAGGGATGGGTGGGATCTGGAATCCACGATCATCAGGAAACAAAAGCAATGGGTTTCTTACCTCCATTTTCTGCATCTACAATGTCTTTCAGGGTGGCGTGTATCAGAGCTCATTGCATGGAATAGCTCATTTCAGTGGGTTAGCATATACAACTTGCAAATATAAGATAATATTTTTTGGGTTTAATGTCATTTTTCAAGTTAACGTGGCACACTGCCATGACCCTAGTTCAGGTCTTTATCATCTCGAGCCTGGACTACTGTGTCAGCCTCCTTAACTGACATCCCCGCCTGCCATACATCTCCTACTCCCTTCCCTCCCGGACACTGTTGCCAGATTAACCTTCTCAAAACACCTCTTTCATCATTTCACTCCTCCCTCCAATGGCTCCTCACTGCCTTGTGGACTAATTCCAAGCCTCCTGTCTGAAAATTAAAAGTCTCCAACGTCTGGCCCCAAACTACCTCTTGAGCTCCTGACACTCTCGACTTGTTCCCTCTATTCAGTCAAACTGGTTTACTCTGCCCCCCAGGCCTGCCTTGGATTTTTGCACTGAACTCTTCCACCTCCGTTCTGGATATTCCCCTGCTTCCCATGCTTATCCCCAGTTTCTACACCCATTCACACTCTACCCATCTTCAAAACCTAGACCAGGAAATCATTAGTGCTCCATCAGCATTCAACCATCGTTAGCATTAATTTTATAATACTTCACTTGTCTTGTAGTTTTATATTTCTACTAAATTCTTATATTAACAGCTGTATCGAGGTGTCATTTACATACTATAAGATTCAACTTCACATTATGTTTTCAAGGTTTATCTGTTTACCAGTTATCCAAAAGAACAACATTCCTTTTGTGGTAGAATAATAGTCCGTTATATAGATAGATCATATTTTTTGTTTATCTGTCCAGTCAGTGGACATTTGAGTTGTTTCCTTTTTGTCTCTGTTGAACATTCGCATACAGTCTTTGGATGGATGTTTGCACTTCTCTCGGGTAGATACCTGTAAGTGAAATTGCTGGGTCACAGGATAAATTTATGTTTATCTTTGTCAGAAACTAGCAAGCGGTTGCCAAGAGGTCTGTACTATTTTATGTTGCCACCAGCGATATGGGAAGGTTCTAATTTTTCACATCTATATTTATAATAACATTTGTTACTGTCTGTCCTTTTTTTTAATGGCCATTCCAGGGGATATGAAGTGGTATCTCATTGTGGTTTTGATTTCTATCTCCCTCATACAGTATTTCATTTTAACAATGCATTTGGATTTCCCCCCCCACTCATTTGATGACAGCTCCTTGAGGTTACAAACCACCTTGCGCCTTTTTTTCTATAGTATCTAGCACCCTGCCTCAAAGTAGATACATGACAATTATCAGATGCTTGACATTAAAATAGTATATTTATGAAGGAATGAGGAAAAAATTAGCATCAAGGGTCATTTCTGTATGTGAAGTTTAAAATATATTATCTCATTTAATTCCCAACCTTACAAACTAAGTGTAAGGAGTGGAAACAGACTCTGAGTTGCCAACTGGTAAAATACTAAGCTGGGATTGGAATGGACTCGACTCTAAACCTCAGGCCATATAAGTAAAAAACAGGTAGAGTGTCTGCAGGAAACTTACGGGTAGAAAAAAATCTTAGAATGTGGTTTCAATGTGGACATGTCTTCCTACCATGTTGTATAATTAATATTTCTGTCTCTCAGTGACTGTTGATCTTCCAAGCAACTTTTCTCACATTTTGGTGAGTTTGGGAGCCCAGACAAAAACCCTAGCCTCTAGTTCCCTGCATTTACATGCACGTGGTCCTTCTTTCCTCACCAGTGTTCCACGAGCTGCGGAGAAGGCACGCAGACTCGAAGTGCCATTTGCCGGAAGGTGCTAAAAACCGGGGTATCGGCTATTGTCAATTCCTCCCTGTGCCCTCCCCTGCCCTTCTCTTCATCCATCAGGCCCTGCATGCTGGCAACCTGTACACGTGAGTATGTCTGAGCTCTGGGGATGGGGAGGCCGGACCCACCCAGAAGCAGCTGTGGTCGTGCGGTAGCCTTCCCTAAACTCAAGACTGGTGGGAGATTATCAGGCAGGAAAGCCCAGGGAGGGCAGCAGGCTGGTGAGCGCAGCTGGAGATGGAAAAGGAATCTTAATTACACGTGGCCAGGCGGAATTCTCTTCTCTGCTGGAAAAACAGTTTGCAGGGGGTAGAGCAAAGTTCACTCGCTGGCATACAGAGATCTGGAAGCCGGAGTCAGTATATTACTAATGAAGTCTAATGTCCACTCTGGGGTTTTAAAATGCTCTAAACAGATTTGTTCTGTTTACTATTAATCCCTAGAGTTGTAACACCTGTGGGCTCTCCTCCCCCAGTACACTAGGGCCCTGATGCTCTGCAGAAACCAAAGGGGAAACGTCGAAAGGGAGAGATTCTCCTTCCCTTTGTCCTCTGCCTCTTTTTATGATGCTTGCTTTTTCTTTTTTTAAATCCTTCTAATGAGAGGAACTGCCTTTCCCCTGGCATCCCCCTCCATCTAGAACCTGCATCTCAGCTTCTAGGAGTAGAAAGCCCCAGCAGGGCCATAGCCGGTTACCCCACTGCACCACATTAGTGGGTGTGTTGTTTTGCGGGCGGCTTGATGGTCCTCAGCTGGTAACCACTTCCCCGGACAGCCCAAGTAAATTCAAGCCGCTTTCTCTCCCTCTTCCCTTTCACGTCCCTCCTCTCTCCTTCTCTTCGCCCTCTCCGTTCCCTCTCGCTTGTCCCTGTGTTCACTCTCTTTTTCCTCCGCCGTCCCTTCTCCATCCGCCTGGCTTCCCTTCCATCCCCTCCGTTGCAGGGCCCGGCCGGCCGGCCACCAAGCACAGCCCTCACATCGCGGCCGCCCGGAAGATCTACATCCAGACCCGCCGGCAGAGGAAGCTGCACTTTGTCGTGGGGGGGTTCGCCTACCTGCTCCCCAAGACGGCGGTGGTGCTGCGCTGCCCCACGCGGCGCTTCCGCAAGCCGCTGATCACGTGGGAGAAGGACGGGCAGCACCTCATCAGCTCGGCGCACGTGACCGTGGCCCCCTTTGGCTACCTGAAGATCCACCGCCTCAAGCCCTCCGACGCTGGCGTCTACACCTGCTCGGCGGGACCAGCCCGGGAGCAGTTCGTCATTAAGCTCATAGGAGGCAACCGGAAGCTGGTGGCCCGGCCGCTGAGCCTGAGGAGCGAGGACGAGGCCCTCGCGGTGAGGAAGGCCAGCCCAAAGGAGGCCCTGCAGACCCACAAACACCAGAACGGCATCTTCTCTAACGGCAGCAAGGCTGAGAAGCGGGGCCCCGCCGCGGACCCGGGGAGCCGCTACGATGACCTTGTCTCGCGGCTGCTGGAGCAAGGGGGCTGGCCTGGGGAGCTGCTCGCCTCGTGGGAGGTGCAGGACTCCACGGAAAGGAACACGTCGTCCGAGGAGGACCAGAACTCCGAGCAGGCCCTCTGGCACCTACCCTTCACCATGGTGACCGAGCAGAGGCGCCTGGACGACATCCTCAGGAACCTCTCCCAGCAGCCCGAGGAGCTTCGAGACGTCTACAGCAAGCACCTGGTGGCCCAGCTGGCCCAGGAGATCTTCCGCAGCCACCTGGAGCACCAGGACGTGCTGCTCAAGCCGTCCGAGCGGCGCATCCCTCCCGTGGCCATCCCCCCTCATAAGCACGTGTCTGGCTTCAGCAGCTCCCTCCGGACCTCGGCCGCCGGGGAGGCCGCGGGGGGCTCTCGGCGGCCCCACCGCAAGCCCACCATCTTGCGGAAGATCTCAGCAGCCCAGCAGCTCTCGGCCTCCGAGGTGGTTACCCACCTCGGGCAGACTGTGGCCCTAGCCAGCGGGACGCTGAGTGTGCTTTTGCACTGTGAGGCCATAGGCAACCCGAGGCCTACCATCAGCTGGGCCAGGAACGGAGAAGAGGTGCACTTCAGTGACAGGTGAGCCTTGCAGCTGCCGGGTCTGGGAAGGGAGGGGAGCAAGGGGCCACATCTGGCCCAAGGCACTGGATTCCCTGGTTCCAAGGGTAGGGCTCAGAGCTCTGGGCCTGGGCCTTGGGGATGGCATCCTGGGTTTCCAGTTGTCTTCTTTTTTTTTTTTTTAATAATATTTTTTTATTATGTTAGTCACCATACAGTACATCCCTGGTTATTGATGTAAAGTTGGATGATTCATTATTTGCGTATAACACCCAGTGCACCATGCAATACGTGCCCTCCTTAATACCCATCACCAGCCTATCCCATTCCCCCACCCCCCTCCCCTCCGAAGCCCTCAGCTTGTTTCTCAGAGTCCATAGTCTCTCATGCTTCATTCCCCTTTCTGATTACCCCCCTTTTCTTTATCCAGTCTTCTTTTAATACCAATAGGACTACTGGAGCAAAGATAGGGTATTTAATTTCTCTAAACTGTATGCTGTCCTCTTTATAAAGTAATAGCAACAATGCCTATCCACCCCAATCCCCACAGGGTCCCAAAGATTAATGACATACTCTCCAGATAGCTTTGAACTTTTGGCAGAAAGCTATCATTCCAGGCCAAGGCATTATTACATTACCACTCCGTGAGATGGACCACTGAAAAGTTATACATCAGGACACCGTCTCCACGTGTGTGGTCCCCCAGGGCTGGGGAGAGAGTGCAGCCAGCACCTGCTGCTCCCTGTGGGTGAGCGCATCCTCTGTCTGGGCCCGACAAAGCTGTTTGTTCCAGAAAGCTTCTATTCCCAGTCAGACCGGTGATTAATTATCCTAATATCTCATGGTGTCTCTGTTTTGATGTGTCATTACCAGGATGACAGTATGTATTACTTACTGGTTTCCTTGGGCCACAGCCATTCATAGTGTAAAATCAATAGTGGTGGTAGAAGTTAGAATGATAATATTTTTGAACGCTGTATGCCAAGAACTGTGCCATAATTCCCGCATCCTTTCTCTTTTAGTCTTCATAATGGCCCTGACGACAACAGTGATGGCTTGCATTAATTGAGTAGTGACCATCTGCCAGGCAAATGCGGTCTTTCTGTGTTTGTTTCTAATTCTAACAGTAGGTACAGTTTTTATGCACACTTTACAGAAGAGGAAACAAAGCCTAGGAACTTGCTAAAGATCTTATTTATTAGGTGGCAGAGCCAAGGTAGGAGACACAAATAAGACGGGCAGTCAATGGAAGAATCCTATACACTGGGTCAGAGAAGGCTCTTGAAGGTCCTCCAGTCCAGAGTCCTCATTTTAAATTTTTATCTGCTCGGAATCCATGGAGAATGCTCTTTTCATTACAGGTAATCTTAAATACTATTATTCGGCAATCCTCATCCCTAGTTCACTCGTTTGGGGTAAGGAAAGAAAGCAGCTAGGCAGTTTGCCAGGTTTATTTACTTATATGTAACTGCACTTGTTATTCTAACAGTGTCCCCAAGGCCCAGGTTCACATAGAAAATCAAGGTTTAGCAGCTCACCCAAGAAGATCACACTTTCGTAAGAGTCGGACCAGGGATTCAATATCAAGTTTATTTGAGTCCAAAGAGAACACAGTTCTGTCAACTCTTCTGAGACTTGGTGAACAAATGTGACTTTGTCCAGCCTGCCCACCTCTTCTGTGCCTTTTGAAATGTCAATAACATTGCCTCTCAGCCTTAGTACTTATAGACCAAATAACTTTAATAACAACAATACTAAGTATTTTTCCTGTGTCCTCTTACTATATGCCAGACCCTGTGATCAGTGCTTTAAGGGCATTATCTTATTTAATCTTCAGAAATAACCTTATGGGGTAAATGCTATGATTGTTACCACATCAACGATGAGAAAGCTGAGACACAGATGTGGGACCCACACAGAAGCACTGGAGACAAGGTTTGAATGCAGGATTCATATGCCAGGCAGTTTGAACACACACCTTGAGAACCTCTCCTCTTGTGTGCTCCTTGGTCCTCCCCAGCTCATACTTTCCTTGATCAGCTTAATTGTTATGATTCCTTCAGGTCTATCTAGAAATCTTCACAAGATATTTTGGGGTCAAGCTAAGGTTGGAGTAAATCCCCTTGAGGTCACTGAGTCAATGAGAGGTAGCCTCAGAGGGCCCCCCAGGATGTTGGGTGCAGGCTAAGAGAGGTGCCCTCGTGCTTGGGTAGGCGGTACACTGGAGCATCTGTCATACCTACTGGACCAAATCGTGTCATCTTCCCCACCAGCCAGCTTCTCAAGTGTAGGGACCATTCATTCATATTTCCTTTGCCTCATGCCCAGGGATTGAGGGACTAACACTTGGCCATGCACAGGAAAAGATGGGAATTAACATTTCTTGACTAATTACAGACCTAGTGCTCCGTGCTAGCAACATTTTTATAGCCATCATCTTGGTTAATGACCACCACAGGGTACAACATAGGAGCTGTTATCCCTATTTCAGAGATGAGAAAACTGTGACCCAAAGTAGTTTAGGAGCTTGACGATGTTAGCTAGCTAGCAAAAGGCAGAATCAAGAGGGCAGATTCGAATCCAGTTCTGCCCAGCTCAAGCCCATGCTGTTTTAAGTGAATAAGTTCACACTTCATGCATCTGTACTTCACTAGGGATGCCAAGTTGCCCCAAGACCCTTGCTGTTGTTTACCAGCTATTTCCAGGGTCCCTTCCTTCCTCCTAAATGCTGCGGACAAGGCAGGCTGTTGGGATGAGGGGGAAGGGGTCACCAGGACTCTGCTATGCCTGGAAGTTTGGAGAGAACATTTGAGCCCATGGCTTAGAGGTCCTGACCATTTCCTTGAGTGCTAGAGATGCTTTGTATGAAGTCCAAGGGTCACAGCCCATCTGGGTCACCTGGTAACTAAAGATAGGATGTAGGAGTCAGATGAGGACTGAGGGCTTCAGGCTGATCTTGCCAAGCCCCTTCACTTTGTATGGCCTTAGTCCCTTCATCTTAAAAGCAGGGGGGTTGGGGAAGGTTGTACCAATTCATCTCCGAGGTCCCTTGTTCCTCCTTCACTCCTTTGCAAAAGGCAGCGGCAGATCAAAACCCGTGTGCTGGTGGGGTGTGGGGAGAGCCTTGAGCCCAGTAACTTCAAACTCTGTTGCACGAGCTGTTTCTGAGTGCTCCACAAAATGGGGGTTCACTGATCACATGAGTTTGGGACGTGTTCACTTAAAGCTGAACAGATGTATTTACTGCTGGATTTTACTTCTGTTTTCTTAATATAGTGCTTGATATTTTCTCTTGTTTTTATTATAAAAGCAATAAAGGGGCTATAAAACAATTCAAATAATACCTAAATCTATAAAGTACAAATGCAAGTCTCCCTCATTTTCTCACATCTATTCCCCAGAGTCTGTCTCTCTTAATAATTTGGTATACATCCTTCTGGAATTTTTATATATTTTATTGTATTATATATAAAACACATATACACACATATGATTTGGCTTTTTAATGGGATATTACTCATGTTTAGAAATTTCACGTGGTTTCTACTCAACAACATGTCTAGGAGACATTTCATTGTATGTAGAGATCTGCGTCGCCATTTTTAATGGCTGATTACTGTTCCTGAGTGCATTTAACTATCCCCCAATTGAAAATTATTTTGGTTTTTCCATTTTTTTTAACTCCTTTAAGCATTCCAACATGTGTTGTGACTTTCCAAGTGAACAGTATAGTATGTATTATTTTCCAAGTATTTCTTTGATCAATGAACAATTTTTTTGCCCTCATGATCTCAGGGATACCAAGAGTTCTTGAAATACCACTCAGGAAATATTACTTTCACCTTTTAACTTTCACTTCCTTGGGTACTGAGAGTCTAGCCCTAATGTCTTTAAGATGAAGAGGGTTCCATGGAACCTTGCTAAAAAAAAGATACTAAATGCACTAGACTAGGACAGCAAGGGCTAGTCCTGGCTCTTCAGCCACCAGGACATTGGTGGGAGCGTGGGTGAGGGGTAACGTTAAGAGGTAGAGCACAGGAAAGGCATGGGCAAAGAGTTTTACAGTTTTTGCCACTCAAGACTTTTCTAGATCTAGCCTTGACACAGCTTCCCGATGCAAGTTAATGGCACACAGTAAGGAAAAATAAGAGCTTTTAGACACTGATCTCCAACATCCTAATTTCTCCATTTAACTTAGCTGGCCAAAAAGACGTATGACTGGAGCTTCGTTTTCAATACAGTTTTCCAGGTCCTGTTTGAGAAAAGAAAGTAGATCTATCTGCAAAGAGCACGCAGGAGGCCCAGAGCTGCCATTGGGACGGCTTTGCTATGGGCTGTTGGTGACTTGTCTGTGTTGAGTGTCATTCCTTGTCATCGTTCCTGTGTCCAGTAGCAGTTCAGAAATGCTCATTTATTTTCACACAGAGACGTGCTCAAATGCCCAGTGTTATAGTTCAGTTAGTCTGTTTTTGCTTTGTACCAAGTCCATCTTTCCAAAAGAATCTGTAAGATTCACCGGGCTATTGGTCTGGAGGACTTTGCAGTGTATTCAAGTATCCCTTTGTAGCCTGAGCCAGCAACATAGGTCAAGAGAGGAAGAAAGTAACTGAGGAGAAGTCTACTACTACTTTGGCTTTTAAATATGCCAAAGTTTTATCTGAAAGCAATTGCTTATACGAAAGAATCACTACCAAGTCAGATACTACTGTATCTCATCATATATGTAATTTACTAGTTGAAACGAATTCACACGATTCTTAGAAGCACATGCCAACTTCTCAAGCAATAGTTTATGGGATGTTTCTGAATGTATTAGGACAGCCTGGTTTATCCTAAGCCCCGCTTCTCCTTATTTCACAAACATTCCCATGCATCCTCGGAGCCAGACCCTATGTTAGATACTGGGGACGGAGGAAAAGCAGGCTCATTCCTTGTCAGTGAAACTCAAGTCTCATTTGGAAGCCAGAGAAGTAAATGCAGTGTTTAAGTGCTAAAAGATCGGTGTGGATATTTATTCAGTCCATAAGAATTTATTAACCTACTATATCCCACACACACGCACACACCTTGTCACTGGGAATGTTGTGAATGAAACAAAAGTCTGTGTTCCCTTGCCGTTTACATACATTTAGATTTCTGCTCAAATTTCTGCATCAGAAAGGCTTTCCCTAGTCACTGTATAAAAGAGCAATTCTCATCATCCTTTATCCCTTGAACTCTGCTATTTTATTCACAGAATTTTACCACCTGATATCTGGTTATTTGTTGCTTGCCTGTCCATAAGGGTAGAGACTATTTACTGCTGTATCCCCAGTGCTGGGAATAGTGCCTGGCACCAAAGAGATACTGAATAGTGAGTGAACAAATGAATGAATGAATGATTGGAGCAAGGCAATAAACACGGAAAAGTGCACAAGTATCAGGTGGTGTTAAGTGTTGGGCAGAACACTGAAACAGGGGTGATAGGGAGTGCTTTGGTGACCACTCTAGATGGGTATTCTGAGAAAGTTACCCGTAAGCCAAGATGTGAATGATGACCAGGGTCCAGCAATATGACATCAGGAGGAAGAGCACCCCTGAACAAGGAGAAAACAGCATAAAACCCCCAAAGTTAAATGAGTTTGGTGGGTTGAAGGAATCCCAAAAGAAGTTCATTTGGCGGGACTGTGGTAGCCAGAAGATAGAGGGGATGTGGCATGAGGCCATGAGGTTAATCAGAGACAAGAGAAGGAATTTAGCTTTTAATATGAGTATCACAGGGAGATTTTGGAGGATATTAGCAAAGTAAAATGATCTAATTTCCATCTTTATAGACTCACATTGGCTACTTTGTGGCCAGTGGATTGTAGAGGAACATGAGTGGAAGGGGGGGTTAGTTAGGTGTCCTTCCCCATCATCCCTTCAACTCCACCAATACGTGCTTGGTGTTAGATACAGCGATGGGCACCAGACAGACAATAAATAAAAGTCACTGCTTTCCAGAAGCTAGGAAACACTGAAGGGCTGGTGTGGAGTAAAATAACTTGGGCCCTGAGTTTATTTTCAACTCCAGTGGAAAGAACACTTCTCTTAAAACTTCTTAATGTTTACAAGTGAGTCGAGGAGGAGTTCCCAAGTTCAGTGTGCACAGTGATTACCAGGAACTTGTTAGAAATGTAGATTCGCACATCCTAACCTACCCCAGAAACTCTCTGTACAGCAGAGCCCCATAAGTCGCACTTCACAAGCACCGCAGGTAACTCTGAGGCCGGAAGTTCAAGGACCACCATTAAGAAACACGTTGAGAAAGGAAAGGGGAGGAAGGTGAAACTCAGAGTAGAATGATGCCCTTGCTATTAGTTCTGTTAGAAGATCTGGCGGCAGGAGACACGACTCCACACTGAGGTGACACTTAGGAATTCCAGGCACCCTCCCTTCCCCCTGCCTGCCTTCGCAGACTCCTCCCAGCCCACACACTTGCACGTGGGTTAGATGGCGTTCACACCGGGCCTTGGAGTTGAGGCAAACCACAAAGTGCCTGTGTGTGAAGGGAGCAGACATGGTGGAAGTTAACAGACTCCAAATCTGCCAGTTTTAAGGGAACATTCTGGACTGGCTAGAGGTGAAAATAACCAAGTATGGCCACCTGGTTCAGCCTGAGAACAAAGAAAGACTGGAATTTCCAGCACAGCCATGGGGGGTGAATTAGAAACTGATTTTCACAGGCTGTGATGCCACTTGATTTAGAAAACTCTGCCTCCTTCTCGCTTTGCTTTCATTGCTAATCCCTTAGCTCTGTGGACCTATAATTGACTGGTTTCACCATATTGCTGCCCTGCAAGATCCATCAGGAAAGAAGTATTAAAGCCTCATCTCATGGGTCTCATGCACTAATGGTACCTGAAAACATTAATATGATAGTCCTAGAGTAGCCGTCCTATACCCCGGAAATATTTCACATATAGGAGGCTATTTTAGGTGCCCCCCCCCAGGATTGATAACTATGAATTTTTTAAAGTCCCAGCTAATTTTCCCTCTCAGTTTATTATAGAGTTGACTTCTTTCTGTCCACCTCATATTCTTTTTTTTAATAGTTCAAAGAGTTAAATATATGGTGCCTTTTTAATTTTTTTTCTCCAAAATTTTCTTTAAAGTCCAGTTAGTTAACACAATGCAGTATCAGTTTCAGGTGTAAAATGAGTGATTCATCACTTACACACATCACCCAGTGCTCATAACAAGTGCACTCCTTAATCCCCATCACCTACTTAACCCACCTCCCCTCCAGTAACCATTGGTTTGCTCTCTATAGTTAAGAGTCCATTTCTTGGTTGCCTCTTTTTCTCCCCCCCAACTGTGTTTATTTGTTTTGTTTCTTAAATCCCACATATGAGCGACATCATACAACGGTATTGTCTTTCTCTGACTGACTCATCTCCTTTAGCATAATATAATACTCCCTAGCTCCATCCACGATGGCAAGATTTCATTCTTTTTCATGGCTGAGTAATCTTCCAAAGAAGATTCCACATCTTTATCCATTCATCAGTCAATGGACACTTGGGCTCTTTCCACAATTTGGCTATTATTGATAGTGCTGCTATAAACATTGGGGTGCATGTATCCCTTCGAATCAGTATTTTTGTATCCTTTGGGTAAATTGTTGCTGGATCTTAGGGTAGTTCTATTTTTAAATTCTTGAGGAACTTCCATGCTGTTTTCCAGATTGGCTGCACCAGTTTGCATTCCCATAAACAATGTAAGAAGGTTCCCATTTCTCTGCATCCACGCCAACACCTGTTGTTTCCCGTGTTGTTAATTTTAGCCATTCTGACTGGTATGAGGTGATATCTCATTACGGTTTTGATTTGTATGTCCTTGATGATAGGGATGTTGAGTATCTTTTCATGTGTCTATTAGCCATCTGTATGTCCTCTTTGAAAAGTGTCTATTCATGTCTTCTGCCCATTTTTTACTGGATTATTTGATTTTTGGGTGTGTTGTGGTGTTTTTTTTCTTAATCAGAGAGAGAAAGCACACAAGCAGGTGGAGTGGCAGGCAGAGGGAAAAGGAGTCTCCTCACTGAGCAAGGAGCCCAATGTAGGACTCGATCCCAGGACCTTAGGATCATGACCTGAGCCAAAGGCACCTGCTTAACCAGCTGAGCCACCCAGGCATCCCAGGGTGTTGTTTTCCTCAGATTTTATTTATTAGAGAGAGAGAGAGAGAGAGCATGAGTGGGGGAAGGGTAAGAGGGACAAGCAGGCTCCCCGCTGAGCACAGAGCTAGATCCCAGGACCCTGAGATCATGACCTGAGCTGAAGTCAGACGCTTAACTGACTGAGCCATTGGGTGTTGAGTTTTATAAGTCCTTTATATATTTTGGATATTAATCCTTTATCTGAAATGTCATTTGCAAATATTTTCTCCCGTCCCATATGTTGCCTTTTGGTTCTATTGATTGTTTCTTTCACTGTGCAAAAGCTTTTTATTTTGATGAAGTCCCAATAGTTTATTTTTGCTTTTGTTGCCCTTGCCTCAGGAGACATATCTAGTCAAAAGTTGCTACAGCCTGTGTCAAAGAGGTTACTGCCTGTGTTCTTTAGGATTTTGATGGTTTCCTGTCCACCTCATATTCCAAGGCCGCATGTAACATACACTTCTCTTGGAAAGAGCTCCTTCCCCCCACCCAAAAAGTTGTTTCTTGTTTGTCCAAAAAGACGAAAGTGGTCTCTGAAAACATTTCTTACCTAATCTGAGCAGGATTCCATACAGGCTAAGCACATCTTCCTAAAAACACATGCTGGCTTCTTTAGAAACCACATGCACTTGGTTTGCTTCCTACTTCTCTGGTTATTCTTTCTCAGTCTTTGTGCATTTCTCTTCCCCTACCTGCCTCTTGTCTACCCTCTTGGGAGTCTCACTCTATATACAATCATGACTCCCAAGGTTCCAGACTTCCCCTGGTTGTCAACGATTCTCACGTGTCCAGCACCAGCCCGAGTCTCTCTTCTGACTCCTACGCACAGCTGCCTACTGGACATCCCTACCAGATGCCTCACAAAGAGGTCAACTCTGTACATCGAAAACTAAACTCAATCCCTATCTCAGGAAAGAGTACTTCCACCTATCCAACTGCCCAAGCCAAAATATTTCTAGACTGTTCTTGCTCCTCAGTGGCTCTTTCATTCCTCCACCTTTCTCTGTTCTCACTGCCTCTACTTGGGTTTACCCTTGTCCACTCTAGATGATTTCAGCAGCTCCCTAACTCTGTATTTGCCTTCTCTAGACCAGGGGTTGGCAAATTATACCCAGTAGCGTTTACATTTTTTAAAGGATTATTAAAAATGGCTTTTAAAGAGTTATTGAAAGAGCCATTGAAATTGTGCCCAGAGCTGTTGAGTCAACTTGCTCAAGGTCTCACACTCAGTAAGTGGTAGAGCTGGGATTTGAACCCAGGTTATTTGAAGGGTTATTAAAAGAATGGCTTTTACATTTTTAAAGGATTGTTGAAAACAAACAAGAAATAGAATATGCAACAGATACTCTAGGTGGCCCTCTAAAGACTAAAATATTTCCTGTCTGTCCTGTTATAGGAAAAAATGTATTGCCTCCTGTTCTAGATCATTTGACGTGCTCCTGCCAGAGTATCTTTCATGCTGCTCCCATGCTTGAAATTCTTTTAATGGCTTGCCATCACTTGAGGATAAGTTCCAAGTGCCTTCACATGATTCGCAACACCTTTTATCATCTGACATTTGTCTCTCTCACTCGCTTGATCTCTTACCATATCTAGTGATGTATACTCACCTCACCCCTCTGAGCTATGCCTTTCAGCAGTACACAATTACTTGCTGTTTATGAATTTGCTTGGGGCATTAGATTTGCCTCATCCTACCCTTCCTTACCAGAAGCGTATCCCCAAGGCTCGGTTGAGCTGGCAGAGTAGAGCTGGAAATTTGAACTCAAGATGACCCCCTCCACGGCCCACATGGTACCCTATACATTGTACTTCATCTCAGCCCACCCTACCACGGCATGTTAGAATTCGCTATTTGTTTCTCTCCCTTACCTTCTAAATTACGTTAGTCTTCCTCAAGGGCAGATGTTTAAGAATGTATGTCAATTTCTCCACAATTCCAAGAATACAATAGACACCCAACAGATGATAAACTGATGGATGAATGAATAGGGGAATAAACACTAGTGATTAGCAGGCAAGTTTCCTAATTACCAGAGACTGTAGTCTGCATGGCTTTGCATAATCTGAACACCAGTCTTTAATACGCAATTATGGCAGAGTTCCAGAGTGGTACCCACTCCCATCTAAACATTTCTGCCCTGCCCACATGTTCTCCATTACAGAAGTGTCAGGAACCCCTGAGGTCCTGTGGCCCACAATACAATCTGAAAAGCCCTGCTGGAGAATGAATAAGGACCGAGAATAAACACCCTGTAGCATCCTATCTCCTGTCATATCCATGCCGCTGAAGAAATCGTCATCATCACCATCCTCATTGTTAACATTTAGTGACCATTCGCTTTGAGCTAGGTCCTGTTCTCAGTGTTTTACAGGTGTTCATTCATCCTTACAATAACGTTTTGAGGTTACTATCCCAATTTTCCAAATGTTGAAATTGAAGCAGAGAGATCTTAGATTAACTTGCCCAAAGTCTCACACTTAATATGTAGTGGAGCTGGGATTTGAACCCAAGGAAGTCTGGCTCCAGGGACTATTTCTTTGTATTGATTTTAACCTTAGTTGAATCCATGGACTTGGCCATTGTTTTAAAAAGAAGCCAAGGAGTCAGCTAGATCTAGCATAAATTAACATTCTATCTTCTAGCCAGCTGGCTTGCAGTCTGTGAGGTTTTCATTTTTATTTGGCACATACATGTTAGGGAAAGCCTTTCTTCTATTTCCTACTGCTCTACCTTCATATAGACATTCCCAGCTATAAACATGCATCGTACTAGGCACATAATAGCTACTCAGTAAATACTGTGATTGTGACATATGCATTTGCCTCTCTCTGTGTGTTTACAGCATTGATGGCCTGTGCACATGGGCATCTAGAGACCTAGACCACAAGCAAGGCTAAGCTAAACTGTCCCTTGCTTTTCAGTTACTCTGAATAAATACTGAACACTTACTGGGCCCTCCTACCCTTCACCACACTGAGGCGAGATTCAGGCAGAAGCTAACTCCAGTTTGCATTTGGATAGGGTGTAACACTGGCCTTAGAGTCTCACAAGTCACTCTTCCCCACATCTAATATCAGGAGGCTCGTGTAATATGGACAGATGAACGTTCAGTATTCCTACGTCTGAACCCAAATCCAGAAACAATACCTGTAAGGACACTGCTGACTTCCTCATAGAAAAGAAAATCTGGATTCTCTAAAATTGGCACTGGAAGTCAGATTACCAAATTGGGAAGGAAAGCTGGCTGAAGAGAGATCCTGTCGCTGAGAAAACCTAAATCCTGCTGATAACCCCACACTGGCAGAGAAGTCCCGGCTCGCTGTTCAACACTTTGGCCCAAGACTGAACTGCCAGTCGACAGGATATGCATAGTTCAGCTAATAAAAGGCTTACAGCACTTAAAACTTTTCTGAAGGTTATGGGATTTTTCAAAGGAATGCAGGGGAACATGAAGAATCATATGAAACTAGATACTTTGAAGAAAATACTGGTTCCTTCTTAGGGGTGAAAAGTGGTTCACAGGTAATAGTCTATCTACATGGAATCCTAGGGAAAGGGCTAATGCCAAGGAGTTTCTGCCTTTTAACCCCTAAGCCCGTCCTGTTTTCCTTCTATTCTAGGTCTGCCTGATTCACGCTGGTCATGTCTGACTACCCCCTTGGTTAGGAAGAGCAGTCTGATGGTACATCAGTTACCATAGAGGGCAGCCCACGGTGGTAGAAAGGCAATAGGGTTCAAATCAGAGCAACGTAGGCTGGAATTCCAGTTCTGCCACTTCCTGTCCTTGTGAGCCCACTTTAACCCCTCCGAACTTGGGTTTGCTCATTAGTTAAAACACTTACACGTGCTCTGCAGAAGAGCAAGGGTGTGGAAAAGAGATAATATCTGTAAAGTGCCTGGCACACAATGGATACTCATCTGTCAGTATCTATAATGATTGGCATGTAGATATGAGGTCATTATACCATCTTCCAGGACTTCACAAAATAAGGAGCTTAATTCTCATTTTGAGGAATCTAGGAACAAACTAGGCAGTTGTTCAAAGAGCTGAGATGGAAAGGTAGGTAGGAAAACATAGTGTGGTGGAGAATTAGCCTAAATCCAGGCAATTGGAGAGGATGCTTCTATTTTTCTGACCATTTTATTTATTTATTTATTTATTTATTTATTTATTTAGCTATTATTTCTGGTCTGGTAGAAGAGAGAAATCTGTATACTCTCTATGCTTATACTTCCCAGTTTTGGACAACTTTCCAAAGTGGTGTTGAATAGGAGATGAATTAAGAAGTATTTGGAAGGGTTTGGCCTGGGCAACACAGAGTATTTACAGATGGCAACTTCTCAGAATGAAAGAGAGAATCAAATGGGAAATGCCTCCAGGGTCAAGATCAGAACCACAGCTGTGAATAACACTATATGTAAAAGTCATAAGCACATGAAATGCTGTTTCCAAGTTTGCAGAAACTATAAAAACTGAAAGCAGGGCAGATAGGGAGAGAAGAAACCAGTTTCAGTTTGGTTTGGCTTATTTCCTTTGTAGAACTAAAGGCAGTGGGGATGACAAATGTTTTTCCCAGTTAAAAACTGGAAGAATAGCAAGTCGGAGGAACAGGGGCCATCCCAGTAAATACATAGGCCTCAAGGGGGGAAAGAAAGTATTGAAGGTCAACATGAAGGTCACAGGAGCATCAGAGGACACAAGACAGTGACAAGCAGGTGGCACATGTGAGGCACTGACTATTCCCTGAAAGGATAGGGGGTCTGCAAAGATCCCCCTCGTGGTTTATTTATTCTTCTTAGAAGAATGGTCCTAGACAAAGGCAGAGTTCTGGAAAAGTGCTTGACGTTGTTATATAAATGAGGCATTGGAACAAACCAGAAGCGAAAATTCTTCCATGTTCTAGGTCCAGGTCAGCAAACTTTTCTTATAAAGGGCCATATAATAAACATTTTAGGCATTGCAGGCCTTCCTGTCTGTGTCCCTACCATTCATTTCTGCCATTGTAGCCTAAAGGCGGTCATAGAAAGTACTTACCGGGGCATGGTGGTGCTCAAATGACTCTAGTGACAAAAGCAGGTGGCAGCTGACCAGAGTTTGACCCCCCTCCCAGGTAAATAGGAGATGGAGTCAGAGTCATGTCACGCAGAGGTTGATAGCTCCAAATGAATTACCCAGCTAGCAAATAAAACTACACATATTAGCAAATTCAAGACTTCGTGAGTTGCTGAAGAGAAAGAAGTTGAAGAGTTTGGCAGAAAGTATTAGGACAGGGTTAAGAATGTGTGGTCAGGTGGCCTCTCCCATTCCAAGAATATTTTCTATACTTCCACCTGGAGCAATCGTGAAGCTTCCAGCATCAAATAACTTTTAGCTGGCAATTACATTAAAAACAGCCAAGGTTATAAAAAGTTGCCCTAGCCAAATGGTGATATGAAACTCTTCATGAACCTCAGATCTGTTCCCCAAAATATCTGTGCGAAACAAAACTCTCCCTTGCAAGTCTCTGGGCTACTATAATTTTTGGTTTCAGAAAAAAAAATTCTTGCTCACAGAGGAGGTCTTCTCACAGCATTCTTTTTTTCCTCCAGCTTCAAGCTATTTAAAATCTAGAATATTCTTGTTAGTGATTATCCATTTCCCTGAGTAACTACAAACTTTGGCATAAATTACCCCCCACCAAAAATGAGGCCAAACCACATGCCTTCCAGTTATTTAAAATCCAGAATATTCTTTTTTAGTGATTGTCCATTTCCCTGAGTAACTACAAACCTTGGCACAAATTACCCCCCACCAAAAATGAAGCCAAACCACATGCCTTACTATTAGGCCCCAGTGGATGCCTGCATATGGTCATTTTTTTTAAAGGTCAAAGGTCACTCCCCATTCCTGATTCCACCATGCACTAGCTGAGCAAGTTACTTCTCTGAGCTTTCGCTTCTTTTCTCAAAAGGGATAAAATCATTGATCTAATCACATGACAGTGAGAATGGAATTATGGAAAGCTTATACACTTGTCTAATAAGTAACGGCCCCCACTGTACCTCTGTGGTAGATTTGATGGTCCTAATCTAAAAAATTCCTAGGCAGGAGAAGAAAAAATCTGCATTTCAGGGTAACTAAAAGTCCTCAGCATCTCCTCCTAGGAATTTGGAGCTGATGTTCTTTGCACAGCTGCCTTTCACTTCACATATTTGCTTGTAAGCTCACTTTTTTTCCAAATCTCATTCCTTTATTCTCTATTTATATACTTTTTTTTTTTTTTTTTGCAATTGCAGGATTCTGGCTTTTTTTTTTTTTTCAAGTGTTCTAAGATTTCAGTATCTGGTTCATAGTGTTAAAGAAGTTATGAAAATATGTAGTTGTACTTACTCAGAAATTTCTGAGTCAAGAGTAGAACTGAGCCAGTTGCCAACCCAATGTGCCATGCGGTCTCAGTCTCTGTTCCTCTTCTCCATCCCAATGCTACCCCCAAGGTAAAGGCACTGTGGCTCACTCCCTGCTCGCTCACACAGCAAACCCCCTGTCCCTCCCCATGTGCCTGATTGATATTTTATTCCTTGAAAGCTCTACATTTCTCAGTCCTTTACCCTTGTCAGAACAGTTCGTCACAACAGCCAGAATACATATGCTCAGACATGAAGAGTATTCAATGGTCATGTCAATCACAGCAGCAACAACCTATGCTTCCATAGGGTTTGCCACATCAGGCACTCATCTCCATTATTTATTTATTCTGAGAGAGAGAGAGCGTGCTTGTGGGGGTGGGGGCAGAGACAGAGAGAGAGAATCATAAGCAGACTCCATGCCCAATGTGGAGTCTGACATGGGGCTTGATCTCTCAACTCTGAGATCATGACCTGAGCCAAAACCAAGAGTTGGAAGCGTAACTGACTGAGCCACCCAGGAGCCCATCGTCTGTCTATATTCTTTAAATACCTGAGCTCAGGTGGAATACTCACAACAATCCTAGATAGGTGCTATAATTCTCCTCATTCTATAATTAAGAAAACTGTGATGTGGGGGTAAATGACTTGCCCAAGGTTACAAAGTGACTGAGTGGTAAAGCTGGGGTTGGGACCCAGGCAGTTTGCCTCCAGCATCTGGGCTCTTAACCACTATGCTGTATTGTCAGTAGGATCATTTTGAGCTCCACTGCTCTGAAGATAACTAAACAAGTATCTACTCAGCATGACAGCCCTGTGCTGAATACTGAGGAGGGAGCTATGGAAGAAACAAGAGTCCCAGCCCTTGCAGTATTAGTTTCCAATCTAACTAAAGAAATGAGACTTTGTAGAGTAGAAAGGATTTTGTAGTACAGCTCAGAACAACTCTGGGAGATCAGGAAGGGTAGAAATTCTTGTGGACCATGGTAACACAGGAGGTAGAATTTGACTCATTCCTAATGGAATGGGAAAATTTGGAAAGATAGATGGGAGAAGAAAGAGCATGAATTCATCCCCAAGTAAATGACAAGGAGACTCAAAGAGGCCATCTTGACTTGAGAAACAAGTTAGTGTTGGGATGTGGGATAGGTAATTTTGCAAAGAGGAGAGGGAGATACTATTCTAAAGAGAAAGGATGTGCCTATGGTTTCCAGCATCCAGTCCTGTGTTGGGACCTAAAATGGGTTTAAGAATGCATGCTTGTGAGGGCAGAAGGCCTGAGCCTCCTAAGAACTGTCTGAGGTCAGTATTATCCTCCATTTGCAGAAAGAGATTAGAGGCTCAGAGTTGAAAAGCTCATCAAAGTCCTCCACATGTCTCTGTCTCTCTTGACTGAAAGCAGAAGCCTTCCTCTCCAGCAGCAGCTTCACGTAGCTGGTCATGAAGGTGACCTTGAGAGACAGGCCTACACAGAACAGTGGTGGTCATAGTTGACCAAGGATTCAGAGGGCATCATGATGCCACCCCACTCACCGAATTGCTAGACACTTTCTTTTAGACACCCAGAGCTTCCTCCTTTTCAACTCAGAGTACTTTTTCACTGTACGTTACAAATGCAGAGGAGACAACTTCACCTCAAGGAGCTTGGACTTGGTAGGACTGGCCCATGGGCACCTTGTCTGGATCCTACTCACAAGGTGGACAAGGGCCATACTTATGTCACTGAAACAATTATTTTTACTCTCTCAGCTGCTCTTTCTTTGTTAGAATGCTCGAGCAGACATGCTATCACAAAGAAGCTCACAAGAAAAGGCCATCAGAAAAGCAAAACTCCTTTATTTTCTGGCTAACTGTATGACCAAAGAAATAAAGCAGTAAGTTTTAGCTCAGTAAACCAAAAGGGAAGTGGGGTATGGGTATGGGAGAAAAGCAGCTAGTATTAATATATCTAATGTGACCACAGGACCATTTTCTATGTAGGCCTTAATTATGCCCCATTCCATGTCCCCTCATTCTCTGATTCCTTAAATTCCAAAACAACCCCAGAGAAATCTTTCTGGTTTTGCTTGGAAAGCAGCACTATGTTTCTGTGTCTGTGCATTCTAAAACAGTCCTGTCAAATCCGAAAACGAAATACAAGCTGACAGAATTCAGCTACTAACAAATTAAGTTAAATTAATAGAGCAGACGCCTGAAATACAAAGAAAACATCTTTCCCCCCAGGAATCTCTCTCCCTAAATGCCAGGCTAGATAGATAGACTACGGACGACCTCAGGTTTCACAGCAAAGCCCTTTCCTTTGCCTTGTCATGTTTCCTAGAGAGTCCTGCATGGGAACCCTCTCCAGAACTACTGCTCCCCCTGGTGGCAGCCTCCAAACCCCCACCTACCGAAGTTGAGGACATACTAAAAGACATGATAAATTGAAAAAAAGAGTGCTAGACCAAGAATCTCTATTTCAAAGTCCAACTCCGCAACCAAATAACTCTGTACCTCCTTGAGCTAAAGAGTTCAGTTTTATGAGTGGAAATAATTTGTAACTATATACAATAAGTGACAAATTCAGATTTTGTCCCATGTAGGTTTTGTCTTAAGTTAATATTTAAGATTGTTTTTATGAAGGCGAATACTTTATCTTCTCTATCTATGTATATACATTTTCTAGAATAAAAGAACATGCAAATGGTGAATCTCAAGGTCTAGGTTCATTCCTTTCCAGCCCCACTATTCCCATCCTAGTTCAGCCCCATATGCTCTCCTCCTTCTCACCTCTGTGGGAATCATTTCCAAGCTCCAGACCTGCTCAGAAAGCATTATGGCTCACGCAGTAGCACCTGTGTCTATAAGTGGTGCAGCTACAAAAGCTAACCCCCACCTTTAAAAAAATGGGTGGTTCAGGCCCACTGTCGGCATGGGTTTTATACCTCCTGCGTGAAATCAGGCAGATACAGTAGTTCTATGGGGGGGAATGAGCTGAATATGGAGATCTGATAAATTGTCTGGCGGCTACAGAGAATTGGCCAATAGCATGCGCCCCTCTCTTCCTTTCTGACAATCTTTACCACTCCCATCCTTCCTCGAATTTAATTCTTCATTCAGAGTGTCCAACATTACCAACAAAGCATCACTGGGAATGCCAAAAGATGGTCTGGAAATGCCTTATATACCTTATTTTCACAGCTTCCTCTGCTGAGTAGGAAAACCTACTTCAACTGAGTTTTAGAAGCAAATAAGCTGATGTAGGAAGGTGAAGGGATTTGCCAGTGGTAACTACTTAAACAATAGCAGGACCAAAATGAAGTTCAGAAGACTGGTCTTCTAGCCTCTTGCTCTGAATCTTCAAGAAACCTCTCTGTAGGGAAGAGAATGACAATGTCAGTTTTAGGGAGGCAACCATCCCAAGGGACTTGGGAATTTAGCAAATTCTAATCCCTACCTTTTGAGTGCAGTGAAACTGAATAACAATGGACTAGACTCAATCATCATGAGCAGTCAGTTCTATTGAAATTTGATTAAGCCTGCTTTTATTATTGCTGTTTGGAAATCATTATGGAGGCATACATGTTCCTGGGGCATCATCATGATTTAAATCATAAAATCAGTTTTTAATTTTTTTAATCTAAAACAGCCTGAATACCTGAAGAGATTTAGCAATGACATATAGTTGTGTCTGTTAAGATTCTTTTTTTAGATAGTGACATTATTGCATATTATATAGTTTACCAAAGATAAGAAGTGTGTATCGTCATCTTTCTCTTATTAGCTTCTTTGAAAAAGACCAACATGTAGTTGTTTGGGAAAAATCACTTAGCGTTTAATGGATGTGTGAATGAATGAGTGGATGAACGCTACCACCCCTCTCCCCCACCCCTCATGAAACTTCAGCTCCAGTTCAGTGCCCCAAAAGCTCGACTTTCCTCAGCAATTGTGGTGATGGTGTGGAATGGCACTGAATCAAACACAGACCATCCAGAAACTTCCCTTTAGCTGAGGTTTTCTGTTTCCTTCCCCATTTTTACCAGAACTGCACAAGTGGATTGAAGACTGACACATGTAAGCCTTGCTTTTCCTCTTTCCTGCCTTCCCTCTGCCAGGAGGTAAGAGTAAGCAATGCAATCAGCTGAAGGCCAAAAATGGATTTGAGGAAGCGTGATCCAGTGCCAGACTGGTTGCCCACCTCAGAATAACTAAGAGCTGACGAGAGGCAGTGCCAAAGTGCCAATACCATAGAGTCTGGACAGGACCCAGCAGGAGAGATAGTGAAAAAAGGAAAGAATGGTATAGTGGGGAGAACATGTTGCTGGGGCAGGAGGTCTGACTCCTAGCCTTAATTTCACCACCAAGTCTCACAAGTTCTTCTGACATTTTCATGCTTTCCTTCCCTCTCCTTTCCTTTAAAATGACCCCTGTTTCCAGCTTACCTCCTGTGGGTGGATGTTAACATGATATTAGGTGAACAGATCTTGGGGACTTTTGAAACTAGGGAGAAGGAAATTATCACAAACATGGAAATGACTGACTCCAGAAGCCCATAAGCCATCTGTAAGGCATTGCTGTGCCATTGAATGGTTTGCCAACCTAAGGCCTGGGCAGGTCCAGGCACTGGATCTCTGAGCTTCCTGTCTGTCCTCCTCCCTGCCCTTCTGGATTCCCACCTCCACCTATACAATCCAGTTGTCATCAGCCTCATCGAGTCACTGAGACATCAGCTTCAAGTCATCATTAGTCACTAATCTGCAATGGCATAAATAAAAAAAAACAAAAAGAGTAGACTAAGATTGAAGTGAGTTTGAAGCTCTTGTTAGGCACTCACAATGTGATTCTTATAATTATTTTCAGGGAAAGCAAAGTGTTGGAACTAGATGGTGATTGTTCTGGACTTCTCTAGCATTGTCCTGAAGCTCAGGTTTTGCCTTCATTTTATTGGGCACCTCCTCTACAAAGGGTTCTTTATTAAGTATTATGGAAACAGATCTGAGTTTTATACCCTATGATGTTTACAGACTAATGAAGGTAATAGATGTACATATGACTACCTAGAACCGAGAAGTAGTTAGACATAAAATTTCCTCCAAACATATGCATCACGGTCGTCTCATCAATATTTGATTCTTGGCTTCCTCTCACGCACCTCCAATCCTTTACTCCAGATGTTTTTCTCCATGTCTGGAAGCCCTGCCTACTTTCCATCATCCAACCGAGCTCTACTCCTTTATGATTTTTCCTTTTCTTTAATAAGCCTTTCCCAAATCCATCTGCACCGTTCATTCTAGCGTCCCCTCTCATCCGTGATGTGGGTGTTATATGTGTTCAGCAAACATACACTGTCTACTCCCAACTGGTATTTTTAGATCGAGTAATCAACAAGCTGCATAGGCAATCAAAAACCTCATTTGTGGCTGCTATCAGAATCACATCAATCAAAATGACGAGAGAGTCTGGGCTCCTGAGTGTCACTGTGGCTGGTTTGTGTCTGTTTTAAAACAGGGTTCCAGGGGCACGTAGGTGGCTCAGTTAAACATCCAACTCTTGATCTCAGCTCAGGTCTTAATCTCAGGGTCATGAGTTGAAGCCCCATGCTGGGCATAGAGCCTACCTTAAATAGATAGGTAGGTAGGTATGTAGGTAGGTAGGTAGGTAGGTAGGTAGGTAGGTAGGTAGATGGATGGATGGATGGATGGATGGATGGATGGATGGATGGATGGATAGATAGATAGATAGATATAAAAATAAAACAGTGTTCCTTCCTGCCTTACCAGTATTAAATGCCAAAAAGGAGTCAACTGACCTGATCAGGTGTCCATTTCTTTTCTGTTGCTCCAGGATTCTTCTGCAGCCAGATGATTCCTTACAGATCCTGGCACCAGTGGAAGCTGATGTGGGTTTCTACACTTGTAATGCCACAAATGCCTTGGGATATGACTCTGTCTCCATTGCCGTCACGTTAGCAGGTAACATGAAAATCTTGTGTGGTTTGTTTCGGAATGACACCGTGGGTGCCTATGACGTGCCGGGCAGGCCCGGGAGCACATAAATAAATGAGATTCATACCCTGCCTTCAGAGCGATTATAGCTTGTCGTTACAATTAAATGGAGCTGACGTATAATAGGAGGTAGAATGAAATACATGGTATAAATGATAACCTGAGAGTATACAAAGACATTCATTCCATCTGGAAGATTTTAGAGTCAGAATGAGTGGATTTCGATAAGCAGAGATGGGGGAAATATTCCAGGAAGAGAGAACAATATGAGCAAAGGAGTTGTGTACAAATAAGTAACGTGTTCGGGAACATGGGTTGTGAGCCGAGATCTTGAACACTCATTTGGGATCCTATCATTTCTCCTTGTTACACCTGTCGCAGAGAAGACAAGACTCACGGGTAGCTGGAATTCCGCAGTCATGATTTGGAGCAAGAGTGTTCTTCTCTCCAGTTCTGTTTTATTTCAACCTCTTGCTCTAATGCACCTGCCAGCACTTTCCCTTTATCCACAAGTCTGGGCAAACATTCTGCACGTGGCAGTTGCAGAAAACTGCAGTGCAGGGTACAGTGTCTCCCAAGGTTGTGGTCTTGTCATCATGTACTTTACAAAAACCTCTCAACGTAGGACACAAATCCTTGCCTTTGAAACTGCAAAAGACCTTAGGTATCAATTGTACCAGTGCCCTCATTTCTTAGAGGCCGGGTCCTGTAACCTGAGGTCAAGTAACCACTCAGCTCGTTGTGGAGATAAGAAGGGAACTGAGGCCTCCTGACTCCCAGCTCATTGTTCCTTCCTTTTCCCCAAGGGTCCTACCAAGGTAGGATCCTTTTTCTCAGATCTGGGCCCCGCAGTCTTTTTGGCGGTACGTTGCATGTGTTTGTATTTATTCTTTTCAATTGCTGCTCCCGTCAGATGATTCAGTAGATGCTAGAAAAGCCAACATCACCCCACACTGACCTCATCGGTCCATGCTGGGATTATGTTGTCACACTGTTCTCTAGTCACACATGCTACTCCCTTGCATATCTGTTTAGCAAGAGCATTTCTGCCCCCATGACCTACGGCTGATCTGGAAAGGGACCTTTAGCAGGAGGCTTTCCAGGGAAGATGAAAGTCAGCCGTGAATAAGGCAAGCTAAGATTGCCCTGGGGTGGATTAAAGACTGATATTATTAATGCCTATTTTTTTTTGAGTGAGCAGAACATTTGCTTTCCTCCTAATGTATTCCAGTTACAATCTTGATTCCCCCCCTCTTTATACAGAGTCCAGATGCTCAGCACCAATCTCGTAAAAGCTCTTCTGCCTTCCACACTCCAACCTGCCTTTAGCAAGGGCACTGCTGACATCCTTCCAGTTGCTGGCAAATAATGGCTCTTACGGGATTAAGTCTCTTGTTTATATTTATCCAGATACGGTTCAGCTCCATCACAGACTAAATAGCCTTTGTTCACCTGAATTTAATACGATTAATGGAAACCTGTCTGGAATTAAGTAAGGCAATTGTAACATCAGACTTGTCTTCAGCTCTTTGAAGAAGAGCTAGTGGAGGCTGCCAAAGTGTTCAAAGCCAGAAAAGAGAGAGCAGCCAAAGAGGCACTGGGGAATGGGAGGAAAGGGGCTGACCCATGAAGCAGATCACAAACACCACCCCTAGGGCCTAGGGGACTGTGTCCTTATACTTCAGTGCTGGGGTGGGTTCAGTCTGTTGATGAATCTAATATCTCCGATAAAAATTAAGGTTGGATTTGTGTCTTTACCTGGGATTATCATCTACAACTGTGGTATACCCGCTACTCTTCTAAGCACACCCTCCGCCACATACTGTGGGACATTTAGCAATAAATAACGCCTGAGTTTTGTGCTCCATAATGTGTACAGACTAGGGAAGGCAACAGATGCATGCAGGACTACCGAGAATGGAGAGATTTACACTTTCCTTCAAATGTATGCATCAAGATCCTGTGTAGTGGCGTATAAAATACCACCCAAATATACACTGAATTTAAGGGGAAAGTAAGTGTCAAGCATTTCTAAATTTGTTTACCGATTATACTGCTTACCTTGAACAAAGTCTATAACCTCATTGAGTGTTCGTTCTCATCTATAAAAATGAAATTAATAATATCTTCTGGGATTGTTGTGCGTTAAACAAGATGGCGCGTGTAAAAAAGCACTTAGCCCTATGCCAGGCACATAGTTCACACTCAATAAATGTTTCATTTTCTTTCTCTAGCTTTCCTAAAATGAAACACATCCTGAAAGCAATTCTAAAATGTGTAAAACATTAGTCCAACTTGGCTTCCACGTATTTTTCATTATAAGTCTTCACACTGAAATTTTTCAAGTACGGACTTAAGAACTGATTGAGCTCAAATGCAGTCTAATCTTCATGGTAATCTCCGTGCTTCTGTACTTGCAAAATCATTGCAGACTTTTTGCCTTGACTTCTGTGTGGATGTTAGACTACAAGGGGGGAAAAATCTTTTTGAGGCTCAAGATACTCAGGTGTCCCTATGATTTTGTAAGGAAGGTATGAACTCTGGTCTTGCCAGTGTGTCTTAGTTGGCCAGAAGTAGGGAGACTTACTCATAGTAACTCAGGAGAGCAGGAAGAGCGTGACAGTTAAGCCCGAGGACTCTCTAGCCTCCTAATCTGCATTGGAATCCTGGCTCTGTCACTTCCTGGCTGTATAACCTCCAGCAACTTCTTTGCTGTCTCTGACTTGGCTTCTTCCTTTGCAAATGCTGATAAAAATAGTACTTGATTCAGAGGGTTCCTGTGAAGATTAAATACATTCATTCATATAAAATGCTTATAATTGGGCACTTGATATTTGTTAGCTAGTATTGTGAGAATAACGCATAAAACAAAAGCCGAGTTATTTTTACAGTAGAGGAGACTTTTTCAGAGAGTCGGAAGCTCACAAGCCCTGTGGAGGGCATCTCGCCCTCAGCGTCTGCAGGCCAGCCCCAGAAGTTGGATTAGCCATCTGGAAAGGGCTGGACTTCCTGGATTCAGAGCAAGGGAGACAGCTTGTGATAAGGAGTATTTCACAGGGGGCTGATGAACTCTCCGTGGCCCACAACCAGACCTCTTCCATTGAGTTGCCCCATCTTCGGGATTGACTGTGTTGCCAGTTCTGCCTCTCAGATTCATTTCAGGTCCATTGCCACTCTGAACACAATTTTTCTTTGAACATGTAAATACCATTCAGCTTCAGACATGCTATTACAGCCAAACCCTTCCTTGGTTTGCCTTCTTTGGGCCTGTAAATTAGTGTCTTTAGTATCCTCTTGCTTTTCTCCAAACCCATCCATTAGGTGTTGATTTATCTGTAAGTCTCAGAGATTTGAGGGTATTTTGCAAGTGTGTGTCAGCATGGAGATAGCCAGCATCTCCCTGTCTGCCTCCCTGGTTCAGAAGGGAAGCTCACAGCCAGGTAAACACAGGGCCACAAAATTCCTTTCTGTCCTAAACTAACTTAATTGGGTACCTGTTTCACTGCTCAGAATGTAGATGACAGTAGCATAACATGGATGGGAGGGTAATGGGGGGTAGGGAGGAGTATAAGAACATCCCCAGAATGTCACATACCTAACAGTTTGAAGTACTGATGACTTTACATCAGGTATAGACAGGTCTGGGTAAAGAAGAGTTTCTAATGTATACAGAGATGGGCACAAAATGGGAGAGCCATCTCAACTAGTCAGATTCAACACTCAGCCAGGTTGCTCAGAAACCTTCCAGTCTGAATGGCAAAGGCAGGGTCTTGAAGGAAAGCAGTAGTTTCCTGGTAAATTGCTTCAGTCTGGATCAGTGGAGTTTAGCTCTACTTACCAATGCAGATGAGTCCTTTCCAGGTGTAGACCATGGATGAGGTCATAGCCATAAGGGAAACGTTTTTGGTTGTCATTGATTTTATCAGATCACAAAAGAGATACTGTAAGGCCTGCCTGACATCATCACTGGAAAGTGAGAAGAAGATGAGGGATGAGCATATCTTTCATTGAAAGGAGAGAATACAGATGAGCTCATCTGAAGTTTTCACAGGAAGAGAGAGACAGAAAATATTTCTCCTTTCCTGGCATGCTTTTCTGCTTTTTTATGAGTTGAATAGCTGACACATACTGTGTCTAATAAAGAGATCAGAGAAAATAAAATAAAAGGAAAATAAAAATAAAAGGCCATTGTCCTTGAAATTCTTCTTTCTCTACCCCCGCCCCGTCATGATTTAGTAGCTGCAATAAAAGCAGTTTTGTAAGGCTTTTATAACATAAGTCATTTCAGATTGGCATTTCTGAAATTTCTTTCCAGCAATTCTGTTAACCAGAGGAGGACTTTGCCTCACAGACAGTTAGACTCAGAGAGGGTCCTGTCACCAGCAGCAAAGACAAACAAAGGAAGGTTTTCTCCAGTGCATTAGATCAGAGGGAAAGGTAGACAAGTTTGGCTATATTTCAGATGGTGCTCTGAACAACAGGGCAACGGCCATTGACTAATCCAAGCTGCCATCAAGGGATTTTATTATCTGATATAATACTGTGTAATCAACGTCCTTAAGTTTTGTTCAATATATACAGAAGTATAGCATGCCTACTAAAGAGGCCTCGCTTTTATAGAACTTAAATAAAATGGATAAGAACATAGCAGGAAAATCCAGCCAACTTGCTCTGCTCCTCAGTAGACTAAAAGAAACAAAGAAGTACGAATGATCCCAGCTAGCCCATCTCAAATTCTGAAAAGGCGACTTTCACGTCTATCCCAGGGAATAAGGGAAGGATGCGTGGTCGGGCAGGTAGTGGGACACAGCGTATCCTGGGTTAGTCGTTTCTAGGAGAGGCTGCGGCATCACATTTTGTACTAGGTCTGCAGTCCCTTGTCAAGGAGTCTGCACTGGATTTAACTTTTTAAGAAATGACTGTGTTCCAAAGTGGCTGCACCATTTTACATTTCCACCAGCAATATATGAGGGTTCCAGTTTCTCCACGTCCTCAACAATGCTCGTTAGCATCCTTTTTTTTTTATTATTATAACATGCTCATGAATGAGAAGTCATATTTCACTGTGATTTTAATTTATATGTCTCTAATGATTAATGATGTCAAGTATCTTTTTTGTGCTTATTAGTCATTTATATATATACATTTTTTGTAGTGATAACTTGTTAAAACAACAGAAATACACAATCTTACAGTTCTGTAGGTCAAAAGTCTGGTATAGTCTCACTGGATAAAATCAAGATGTCAATAGGCTGCATTCCTTTCTGAAAGCTCTAGGGGAGAATGCTTTTTTGCTCATTTGGGTTTTGGCAATACTTAATTCCTTGTGACCTGGGACTCTGGTCCCTGTTTTGTTACTGACTGTGAAGGGAGTGCCATTCTTTTTTTTTTTTTTTTTTTTTTAGATTTTTTTTTTTTTTGACAGAGAGACGTCCAGCGAGAGAGCGAACACAAGCAGGGGGAGTGGGAGAGGAAGAAGCAGGCTCCCAGCAGAGCAGGGAGCCGGATGCAGGGCTCGATCCCAGGACCCTGGGATCACGCCCTGAACCAAAGGCAGCCGCTTAACGACTGAGCCACGCAGGCGCCCCCCATTCTCAGATTCTAGAATTTACTGCATTCCTTGGCATTTGGCCTTTTTCATCCATCTTCAAAGCTACAAATGGCGGGCTGAGCCCTTCTCTTGTTGCTTCTCTCTGACAAACTTCCTGTGTCTCTGTCTTCTGATTTTAAGAGCTCGTGTGACAGACTGGGCCCACCTAAGGAACCTAGAATAATCTCCCTGTTTTAAGGTCAGCTGATTAGCAACTTTGGTTTCCTTTTGCCATGTAGCATAACACAGACACTGATTCCAAGGATTAGCATGTAGGCATCTTGGGTTGGGGGTGGGGCATTATTCTGCCTACCACACCCCGACTGAAGGGCACAGCTCATTTTCATTGAACTGTTGCCATAGAAAAATGCAAATTTAATGTAGATAGACTTTCTAATTTCTCCAGATATACCAAACCAAAAAACACACACACACACTTTTAATCTCTCCATTTTTAACTGAGCCCAACTAATTCAAACTTGTAAAAAAAAAATTACTTTGGAGCTAAACATGTCTGGTCAAATCTTCCACTTTCTGTATTTTCTGATCAGATATTACACCACATTTCCCAGTGTAGTCAGAATATTACGCAAAGGGTAATAATTTATTTTATTAGATTATACTAACTAAAACCATGTAATGATTTGGATGAAATAGAAACATTTATTTTTTACTATTACAAAAAAAGGAAGCTTATTGTAATAATGGAATAAGTAAGATTGTAAGGAAAGTATTTGCCTCATTACAAAATTTAGAAGCAGATTTAGAACTATAAATCTGTGTCCTTATTATAAACAGAGGGGTTTTAAACAGATACACACTTGGGTCTCTTGAAGACCTAAGAGTTCTATGAATGTCTTACATACAAATGAAGAACAGCCGTCCTCCCCCACCACCGATAAACTCCCCTTACCTGAAATTCTAACGTTCACAAATTTACTTTCTTTATCTTTGGGAGACTAGAAGAAGTACAGCTTTTGCCAGTGATGTCTTGGAAAAATAACAGGGGAGAGGAAAGGTTCCCAGAGGACTGGTAATGAGAAAGGGTACCAGGTAAGCAGAGTGGACTGAAAGGTCAGATGCCAACTCTCAAGGCTGGAGGTAGAAGTGAAGGAGACCCTACATAAGCCAGCAGGACAGGAAGGAGTTAAAAATCCCTGAGCTATAAAATGTGAAAGGCATTTGGAAGGAGAACCAGACTAAGAAAAAAAAAAAAATCATGCATTTCAATATAACTATTATCTGTAACAAAGCGACTCTTGTTGAAATGGCCAGGTAGCCAGATCCTGAGAAGTTTCTGGCCAGCATGGGATGGTAACTAGGAATAGTCAGTATCCGTATCCGTCATTACTCATTTCAAATGTGGAAAATGTTGTTGGTCTTTATAAGGGCTTTCATGGCATCACACTGATCGTGGCCCCTTAAACTTTATTTAACTCATGAGTCTCAAATTCCTCAACTGGGAATTCTCACCTCAGGAAGTTTTTGCAGATTTAACTCCAGTGGCCCTTGTGAGAAGCCTGTGATAAATTGCAGAAGCGAGCATTTCTTACGGCATTGTTATGATATTCTCGCTTATCACAGGGCATTATCCATTGACGAAGTCTGGATCGAATGCAATCTGTTTAGTTTTAGATGTTGAGAGTATGTGAAATTTATAAAACCTCATTGCTGTATACTCTGATAGTTTCATTAATGGGTGTCACTGCCTTATTTACCTTTCTCTTGAATTGAGATTCAAGAGGTGCTGTGGATATCACAGCTGGTTTCCTGAGCAGTGACGCGGGGGTCCCCAGCAAGTCAGCCTGGCATATATGGTCTCACAACTTCTCTGCAAGTAGATACTTTCTGGGGTCTCCGAGACCAGCCCTGGGGTGACGTTTAAGCTCTCTGTGTCTGTCCAGATGTTGATGGCAGTTTCAGGAGAATCCATCGTATTTAAAGTACTTCTAATTATTCTGAAACCTTCATAGTTCTTCAAAACGGAAGCAGTTGCGTTCCTTCTCACCGACAGATTTGATCCTTCTCCTCTTTCCTGTCCTTTTCCTCTTTCTTTTCTTTAAATTTTCCCTTTCTGTCTGTTTTCTTAGTTCATCAACACCCATCATAACATTTCCTCTCCAGTTTAGCAGAGCTGATGCCGATGATCGCAAACATTTGTTCCAGCCTCACACTGTGCTATGGAATTGCTCTAACAGCTTTACGTGCATTAACGTACTTATTCCTCAGCTCTGCAGCCATAGAAGTAGAAAACCAAAGCAGGAATGATTTGCTCAGTCATCATGCATGTGACCCAGAATCCGTACCTGAGTGGTACTCTAGGAAGTCTCTGCCAGTCTCTGGTTTACACTTCGGAATCTCAAACCTGGCCATTTGGTAGTCTCCAAACCTGCTGCCTGCAGTCCCTGTTTTTGTCACTGCCCTGTACCCCAGCCATCCTCAACATGTCTCACCCTGCCTGGGAATGCGTGCACATGCGTGCACATACCCCCAGCTCCACAGTCAGAATCTCAAGCCTTTGAAGTACGATTCATTTTTGATGGCTAATAATAGCCACGAAATGATGTTTGTGACTCATGTTAGAATTGAAGGAAGAGCCATTTGATTCATTTAATCAGTCAACAAATATTCACTAAGCCCGGATTAGCATTTGCTAACTACTATAACAAAACCATAAATATGTGATGGCTAAAATATGATAGATTATTCCTTTTTCACATAAAGTCTAAAATAAATTATTGCTCAAGAGGGTTTTTGTAGATTGGGTCAAAAAGTGGCATTCTTCCTACAGTCCATCTGCTAGAACTCGGTACCTTGCTCACACCTAATTGTAAAGACTCTGGAAAGTGACCTAGCTGTGTGACCAGGAAGAAAAAAGAGTTTGGTTAGTAGCAAATCCATGTCAGCCGTGGCTTCTAGAATGGAAGGCATCATGCCGTTAAAAACAAAGTTCCTATTAGCAGAGGCCTGGCCTCGGGCCCTGAGAAAAAGTTACTTACAACGCTCTCTGTTCTTGGCTGCACTCAAAAAACAAACCTTCCATCTCCTCTGGCTCCTCTCTCAATCACCTTTATACCGGGCCAAAGATATTTTTCAGGCACATATGTTCAGATTTTTTCCCATTGGGTTTTGATTTTACCCAGAGTCACACATGCAGGAAAGAGGCAGGAGCCAGAGCCCAGACTCTACAGAGGAATGTATTTCTGAGCATTTACTCCTGGGGCTGCTCATTTGTCCGTGCCTGTCTCTTCGTGGCTCGAGTGCCTGGGGGGGGTGGGGGGGGAGCACCTCTGCTGTAAGGACAAGGGCTGCCCTCGCTTATCACGAATAAGGCACTATTTCCCCTGTTCCATGTTACTTATAACTGGAACCATAATCCAAAAGCTAAGGGGTATGCGGTCTGAACTGAGCAAAAACAATTCTCTTAATGCTTCTGTTTCTGAGTACGACTGTCTCGGATGGGCTTGATTTCTCATATTAGTCCCAATAAATGGAAAACACCTGCCGCTTGTTCCCATTTCCTTGTTTTTCTTGGGCGTATAAAACGAGGCATAATCTCCTTCTGTATAGATCTTTCTCGACTGTAACACAAATTCATAGATGAAACGAAAGCGTCATCTAGAAACCCTATCGTTCACATCAGGAAGCCGCACACATGGGATCTGCAGGCTGAGCGCACTTGCGGGGGCAGTAGCCGCCGGCAGAGCATGCGCACAGGCCTGACAGCCCAGGCACGGCTCACGCTGCCGAGGCCCTGCGGTCATGGCCCATGCTCAGGGTACTTCTTTTTTGTTTTGCCTATTATGAAAGCCTTTTTTAGTACAGCAGGCTATGACTTTTTCTTTCTTAGCACTGTCTCAGCACAAACATATAATTTCTCATTTCACTCTCTCTCTCTGCATCTCTGCTTTTTTTCTTAATCTCCATCATTAAAGTCAGACTCATTCATGTGACTAGATCAGACCCAAACCTAGGCATGGCATCATATAGAAGCATTCACTTGTCAGGTGATCAGCAAGGTGATCTAAAATAGGCTCGTATTTTTATTGTTGTTGTTGTTAGCTGACCATTAAAATCAGAGCTCCAACTTGAAAATTTCAAATAGGGAACTAGTAGTGATCTCTCAAAAGAAATCTCCACAACTCATCAGGAATCAGAGAAATAGGTTACAGAAAAACCAGGAGTGTAATCTGTTGATTATCGAACTTGGCTGTGTATCTGAATTACCTATGAGCTTGTTGAAAATAGAGATTATAGCTTCCGTCCCAGAACAGGCAACTAAAGTTCAGAAGTCTGAACTCTGTCCTCTAGGAGGCTCTGCTTCTGCATGCTGGGATGGGATGGTTAGACACACTGGATGACTCTGTCTCCTTGGCAACCATGATGGAGTAAATCAAAAGGCACTGGAACCATCTCGTGGTTGCCTTGTTCTTGGGGTAGGGAGAAACTTTGTGTCCCAAATCAAAGTCATGGCCCCGTGTGCTGGTTCTAAACCACCTAAGGTTCAGGTGGTAGATCTAGAATGGGACTCAATAGTATATACAAGCTTCTTCTAATAGATGTAAGAGGTTGAGTGGTTAAGAAACATTATTTTCATTGTATACTTCCGTTGATTATAAATACCTGGGTAACTTTGTGATTAGTCTTAACAGTGGATCACAAAGGTAATAAGAAACGTACAAGTAGCCTGTGCTAATGACAGCCCCTCCAGTGACTGGACAAAAGGCCATTACTTTTGAGCAAAAGCTCAATATAATTAATTAAGGGCTGGATTTAATTCAGTGACATTTGAATTTTATAGCTACACACTTGCAGCTATAAAAACCACCTTTATTATTAAAATTCCTATAGGAAAAATAACTTAGTAATTGTGAGTCTGAAACTCTCTGGTCCCTAACCTACTTTTCTCCATTGGCACAGTCGTTTTTATTACACAGTGAGGCAACTTGTCGTATAGCAGGACAGATTATGTTTCTAATAAGTACCCTGGGAGTACTGAGGCAGCCAGTCCACAGACAAGGCTTTGAGATCCCTGTAACAAGCACTGGACATTAGGTCAAACTCTAGAGTCAAGTTTAGCCCTATTCCTTGCTGTCCTGTGGCCTTGGACAATCCATGAAGCCTCTGTGAACCTAAGTTCCTTAATTACATGAAAGAAATACTTTACCTACCTTGTTATAAAAGCAAGAACAAATTCAGACACTGTGCATGGCACACCACACGCTCATATATATTCACTTACTAGATATTTATTGAGGACCTACCATCTTCCAGGACTTGGTGGGGTAGGAATGAAAAAGAGAACAAGAGAGATGTGATCCCTGCTTCTATGGAGGCTATGTGGTAAAGGGATAAATTATAAATTCTTTTTTTTTTAAGATTTTATTTATTTATTCGACAGGATAGAGACAGCCAGCGAGAGAGGGAACACAAGCAGGGGGAGTGGGAGAGGAAGAAGCAGGCTCATAGCGGAGGAGCCTGACGTGGGGCTCGATCCCATAACGCCAGGATCATGCCCTGAACCGAAGGCAGACGCTTAACCGCTGTGCCACCCAGGCGCCCCGGGATAAATTATAAATTCTGATAGTTCTTTGCTTATGAAGGAAATCAAGTTGTTGGTGAGATACATAGTGACTGGCCAGGGATAAAGGGGTACATGCTTTAGATGGAGTGGTTAGGAAAGGTCTCACTAGGAGGTGCTACTTGCCCCTGAGGAACGACTGAAGAAGACAGTCATGCAGAAGTCTGTGGCTGGAGGGTGGCAGGGAAAAGGAAGGGCCCTGGTAAATAAGCTGATGTTTTGGAGGAAGGGAAAGAAGGTCAGGTGGCTAGAGCAGTGATAGATGGGGAGTGTGGCCTCATCGAGGTAGGAGGGGTTGACAGCTAAACACATAGGGGACATAGTTGGTTGGTCATGAAAGGGAGCTTGAAATTTTGTTCTAATCACACTGATAAAGCACTGGATAATCTAACCTGAGGAGTGACATGATCTGATTCGTGTTTGAGAAAGATACCTCCGGCTAACACAGGAAGAGTCTATAGCGAAAGACACGTGGAAGTGGGACGAGTTAGGCTCTGCAGCAGTCCGGCCAGAGGAGGTGGCGGCGTTAGATCATAGCGACAGAGGGGGGTGCAGGGCTTAGATTTAGGGTATATTTAGAGTTCGAGCTGGAGAGCTTCCTGCAGGTAGGGAGGGAAGGTAGATAGGCCAAGATGTATTGTCATTCCAGCTGCGTTTCCCTATTCGCACCCTGCGTTATTCTCAGAAACCATAGTACAAAGTCACTCATCTTCACATCAGCTCATACATCGTCTCAAATATACAGAATATAGGTGAAATAAGGGGAAAGACCCCTAAACAGTCAACACAGATATGGAGAGCCTATGCACATCTTCACACATGACTCCAGTTTCTGCCTTCGAACATAGTTTTAATGAGTTTAATAACCTAGAGCACAGTTAAAAGGGAAGATAAGAAGAGCAGAAGAAAAAGGGACACAGGAGGCTGTGTGACAGGGCAAGAAGAATTAATGATAAGTAGATAAGGGAGAAAACAAAGTATAAAAAAACAGGTTAAAGAATTGAATTATGGTTTTCTTCGTAGTTCATGAAGGCACAGAAGAGTTGAACACCATCATAGAGTGTCCTGCCTAAAAAAGGTTAAAACCAAACTAAATCCATTTGACTTACAAAGAATTAAGCATAGGGTATATAAAAATGATTTCATGTGGACCCTTATTTCCCCCAAGGTGTTCAATAAATGATTCTTTTCATCGTATTTTGTGGTCACGTACACAAAGTGCTGAATTTTTCTCCCCAGCTGAATAAAGGCCTATTAAAATAACATGTACACAGAACTTCGACTTCGGGCAAGATGGCATAGGTGCACTTTTCCCTATTCTTCTTGCTAAATACGACTAAAATCTGTAGAGATGATACATGAAACAAAGTGAATGGTGGAAAGGAAAAAGCAGACTGGCTAGAGACCTTGGGAACTGATTTTCTTTTTGCCTCCTCTAACTCCCAGACTTGGAGCTGAAGAAGCCAGCTGTCAGGAAAGGCAATGGGAACACACACACACACACACACACACACACACACACACACAAAATGGCTCAACTAACTACTGTTCTCTCTAGCCAACGGACCAGGAAAGGGTTAGCCTAACAAGACAGAAAACTTTTGGGAAGCTCTACTTCAAAACAATATACTATGGTCCATCACCAGCCACACCAGCAAAAGCTGCGTGGGGAACCTTGACTTCACCTCATCAGATTGAGATGACGTTCTTCAGTACCCCCATGGATATGCTGTCAGAAAACGGATTTCATCCCCACAGGGTGTAATGTGGAAAGCACATGGGGAAACTGGAATTCCATCCTCACTCTACGGCACCCTCCATGCCCTTTTCCTGGGGTGGTGTGACAGAAGGCCTCTTAGAGAGTCAGGACTTTCCACCACCACCCGCAGCAATAGGGCTCCTCTCATGGTGGGATCAGTGGAGATCCAGTCGGGAGCCACAAGTCCCACCCCTGCTCAGCAGGAACCCCCGTCCCCCCATTGAGTGACAGAGGAGGCCAGGTGGAGGATCTGGGCCTCTACTTCCACTAGGGAGTAACAAGGCGGCCCCTCCCTGCTCCCCCACCTTAGTGGTTGCTGAGAACGCCAGCTAAAACAGTAGGCTTAAATAAGATCCAGGTTTGCATAACGTAATATGAAAATGTCCAGGTTTCAATTGAAAATCACTCATCATACCCCAAACCCACTTTCACCACTCTTATTCCTCATTCTTATTCAGTTTCAGCACTCTTACTCAGTGCTGGAAGTTCTATCCAGTGAAATAATACAAGAAAAGGAAATGAAAGGCATACAGACCAGAAAGGAGGAAATAAAACTATTTGCAGATGAAATGATCACCTACGTAGAAAATACCAAAAAATCCACCCACAAAGAGTCCTAAAACGAACATGTAAGTTTAACGAGGTCACAGTATATACAAAAATCAACTGTGTATCTATGTATTATCAATGAACACTGAAACTGAAAATATAATTTACCATCCCTCAAAAAAAATCAAAATAATTAGGTGTATGTACAATACTTGTTTTTTTTTTATTTTTTTATTTTTTTTTTAAAAGATTTTATTTATTTATTTGACAGAGATAGAGACAGCCAGCGAGAGAGGGAACACAAGCAGGGGGAGTGGGAGAGGAAGAAGCAGGCTCATAGTGGAGGAGCCTGATGTGGGACTCGATCCCATAACGCTGGGATCACGCCCTGAGCCGAAGGCAGACGCTTAACCGCCATGCCACCCAGGCGCCCCTAGGTATATGTACAATACTTGTATGCTGAAAATCATAAAACTGCTGAAAGAAATTAAGGGAGATCTAAATAAATAGACATACAGTGTTCGTGGATTGGAAGATTCAACACAGTTAAAAATATCAATTCTCCCCATATTGATATAGTGGTTTAATTCCTATCAAAATCCCAGCAAGATTTTATGGTTGTAGATAAGATTATTGTAAACCTTATGTAGAAAAGCAAAGAAACTAGAATAGCAAAGAAGAATAAAGTGGAAGTAATCAACCTACCCAATTGTAAGATTAATTATATAGCTACAATAATTAAGACTATGTGGTATTGGTAGAAGAATAGATGCACAGAACAGTAGAACAGAAGACAGAATCCAGAAACAGATCCATGAAAATATGCCCAACCTATTCTGACAAAGGTACAAAAGCAATTCGATGAAAGAAAGATCGCTTGTTCGGTAAACGATGGTGGGGCTATTATACATCCATAGGCAAAAAAAGTGAAGTTTGATTGAAGTCTCATAACTATACAAAAATTGACTCAAAATGTGTCACAGATGTCAATGTAAAATGTAAAATCATGAAACTTTTATCAAGAATAGGAAAAAAATCTTCAGGATCTATGTCTAGATAAATAGTTTTGACTTAGTATCAAAAGTATGATCCATGAAAGGAAAACTCAATAAATGCGACTTCATTAGAGTTAAGAAAACTTTTGTTCTGTGAAAGATCCTGTTTAAGAAGATGAAAAGCTACGGAAGTGGGAGAAAGACTTTGCAAGCCACATATCTGACAAAGGACTAATACCTAGAATAGAAAGAACTCTCAAAACTCAACAGAAAAAAAAAAAAAGAATCCGATTAGAATAGTGCACTGGGTGTTATACACAACTAATGAATCATTGAGACTTACATCGGAAACCGGGGATGTACTGTATGGTGACTAACATAATATAATAAAAAATCATTATTAAAAAAAAAAAAGAAAAGAAAATGTTCAAAGGGGGCGCCTGGGTGGCTCAGTCATTGGGCGTCTGCCTTCGGCTCAGGGCGTGATCCCAGCGTTCTGGGATTGAGCCCCACATCAGGCTCCTCCACTGGGAGCCTGCTTCTTCCTCTCCCACTCCCCCTGCTTGTGTTCCCTCTCTCGCTGGCTGTCTCTCTCTCTGTCAAATAAATAAATAAAATCTTTAAAAAAAAAAAAAAAGAAAATGTTCAAAGGGCAGGAAGAGACATTTCACCAAAGAGGATATAAAGATGGCAAATAAGCACGTGAAAAAATATCCAACATCAGTAGCCATTAGGGAAACGAGAACTCAAACCACAATGAGATGTCACTACACACCTATCAGAATGGCTAAAATTAAAACCAAGGACAGCACCAATGCTGGCAAGGATGGAGAGAATGGATCATTCACATATTACTGATGAGAATGTAAAATGATAAGCCACTCTGGAAAACAATTCAGCAGTTTCTTAAAAAATTAAACATGCAGTGGCGCCTGGGTAGCGCAGTTGTTAAGCGTCTGCCTTCGGCTCAGGGCGTGATCCCGGCGTTCTGGGATCGAGTCCCACATCGGGCTCCTCCGCTGGGAGCCTGCTTCTTCCTCTCCCACTCCCCTGCTGTTTTCCCTCTCTCACTGGCTGTCTCTCTCACATAGATAAAAATAAAATCTTTAAAAAAAATTAAACATGCAACTGCCGTATGACATAGCAGTGGCACTCCTGGGCACTTATCCCAGATGAATGAAGACTTATGTTCACACAAAGACTTGTACAAAAATGTTTGTAACAGCTTTATTTGAATAGATATAATCTGGAAACAACCCAGATGTCCTTCAACAAATGAATGGCTAAAGAAACTGTGATAAATCCACACCATGGAACACTACTCAGCAAAAAAAAGAACAAACTATTGATACACACAACCGTGGTACCACGAGAGAACCCAAAGAATCTCCAAAGAATTATTCTGAGTGAAAAAAAAATCAAAAAAGATTACCATTTTTATAATGTGCTTGAAATGACAAAATTATAGAAATGGAGAAGAGATTAATGGTTGTCAAAAGATAAAGGCAGGGTTGGGGGCAGTATGTGGGCTCCTGTAGTGATGGAAATGTTCTGTAGCTTAACGTTATCAATGTCAGTGTCCTTGTTATGATACTGTAGCTTTGTACGATGTTACCATTGGGGGAATCTAGGTAGAGAACATATGGGATTGCTCTGTGTTTTTTCTTACAGCTGCATGTGAATCTATAATTATCTCAAAGTACAAAATTTAATTTAAAAAAAAAATAATAAGCCAGGGTGCCTGGCTGCCTCAGTCAGTGAAGCATGTGACTCTTGACCTTGGGGTTGTGAGTTTGAGTTCCATGTTGGGTGTAGAGATTAAAAATAAAATCTTTTAAAAAAATAAGCCCTTAAAAATAAGAGATCTATCATTTATAAATGTAATGATAAAATGCACAAATCATCCCAGCTTATTAGATACTATGCTCCATCCTCAGATTCTTCAATCAGTTTCGTTTCCTGACAATTCTATGGTGGATGAGTGGGTGGGTGGATGGTTTCTATATCGTGCAGTTACAATTTTTTTCAAAGGAACACATGGTTAGTGGGAAAGGCCTGGGTATACCAGTTGTTCATTGTGGGTCACCCCATGTTTCAAGGGAACACCCAAGCCCACAGCCATCATCTAGTAAAATCTCACATTCCTTCCCACCTTCAGGAAAACCACTAGTGAAGACATCAAGAGGGACCGTAATCAACACGGAGGACCCTGCAATCACAGTTGACGTGGGAAGCACCATCAAAACAGTAAAAGGAGTGAATGTGACAATTAACTGCCAAGTTGCAGGTGAGAAATGCATTCGTGTATTAATTCATCTGTTCAAATATTAACGGAGCCCTGTGCTGGGTTGGGGGATACAAAGATAAATACAGATTCTACTCTCAGGGATTAAGGGCCAGTAGGAAAGCTAAGGCAAGAACCTCAGTCACCCTGAAAATGGACAATGCTACAGAAGTTTAGAGGAGGAAAGATGAATGCTGGCTGGGATGGAGGTGGTTTCTTATTTCAGCCTTGCACACTACATGTGCCAAGATGGAAGCGAAGAGTGTTCCAAGTGGATAAATGGGTGTGAAAAATTCATGGAAGTAGGAAAGCCCAAGACTGTAAGTGAACAGTGTGTGCTTTGGTCTGGCTGGAGCCCAGAGTAGAGAAATGGTGTGGAGGGGCTTAAACTTTAGTAAGATGGGTTGCAACTGTGCTATGGGAGACCTTAAATGCTTGGCCAAGGAGTTTGGAAAAAGGCAGATAGAAAGTAGCGTTAAGGAGCCAGACTTCCAGAAGAGTAAGCCAAGAGCGGCACGTAGAATGGATTGAAGATAGGAAGTACTGGGACCTAGAGCTGGACCTAATACTGGAACCTAAGAAGCTGTCACAGTAGTCAGGGCACCTGGCTGGCTCAGTGGGTAGAGCATGTGACCCTTGATCTCAGGGTTGTGAGGTCAAGCCCCATGTTGGGTGTAGAGATGACTTAAAAATAAAATCATTAAAAAAAACAAAACCTGTCTTCGTAGTTTAGAGAAGAGTTGATGGGGGCCCAAACTCAGGGCAGTGGTGATGGAAAGGTAAAGGGTGGAGGAGCGTCAGAGGGGTGGCAGAGGTAAGACCAACAGGAACCTGGACCTTACTTTCATCAGAAGTGGGTAGGAGTCATAAACAAAAACAGCCAGTGCTATTAGGAGTTTTGATATATAGGAATTGCCCTCCAGGTGGCCAGGTGGATAGGGAACAGAAAGGCAGAGGGAAGTGGAGGAGGAGTAGACAATAGGGGGTGGTAGTACCCTCTTTATAAAAGTATTTACCTTCCATTAGAAAGCCAAAAACATCAACAGAGAGCCAGACAAAACCCAGCTGCTGATTCTCCCTTCCTCTGGACCACTAGTGGGTGACATCTACCCTAAGGGTCTTCATGCCCACAGTACTAAGAAATGCCCAGGCCCGGCTCCCGTCCCCTGATTGCCGTCCTCATCAGCTATCCCCTCTTGGGGAACACCCAAAGCCGGGTTCCCCAGGCATACTCCGTGGACAGAGCAGACAGGCAGTGGCACCCCTTCTCTGGGGCTTCCTTTAATCTTAAATCTCTACCCCATCATCGGAGGTTTTGCCTCCGCCTCTGATTTATAGGCCACATAACCCAGTTTAGAATAAGTAGGAGGAAGACCTTAATCTAAAGCATGTTGTTTCCAAAGAACAGCCAGTCTGGTTTTCTCTGAAATACTCTGGTAGCTCCAGGAAATCAGAACTATAAATCTATCTCTGTCATCATACATTATCTTCTCTTTGTAAAGATTCCCTTGGCCTGCGTGTCCACCCTTGTCAGTGAAACCTTCCTCAGTCATAGCCCTTCAGGCCTGGCCCTCCCAGATAAGGAGCCAGACGAACCCTCTGACAGGGCTTCCCAGGAAGGAGCTGGCCTTCAGGCAGGGACCCATGGTGCAGGTGGGGCCTTCTGGGCAGAGCCATCATCCCCCCACGCGACCACTGTGAACACATGCTCAGAGACACAACACTGACTGGAGATGTAACGGACCATGCTGGATCTCTTCTTGAGAGATGAGATGGGGAGAGTAAGAGAATGGGGAGCAAGAGGAACCACAACAAGGGAGTGGGCGCTTAACGGAGATCGAGAGAACCAGAATCCAGCTGAGGAAGTCTTTAGCATGGGGAACCGGCGGCACTCAAACCAGCTTTGGCCAAGTCTTTCTTGCCACTTGGTGCCCTGTCTCCCTGACTTCATCCAGAGACTCGCTCTTGGTGACCTTACTGTGAGATCTCAGGTTGTCGTGCCCACTTTTTGCCTGCACACGACTGTCTTTATTTTTATTTTTATGCGTAGAATCATTTGTGTGAATCATGGTTGACTAAAATAAATCTGTGTGTCTTTGTCATTATGCCTTTTTTTAAATAAGGTATTTATTCAAAGTGGTGGGCAAGAGCCTGCTTTTGATTACACAGTCGGTCTGTGAATTTGCTGGACAAAGAAATCATCCTTGAGCTGAGTCTCCAGTCAAAATACTGAGTGTTGTAATGCTCAATGGCAGTAGGAATGACTTTTACTTTACTAATACAAGTGTTTCTATGGCTCTCTTGTGGTGCAATTTTAATGGCTACTTTATAGTCCATATTAAGAATATTACATAATTTATGTACAGTAGCTCATGTCCTTTTATGTTTGAGTTGTTAGCAAGTTCTCATTAAATAACTTTCTGTACATATATGCTTTCAACTTGTAAGATGCAGCCTCACAAATTCTTCCCATCCCTTAAACATAACAAATATTAAGCAAAGAGTATGATGAGCATTCTTTTTGAAAGTGATCCAATCCAGTGTATCACTCCCATACTTTTTCTCTACTTGAGAAGAGTTCAGAAGACCTAGGAGGAGATAAAAGGTTGGGGGAGGTGGGAGTGTTTCAGTCATTGGGACCAGCATGTGCAAAGGGCCTGGGGTAGAAAGAGCATGCTGCCTCTAAAGGAGTAAAATATGGCTGGGGTGACTGTAGTACAAACAGCAGAGAAGAAAATAGCATGACCTATGGCTCGAGGGTAGGGGAGAACAGACAGGGGCTAGATCTTACATGCTCTCATAGATTATGGTACAATTTGTGATTTTATTCCAAGAACAAAGGAAGCTTTTGAAAGACTTTGGAGATAAAATTGTTAGGACTGGTGATGCAGAAATTAAGAGTTGAGGAATCAGAGACAGACAGTATATTCATTAGGGTAGGCTAGACTGTGCTAATAAGTAGACCCCCAATTATATCATGGATCAAACACAGTAGAAGTCTATTATTGTTTAAGAGTCCAAAGAGCTGGCTGACCCACACAGTCCAGATCACGGAATGCTTGTGGCTCTATTATTTTAAACACATGCCCTCCAAGGTCTCCCCAGGGGTTACCTGTCAACCAGAAGAGGGGAAAAACAAAGCACGGAGGATGGTTGGGAAGGCTTTGAAGGGCCACACCTGGAAGCTATGCATATCACCACTTCTCACAGTCCCCCTTGTCACCTGGCCACTCCCCATCACAAGGGATATTAAGCAGCGTGACCTGGAGGGGCACCCAGGAAAAAGAAGGAAACCGGTTTTGTGAACAGCTGTCAATGTCTGCCCCGGTCAGTATGGAGGAATGTGGAAGCCCGGACCTCCTTTCCAGATGTCCGTGGTTCTTTAGAATAATTGCCGCAGCTGACATTCCAGTTACTGCATCCTTTCCTTTCCTTGCACCAAGACATCGAAGAAGCTTCTTGAGTGCATCATGTCAAGGTGCACCCTTCAGTGGGCACCCCAGCTCGAGATGCTGACAGGCTGCCATGGTGCAAGGAGCCAAACAGAACAAGTGGTCTGGTTGGCAAGAGTATCCTGTCTGGGATTGAAAAAAGAATATTATAGGGGCGCCTGGGTGGCACAGCGGTTAAGCGTCTGCCTTCGGCTTAGGGCGTGATCCCGGCATTCTGGGATCGAGCCCCACATCGGGCTCCTCCGCTATGAGCCTGCTTCTTCCTCTCCCACTCCCTCTACTCGTGTTCCCTCTCTCGCTGGCTGTCTCTGTCTCTGTCAAATAAATAAATAAATAAAATCTTTAAAAAAAATAGAAAAAGAAAAAAGAATATTATAGCATCACCCTACCTGGCAGCTCCGTGGAGGTTAAAGGCACTAATCCTTATAATCATCCCAATTCCAACCCATTATGTAACTAGACTCATTTATTGATCCTTTCAAGCAACAGGGAGAGCGTTGTGGTGTTCATTAGATGTGCCACCGAAGGGAAAAAGTCCAAACAGGGCTTTTTCCTCCCCTGCTTTAGACACCGATCATAGCAGGGAGGCCAGAGCGTGGAGCCTATCCAAGAAACTTGTCAACAACATAGCTTTGGACTGTGTTCGGTGGTAGAGTATCTTTTCTGTCATTTTTTAGACATTTCTTTCGGTAAAATGTGTGGTCACATCACAACAGCCTAGGGGAAGAAAAGAAATCTCCCACAACCCGACCAGCTTCTCAACAAGAAGACAGCTAACAAAGCCAGCACACACGGGTTTTAGAAAGCCCTCCTCACAATAATCTTGGTGATACAGCTACGGCAGAAAGGTTAATTCTCAGAGTAGAAAGTAAGGATTTGACAGTTCAGAAACAATAGCGTCGCATTTCTGATGTTCTCTGAAGAGGCGGTCGGGGATAGGGGCAGGCGGTGGGGGGCACAGGGTGAGGTGGGGATCCGTGGCATCGAATGGATGAGCGTGGATCTCCACCCTGCCATTTGGAGGTCACTCACTGGCCATGGGGTGAGCAGCAGGGAGAGACAGAGGCTCTGTCCCCACGTAATCAGTCAGGGAACCAAACTAACATCACTTTAGGCAGATTTTTTCATCTCTTTGAGCGATGTGATTATCTTTCTAAAATGTTTGGCTTACAGCAAACATTCACCAAGTGTTCGTCCTCCTCGCACATGGTCAGGAGATCTTGCACTGTCCCTGACCTTCGTGCGCTCCCTGTGTTCAGCTGTTCTGAACGTCCGTATTGGGCATGCATATCTGGTACCTTTTCAAGGGCCTCTGGCTTAAACAATGGCCGGTGACATTCCCTAAAGGCTCATTATCATCCCTGGGGGAAAAAAGGAAAAGAAAAAAAAGCTCTCTGAGGCCTCGTTGATGTTTCCTCTTCCTTTCTTCTATGTTTGTAAGAGGTCAGAGTCAGTCATGAAAGGGACTAAAAAGATTCTAAAGTATCTTTTTGTGTCATTCTCTGCATGAGGCCCACCGTCCCAGGCAGGAAGTCCCCAAAATGTGACATCAGACACAACCCCTCCATCAGCAAATTCTCGATGCAGGTCTGTGCTCGAGTGAGCCTGACAGAGATTTGCTAATAAATACACGAAAGAACGAGTCCTACAGAATTTCTCTCCCTTTGGCATCACCGTGACTTCTCTGGTTTTAGCTGTAGAGACGAGGTAACTTCCTTCGACCCTTTGCTATCCCGAACGTCTGCATTTCAGGCGCCCTCCCCTCACTTAGAGAATTGGGTCCATTTGGTAAGCACCCAGTCTTATGCTGGCAAACACCCCGATTTCTTGGGGGGCATGAGGCAGAGTGATCAAGGGAATGGAAGAGGCTTGGATCCACTTCCTGGGGAAGTGAGGTCTCTCTCAGGGCCTGGGCTGTCTCCCTCTGCCTCTTGTTTCTCACCTCCACCCACCCCACCCCCATTTCCTCTCTTCTACTGCCTCTGCGTCTGGCTGTCCTGCAGGAGCATGGGCCCTTCCAGAGAAGGACATGCTGGGAGCGGCAGGGAGTCCTGCTGCAGGATGGCCCCCATTGCAGGGATCCTCACGAGCACAGGTGCTGGGGACACACACACCATCCCATCAGCACAGTGGTGGAGAGAGCGTTGGTTCACTGCGTGGAACCGAAGGCCCATTTAGCCCACCGCCCTTACTCTACCTGCCTAGCTCTAGAACAGTCGTAGGTCCTGCCGGGGATTGTGTGCTCGCTGCCCACAGCGCTCTGCAAAAGAACGTGCCAACACACACGCTGCATGTGGGCGATTCATAGCAAGGGAAATGCTTGCAGAAGGTAGTACGTAGGACCTCGAGTCTCCTTGTGCTTTCAGGAGAGAAATGGCAGGGAATGTTTTCTTCAGCTTACCTCTCAGAGGCTTTCTCTTGAATGCTGTGGATTTTTTTTTTTTTTTTAACCTAGAAACTAAGCTCACGGTCCAAAGTCCAAGCTGGCACGGCTAGGCATCATGAAGCTCTTGCTCTCCCTAGTGGTGCTGCAATGAAAAATCAGCTTTTCCGCCTCTTACCTGCGTCTTGTCCAGGTACATTCAGAGGCCGTGCCAGCCCGGTCCGGCTCCTGCATTTGAGCATCAGGCATCATGAGGTATGCCTCTCCTTGATGTGACAAGCCTGCGGTAGCCGAGGCTTCATCCCGTTTCAGCAGCCCTGCCTCCTTCCAGCTAGTTCGGGGATCCTTCGTGATTCTTGTTAACCCATTGGTAGTCTGAATGAAAGAGAAAACCAGAGAACTACTCCCCTGTTCCCCTGCAGATTGGCCAGACCCTCTGACCACCACCGTGGGCCCCCGCTCCAGGCCCACCTGAGGACCAGTGAATTCCCACAAGGCAGTTCATCATTGGTGAGGGAGTGTGAGACCACCTTCCCACCTCCACCCCACTTCCTCCTACTGGGAGCTCAGGTGCAGCAAGTGCCCAGGGGCCATAATTAGGGCGCCACTGAGCTGGGTGTTACAGAGTAGACTGCTGGTAAATTCTGTTCAGAAGATTCAAGGACAAGTAACGGGTACACAGGCAATCCCTTGAAGACCTCCATGTCCGCACCTGTAGGCTGTCCATTAAGGGCAACACTGCCCTTGCCCCAAGGGCAGAATGTAGCCCCAATTCAGAAAAGCACAGGACTAAAGGTCGAGCCCTTTGACTCTTCTTGACTTTGACCCCCATTGACCACGATTTGACGTTATTAACATACCATGGATACACACCCAAGAGCTCTGAGTAAACTTTTTGACCTGGGCCGGCAGGCTGAGTGGTGCGAGGAATGGAGCTTTGTGCTCCCCAGACACCTGTGAATTGATGCCACAGATTTTCTGTCTCCCAGCTCACTCCGAGCTCAGCCTCCTGCGGGGCCTCCTGTCTCAGAAGACTTGTCCTGGACCAGGGCCTGCTTGCCGGCATGGTTACCACAGGCAAACTTCCCAAAGAATTAAGGCTGCCCCCTTGTCTTAGCCTACTCAGGCAGCTAGTCTAAAATATCCATAGACGAGGTGGCTTAAATGTCCGAAATGTATTTCTCACGGTACTGGAGGCTGAGAAGTCCAAGCGCAAGGCGCCTGCCCACGCAGATCTGTTGAGAGCTCTTTCCCTGGATTGCTGACCGCCATCTTACTGTGTCCGGACATGATGGAGAGAGAGAGGGCTCACTCTCCGGTCTCTTCTCATAAGGGCGCTAATCCTGTCATGACAACCCCACCCACCTAAACCTAACTACCTCCAAACATCCCGCCTCCAAATACTATCGCACTGGAGGTGGTTAGGACTTCAACGTATGAATTTGTAGAGAAACACATTCAGTCAGTGATGCCCCTGGAAGACAGAACCCAACTTCCAAAGACAGGTACTCCATCCTAACTCATACACACACTCCCCAGCTCTCTCTCACAGGCACTAAACTTGGCCTGAGGAAAGAGCAGACAGAGTACTTTCTTTTTGTCTCTTTCGTCTCTGTCTCTGTGGTGCTACTGCCCATAGCTCTGTGTTCTCTCGTTCTAAGAAAATACATAGGCTCCAAAAAATACAAGCATGTTTTCCATGTATAGTGTCAGTTCTGGTAAGGTTCCAGCAGCTTTCATTTGTCTGGTTCATACTAGACAAAAGACTAATATTTTATAGCTTTTAACTTTTTATTGAGTGTAATATCTGTCCAGGAAAGGAGACATATCCTAAAGGTACCAAGCCCACCAAACCAGTCCTCGGGTCGGGAACCAGAGGATTACCAGTGACCACTTAGCACTTGTGCCCACTTAGTCTCAATGCCTCCCTGTGTGTCCCTCCCTCTCACGGGAGCCACCACCCTGACTGCTAAGAGCCTAGATTGATGTTACCGGGTTTTGTTTGTCGCTTACAAAAATGAGATCATACAGTGTGTACGCTTTTGCGTCTAGCTCTTCTTACTCAATGTTTGTTCATGTAGTTGTCAATCATTCATTTTCACAGCTGTATAGATCTGGGGCTTATGTTTCTCCCTGCATTCTCCACAGAGCGTGGGTACTTTCCTTCCATCTTGGCAAGTGCCCTTTACCAGCTGCCCACTTCCTGTTCTGTTAACTGGCCTCTCTCTTCCTGCCTCAGCAGTGGGAGCTTTAAAAGGCTAAAGCTCTCGAGACCACGGAGAGGTCACAGGCATTATTTAGTTTGGCTGGAGGACGGTAGAAGACGCCCAGGCAGATGCTTCCTGCCGAATTGCCCCTGGGAGGGTCCACCAAGCGGGAGTAACTGCCTCCGGGGTCACCTGAATCTGTTTCGCTGATGTGTTGTTTTTTTTTTTTTTTCTTCCTAGGTGTGCCTGAAGCTGAAGTCACTTGGTTCAGGAATAAAACCAAACTGGGCTCCCCTCCACATGGGCACGAGGGCTCCTTGCTGCTCACAGACGTGTCCCCCTCGGATCAGGGCCTGTACTCCTGCAGGGCAGCCAATGTCCATGGAGAGCTGACCGAGAACACGCAGCTGCTGATTCTAGGTAAACAGCTCGAGGCTGACCGTCTAACCCACCCTCCGCCTCACTTTTTCCCTGATCCAATCAAGTACATAAAAGCAATGTCCCCTCCCTTCCTCCCACCTTAGGGCCTGCCAGTAGAAAGAACACAGACTCGGGCGGCAGGCAGACTTCATTTTGAATGCTGGCTCTACCGCTTATTCACTGTGTGACCTTGAGTGACCTTGGGTGACTCACTTAGCCTTACTAAGCCTTAGGTGCTGGTCTTGATGTGCGTGCACAATGGGGATTGTCCATGTAGGGGGAGGAGGCTGTCAGCCAGGGCTCAAGACATAAAGAAGTTATTGTTAATTTCTTCTGCGTGAAGGACTTCTTTGAGAATCCAATGAAAACTATTGATGACCCCCTCCAGGAAAATTCATACGTATAAAATTTCTCATAGAATTTCAGGAAGCTCATAGTCCAGCCCACCCAAAGTCCACACGGGTACGCCCCGGTCTTAGTCTATTCAGGCTGCTGAAACAAAACACCACAAACCGGGTAGCTTTTAACAACAGAAGTTTATGTTTCTCACCTGCGGAGGCTGGAAGTCCAAGATCAGGATGCCAACATGGTCGGGTTCTGCGGTAAGCCCCTTCTCCGGGTTACAGACTGATGGCTTCTTGCTATGTCCGCCTATGGCAGAAGGGCCAAGCCAGCTCTCCGGGGCCTCATGTATAAGGGCACTAATGGCAAATGTGAGGGCTCCGCCCCATCACCTAATCCCATCACCCTGGGGGGTTAGGACGTCACCTATGAATTTGAAGGGACACAGACATTCAAACTATAGTACCCCCAAATATAAGAACCCCCGACTAAAGAGCCTAACACAGTTCTTAGCATAACATAGGTATTAGACATAACAACCACTGGGACACCATCGAATATTCACTGTTGCTGAAGGCTGGACTCAGCCGTGTTGGGAGCAATGACCCTTTTATCCCTGGACTAGAGACCCTGGGCTTATCTTCCCCAGAGTCTGGAACTTGGTGTGATGCAGTAAAAAGAAGTTTGTTTTTGTAAGTTGTTTAAAAAAAAAAAAAAAGCAATGATTAGAGCCCTCATGCTAGTTTTCCACTAAGAAAGCTATCATTCTAAGAAAAAAGAGGAAACTGTGAGAAATATGAAGAATCACACGCCATAGATACATACACATTCATACATTATAGACCTCCTCGGGGAAAAATAATTAAACATTATACTTGTATTTCCATACCCCCAATTGCTGATAGACCAAAGCCTAGGGTCTCTAGCGCCTGCCCGCTCAGGTTTCAGACAGGCCCCAGCGGGTTTTCATCTCACCAGTGGCTGCATAAACCTCCAGTCATTTTAGAAAGTCACGGAAAAGCGGCTCAGTGAGGGACGTCAATGGTCCTGTGTTGGGTTTCATCCGGCTGAGCTGCGTGCAAGTCTGGAGCCAGGGGCCCAGGCACTGCTGCCCCACACTGAGTTACGGGGCTTACTGTGGGCTTTTCCTCCCTAATAAGCCTTGCTTGTCGCCTGTGCTGACAGAGAGGCAAGCCTAGGATGTGTGGTTGCTACTGTAGCTTTGCCAATGAAGGGTGCGCGGTCTGCCAGCCAGCTCTTGCCGCCTTGCGACTGAAAACCAGCGTGACTGTGAACACGGAGCTGGACGGGCGTGACGTCTTCCCATTTTAATCCGACGTGATGGGGGAAAAAAAAATCACTGTTTAGACTCTTAAGTTGAGCACTTTTCTTGATCAGAAGCTTGGTTTATTAATCCAAGTATTTTTAGTTTTATAGGTGCTTTATGAACGTAGAAATAATGTCTCTTTTTTTAATTTTAATCAGCCAAAAACGTGGCTGAATTTTTAAACAAGAGACTTCATGTATCAAACTGAGCCTTCACACCAGGCTCTGTGACTTAACCTATAGCACGGAGACTTGAAGTGTAATGAGACTTTCATTCATTTATTCCTATAGCCGTTGAATGAATATTCATGACATATTGCCTCTAAGTTCCATTTCAAGCGTTGCGATAAATTTAAGAGGTGACCTTAAATTTTAAAAATTTTAAATTAAGAATTATTTATTTGAGAAAGAGAGAGAGAGTCAAGCAGGAAGGGCAGAGGGAGGGAGAGAAACTCAAGCAGACTCCCCACTGAGCAGGGAGCCCAACACGGGGCTGGATCCCACGACCCCAAGATCATGACCTGAGCCAAAACCAAGAGCCGATGCTTAACCAACTGCACCACCAATGCGTCCCGTGAGTTTGATATTCTTGAGGGAATATTCAGTATTCAATTGCAGTATTCTTAAGGGAATATTTAAAAAATGGGTGATGGGCATTAAGGAAGGCACTCGCTGGGATGAGCACCGGGGCTTGTGTGTGGGTGATGAACCACTGCTCCTGAAACCAGGGATGTACAGTATGTTAACTAACTTGCATTTAAATTTTAAAAAGTAATTAATTAAGCTTTAAAAATTCTTAAAAGATGGGAAAAAGAGAATTTAGGTTGTAGTAAACTGCTACCATCAGTTCCTAAAATCATGGTATTTCAGAGTAGAAAGAGATCTGGGAAATGATGAGTTTATCATTTTATAGATAAGGAAATGAGGGCTCAGAGGAATTCAGGGACTTGCCCAAGTTAGTGAATGGCAGAGCCACAGCTTAAATAGAGCGTTCCTGAACCCAAGCATGATGTTTTCACCTATACCATATAAAGAATATCTTTAATTATATATAACATATATATAATGTAATGGTTTATGTATTTATATAATCTCATATATATAAATCTATATAAATTATATATATATATAAATTTATATAAATTATATATATATATATCTCAAGCTCGTCATTATTTTCTGGATGCAATGGTCTTTTGCAGTCAAGGCAGAGTAGACAGAAGGTGTATTTCTGAAGCAGACTCTGAAGCCGTCATGACTTACTTGCCACCCTTAACAAGTATCTGACAAGCTGACAGGCACATAATAGGCCCTCACTGAACACTGATGAAATGACCATCAGTTACAGAGGAAATACTTCTGCTTCTCTTCAGACTCCAAGTGCTCTCGAGAAAAAGGTGGGAGTCCACCTTGGAAGATGTAGGAAGTCGGGAAACAAGGTTCTGGTTCTTTTCTCAGAGAATCTTGAGTCCTCTCACCACCAGGTTCAATAGGTGCTTGCCTCTCTGTCCAGTGGAAATGATAAGCCACTATAGTTCCATTTTTGTCACTTCAGGCTCTGGTTAACTAGACCCCTGATCACTTCAGCACTAACTCCTTCTAAGATTTTGAAGAACAAATCATCCCTGTCCTGCGTATCTAGTCCTACCTGGGCATAAAAATCCAGACCACAAAGCAAATTCCCTTTATCAACTTCATAAATAAACCTTTTTCTTCATAGAAAATGTCACTCATAGGCTTACTTTAAATAAGCAATTCCTGGGGCACCTGGATAGTGCAGTCAGTTCAGCATCTGACTCAGTTTCGGCTCAGGTCATGATCTCAGGGTGCGAGATGGAGCCCCATGTCGGGCTCGGTGTTGGGCGTAGAGTCTGCTTAAGATTCTCTCTCTCTCCCTTTCGCCCTCTTCCCTCCCCCATGTGTTCACTCTCTCTCTCTAAAATAAAAACTTCCTGTGGTGATGTATCCATATCTGTGGGGACAATAACAAAGTGCTCTAAAGGATGCTGTAAGAGTTAAATGAAAAAAAGGAATGAAAACTATTTAACACAGGACTTGGCATATAATAAATGCTGAAGAAGTGTTGGCTTTTTAAGAGTATTTTTATAATATGGTTTAATTTGCCTACACATTTATAGAGACCCAGTGGTACTGTGGTATAAAGTGGTATACAGTAAGGAACTCCTAAAATCAACATGCCTGATTCTTATTACTGACCTTATTGTTTTGGGCATCAAATATTAAGCTTGAAATTCTGACTCACCTGGATAGGCACACCTTCTCTATGGGAAAAAAACAATGCTTAAAGGCAACCATAATGCCTGCCTTGCATGCATACCCACCTTTCCTTCCCCCCTTAATATAGCCTTCATGCTTTAACCTGCCTGACTCCCCATCTGCCTTCCCACAGATCCCCCCCAAGTCCCCACACAGTTGGAAGACATCAGGGCCTTGCTTTCAGCCAGTGGACTGAACCTTCCCTCGGTGCTGACATCTCCTCTGGGAGCACAGCTGGTCCTGGATCCTGGGAATTCCGCTCTCCTTGGTGAGTCCAAATCTCTGGAACATTGGGCTAAAATCCAGGGCTGGACAGGATTTATGGATGGGTGACTGCTTGCAGGTGGGAGGGAGGCAGCAGGAGGGGGTGGCCAACAGGAAATCACTAAATTGCCTACAGAATCCAGACTCACCAGTGGAAACTTGGCTGACTTTCCATGTGAGGTGAGTACAGACCTTAGTCTGGACTCTAGCTTGTCTCGATTCCAACATGGCTCCTTTCTGAATCCTCTTGGGTTAATGCCACAGTCCAGATCCTCTCAATCAGATCGACTCACTGAACAGTAAATAAAGAGCAGAGCAGTAAAAATAGTTCATCTCCCCTTGTCAACCATACCCCAGTGTGCCCCCATGACCTCCTCACAACTAAACTACAGCTATCATCAGCTTTCAAGAAGAAAAATCTAGATGATTCTATTTAGGCTAGCCTTCTATAGGTAGGGCCTGAAACCAACCCAGATGGACTCCTCAAGCAAGTGTTTAAATAACTTGACCAAGTACGACTTCCCTGGCATCTGTCAATGGGAACCTTCACCAAGTTATTGCCCACATGGCTGGTGCCTACTGGTGTACAAAGGCATCTGTGTCCTGGGCCCTTCATACCAGAATCATGGCAACCAGAATCATGGGCCCTTCATACCAGAATCATACCACAGGAACCTCTGTACTCCCGTCATGACTTCTGGAGAGGGTCAAGGTGGAAGGGAAGAATTATCTGCCTTCAAGTCCTGGGGTGGGGAGGATAAACAGGTCTACAAAATGGGGGAAATCCTCATGCTAACTCTTTGTGGTCCCAAATATTGGTAATGGTAATGAAAACTATTCCCTTGACTCAAACTATTCCTTTTTCTCCTCCCCACCACCTAGCAAGGAGCAGGAGGCCAAAGGGTGCCTAGTCATACTGGTGATTATTATCAATATGGCCACAGGGACTGGTGTCAGATCACAAACCGAAAGATTACCTTCAATTTTCATTATTATCTAAAATTAAGAAAGAATGCTCATAGTATATGAGCATATGGAAAAAGCTTATAATTTCTCTGTTTCTGATCTGATCCTAAAAATAAGACACATGTAATGACAAGTAGCCCTATTCTGTTTCCTCTAACTTATGCAAGCTTGGCATTGAGTTTTTCCACATCACGTTAATCAGAATTCATAGAAGTTCAAAACTGCTTTCTTTTGGCTTATAGATGGTAAATGTATTCCAAATTAAATATGAGCATTGTAAACTTGTCTTTATTTTAGACTCATCGCTATGAGAAATTGTCCTAACTATTAATCATAGCCCAGTCACTAGCAGAGTGCACTGCAATTGTTTATTTTCAAGTTCAATAACTCTTAGGTCACTCAGGTGCCATTCGGCATGCTGGAAAAATTAACCTGCTCATATTTTTCCATGATAGTTTTACTTTCTTTCTCCCTTATTCTGGAATAATATTCTGTCTCATTGTAGCCATGAGCAATAAGAATTTATTGTGCCTTATGCTGCTGCATTCCATTGCTAGTTTATAGTGCTTTGTTACCTTAGACTGGTATTTTAAATCTAACAGTTGAGAGACACCATAATACCCTAGTTCACATCCAGACTGTTCCATTTGAATGGGACAGCAAGTCAGTAGTCATAAAGTCCCTGAATGTAACTGCTTGGGCAACACGGACTCAAGCAGTAAATGTTGATGCCTCGCCAGCACTGTAGAAGTAAGGGAGGGATCTGCATGGAATTGTGGAGATGAATTAGGAAATGATGTCAAGTATTAACTTTCTGAGAAGTAAGCCACTTGAAATAGACCAGGGCCTAACTGATGCTTTGGAGCTGAGCACAGAAAGTGGGTGGGATTCAAATAGGCAGCAAGGAAGTGAATCGGGCATCGAGGGTGAAGAAGATACTATCAGCCTGGCGATGTCCAGAAACAGCTATAACATACCACTGCTTTAAAAGTGATGATGGGCAGCTAAACGGGGATAGAAACTAAGCCATTTAAAGGAACAAGCCTCAGCCAGAGCTTGTCCACTCAGCTTCGGCTTTGACCCTCACCCCAAGAATTCTCATATACCTCCTCCATCTTGAGCCTCCCCAGCTATTGACTCATCCTGATCTGTTAGTCTAGTTGCTCTTAATTGGGCTGGTTCCCATCCCTGGATCCTGTTGGTGGCCCTTTTAGACCAGAGTGCCTGCTCTGGGTTCAAAAATAGGTCAGGGAGGCAAGTCTGTGTAGGGTTGCTGAGAATTTAGAATGATAAACGGTGTCAAAATGTGGAGGTCCTTGATTATTAGACTAAGGAAATAGATTTACTATGTGGGACAGACCTTTAGAGGGTTTCTAAGTAGGAGAATGATGTACTACAAGTAATATTTGAAAGAATTTATCTGATATTCTGTAAGAGTAATCAGTAGCGGGAGCAATTTAAGGAAGAAACCCTATTTTTTATTTATTTTTTTTAATGATTTTTTATTATATTATGTTAGTCACCATACAGTACATCCCCGGTTTCCGATGTAAGGCTTGATGATTCATTAGTTGTGTATAACACCCAGTGCACCATGCAATACGTGCCCTCCTTACTACCCATCACCGGTCTATCCCATTCCCCCACCCCCCTCCCCTCTGAAGTCCTCAGTTTGTTTCTCATAGTCCATAGTCTCTCATGAGAAACCCTATTTTGAGCATAAGAGATGGTCTATACCAGGACGGAAATATGTGGCAAAGATACTGGTAATCACCCCTTCCACAACCAACACATGTCCAATCACATCATTCTTTTTCAATCAGCCCAGGCACTGCCTTGGAATTCATTCTAACATTCCACCAAGCATGGTGGCAGTTGATATACCGGATGAAAGCCATTTGCCAACCCTGCGTGGCCAGTAACTGGTGACATTCCTGTGTATGTATTCCTCCCATTGATGAGATTAGTGGCTGCAACAGATTCAGAGAACTTCGTGGTTCTGTGGCATAGGGATAATAAGTCAGGACCTGATCCTCGAGTTTTCATGGGGAGAAGGAAATGAGGGAGATTGGGGGTTTTCTAAAGCCATATATGGGAGCTAACTCTTCTCTGTTATGACTCAAGCCTTGAGATTCCCAGTAGGTGATTCTATTCCAGAAATGACTCTTTTAGTTGACAGACACTCTGGTATTGGTTTCACTTCAAGCCACTGCCGGAACTTTCCAGAAGAAATGTTAATTGAGCCACACATGCATAGGCCCCTGTGGGCCTCACTTTCCATGACTATAAGTAAAGACTTGGGACCAGTGAGTCCCTTGTTGCTCTCATACTCCTTGCTGTATGACACAGACATGGAAAATCGCCAGTGGAGGCTTGGCCATGCGGAGTGGACCCAACACAACCAGATCCATTGTCCTAGGCAAGATAGGTACTGATTTTCTCAGTCCCTATTTTACAGCTGTCCTTTCTGCTGGAAAGCCTGAACTGTGCCAACTGCTATGGAGGACAAGGCCCATGCCACCCCCCTTTAGTGGTCCAGGTCTAGTCCTCCAGGCTCCAGTTCTAGGGTAGTAGAATCTCAGGCCTCCCCACACACCTACACTTTTTTGCAGCTTTCTGTTCAATTTTTGGAGGTCACTAAGACTCAAAATTAATATTTTTCACAGTATCATTTACAGGGGATTAGCATTGATATTATGCAAAAAATAACTTTTCTTGGAGTTTTTATTATAAGAGCAATACAACTTCATTGTAGAACAATTAAAAATAGAAGCAAAAATTAAAAACTAAAAATTATCTATAGTTGTCTAGCCCGGATAAAACCATGCAAATATCTTTTTCGTAGCCATTAATATGCACATTATACATATCTTTTGTCTAAAAATCATACTCTATATACTGCTTGCAACTTTTTTCACTGATATATAACAATTATGTTTCCATGTCTCTATATATTCTTCTACAGGTTTAATTCTGGTGGCTGCATTGGTAGGAGGTTTCATACCAACTCTCTAATGTTGAACTTTTAGATTCTTTGCAATTTTTGCTCATAAAAACACAGATAAGGTGAATATTCTTATTCCTAAAATTTTTGTGTACATCTCTCTTAGGATAATTTCTAGAAGTGGAATTATTGTGTCAAAAGTTTTATATATTTTAGTTTGTGCTGTGTTCAAATTGCCCTCCAAAATGTTCTCCCTATTTCTATGTGTACAGCACTCCATGAGTATTCTTGCTTCCCTAAAGTAGTATCAACAATAGGTATGACCAAGACTTTTTATACTTACCGTTTTAATTGGTGAATACACAATAGTATAAAATACAGTGTGAAAAGTATATCATTTTAAATTTTTATTTCTTGGTGATTTCTAAGAATTCTGGTTTTAATGTTTATTAGTCATTTGCACTCACTTATGAGTTGCCTGTCAGGTCCTTTGTTCATAGGTACTTATCTTATTTTAATGATTTGTAAGATACATTAGATATTTATATATGTTTGACATAAAAGTTTTTTAACAGCTTTATTGAGAGATAATTGGCATTGGCATAAATAATATATATCTAAAGTCTAAAATTTGATGTCTAAAGTCTAAAATTCTGATACATGGATACACCTGTGAACATCACGACAGTCAATATAATGAACATATTCATCACCCCCAAAGTTACCTCATGCCCTTTTTTAAAATCAAGCCTTCACACCCTTGCCCCGCCCCATGTCCACCCCCACCCCCGCCAGCAACAACTGATCTGCTCGCAGTATAGATAAATTAGATTAGATTTCTAAAATGTTTTATAAAAGAACTCATACTTTGGGGGGAAGGGCTTCTTTCATTCAGGATAATTATTTTGGCATTCATCCATATTGTAACATGCATCAGCAGTGCATGTTTTTGTCAACTAGTTTCCATTGTATAGACAGACTACAGTTTGTTTCATCACCCACTTGTTGAGGGACAGAATGGTCATTTCCAGTTTCTGGTTGTATAGCAATGAGTTGCTATAGGTATTTGTCTACTCGTCTTTGTATGGACACATGCTTTCATTTCTCTTGATTAAACACCTAACAATGAAATGGCTGGATCACATAGTAGGTGTTTATTTAACATTTTAAGAAACAGCCAGACTGTTTTTCAGTCTTCCAGCCTTTTTTCCAAAGTAGTTGGACTACTTTACATTCCCACCTCCAGTGTCTGACAGTTCTGGTTTCTTCACATCCTTGGCAGCACTTGCTAAATATAGTCAGTCTTTTTCATTTTAGACATTCTTCTAGGTCTGCAGTGGTTTCTTGTTGTGATTTTAATTTGTAATGTCCTGGTAGTTAATGTCGAGCATCTTTTCGTGTGCTATTTGCCATCCTGATTTCTTCTTGGGTGAAGTGTCTATTCAATTTTTCCCTGTTTTTTATAATTGGGTTGTTTGGTCACTTACTGAATTTTGAGAGTTCTTTATATACTTTAAATGCAAGTCTTTTATCAGATATATAAATTTCCAAATATTTTGTCCCAGCCCATGGCTGTCCTTTTACTCTTTTAGTTTCAAAAATCAGAATATTTTAAATTTGATGAAGTTCAATCTATTCATTTTTTTCTTTTAGAGATAGTTCTTTTGCTGTTGTACTTAGGAAATTTTGCCTACTCCAAGGTACCAAAGATCTTCTCCCATGTTTTCTTCCAGAAGCTTTATATCCATATTATATGGATTTAGGCTTTACAGTTAGGCCTGTCATTTCTTTTGAGCTTATTTTTACCTAAGATGTGAGGTATATACTGAAGTTCATTCGTATGCATATGGTTACCCAACTTGTTCCACTACCATTTGTTGAAAAGATTATTCTTTCTCCACTGAATTGCCTTGGCACCTTTGTGGAAAATCAGTTGTCATTATATGTGTGGGTATATTTCCAGACCATTCTGTTTCAGTGATATATTTGTCTCTTTACACATATTATAGCCTCTTTACACCAATACCATATTCTGCCCAACACCCTATGAATCATGAGGTTTTCCAGCCTGGCTGATAGGAACAGATGCTATTCTGTACCCTGTGTGAGCACCAGAAACTGCTACCTCTAGTTCTTTCCCTTTTCTCTGCCTCTGGGATTTCTTTATATGCATGCACTGATGTGCATTCTACTGAATACTCAAGGGGGATCTTTTTCAGATTTCAGAAATTCATTTATTCATTCCATACCTGCAGTTCTCTCTTCTCTCATACTCCATTCTGTGAACTTGAGCCACCTTGATCTCCCTATGCTTTCAGCTCCCTCTCCTAAACTCACGAATCCCCTGGGCTCCACCTGGGTTTCCCTGTGTTGCAGCCTGGAAACTGTCTCAAGACACTGAGCTGGGGCAACATTGTTTTGTTTCCCATTTCTCAAGGAGCAGTGTCCTTCATTGCCTAATGTCCAGTGTCTTGAAAACCATTGCCTCTTACATTCTGTTCATTTTTTATTATTTTAAGCAGGAAGGTAAATTCCATCTCTTACTCCATTTTGGTCAGAAATAGGCATATAGATATGTGCAAGATATGTGTCTGTAAATATGACATATATACAAACACATATATATATGATGTGTATGTTTTAAATACTTGCCTAGACTAAGCTGATACCCAAATTTGGCAATCACATTCTAGAATTATTACATAAACACTTTTAAGAGATAATGTCTTACACGGTTGGCAAACTATAATCCCTGGGCCAAATCTAGGTCTCTGCTTGTTTTTGTAAATAAATTTTTATTGGCATGCCACCATGCCCATTTATTTACCTATGTATTGTCTGTGACTTCTTTCACACCAAAATGGTAGAGTTAAACACTTGTGACAGAAACCATACGGCCCAGAAGTCTAAAGTATTTCCTTTCCAGTCCTTCACGGAAAATGTTTGTCAGTCGCTGATCTAGTCCATCCACCTCATTATGTAGAAAGAATACCAAAGTCTATGGTGGTGATCACATAGCTCCTGTTTCTGAGGAGGACCATACTCTTTGCTCCGTACCACTCTGTCCTTTATCCTATCACTAGGTTAGGCTTTCTCCATGAAGTTAAAGAGCCTGAAAGAAAAAAGCAAGCCAACAAACCTAACTTACAGTAGTAGAGATCTTTCTCAGGAAGGTCAGGAAAGAGAAAGTCTATATTATGAAAAGGCCCTAGATCTTTGTCAAAATTAGATGACCTTGGGTGCTTCCAATAATAAAACACATGATTATGTGTGGCTTAAGAAAAGCAGTTCAGTCTCTTTTCTAAGCCTATCTTATTTAGGTCCAGAACCTGTTACGATGTCTCACAGAATATATCCATCGGGTTTGGTCCGCCCCCTGTATTTAGTCCCAAACTCTCCTTCATGAGCGAGCAGCTGTGATGTCCCAGTCAGAGGAAGTCCTGACTTCTCTCCTGGAACCTCATGTCATGCTAGTCCCACAGAGAGCCAAACAGCACAAACCTTTTCTCGTCCCTTGTGATTAACCAAGAGGAGAGAGAGATTCAGGCATTCAAACCTGGGTTTGCAGAGTAAAGTTTTCCATGAAAGAAGTCATTGTGCCTGGCCCCTCTCCTCAGCAGGGGGCTCAAGGGTCACAGCCAACACACACAGCAGCCTCTCAGCAGCATCAGCAGGCTCCCCAGGGCCCTGCAAGGTAACAGTTCCACTTCTCAGAGCCCTTCCAGTCCTGGAGGAGCCAGGCAGTGAGGCCAAGGCCCACACACCACAGCCAGGCAGTGGTGTTTTCCTTCTGACCACCTGAGACTGGCAGCCTGCACATTTTCTTCTCTATTCATTTGAAGTGCTGAGAATTGCAGAGCATGGCTGCCCAGATGCAGTTCCTACAAATCATACCACACCGATGAGGGAGCTGTGGCTAGAATGTATGGGACCCACGTCTGGAGTCTATAGTCATTGTTCTCATGTAAACCTCTCTCAAAGTAGGAGGATATTTCAGAAAACAGTTGGATAAATAATGTTCAAAGTTGAAAGCCTTGGTGAAGGGCCTAAGAAGGCAGTATCTCAAAGATAGATCAGCTTGCTCATTGAATAAATATTTGTTGAGTGCCTAATATGACCCAGGCCCCGTGCGAGGGCCAGGGATACACAGTAAATACGATAGATAAACCTAGATCTCATTCATTCCTTCCAGAAAAATTTATTGAGCATTTACTATGCATGAGGCACTGACCTAGAGCTGAAGATACAGTAACAAGGAGATTAACGTACCTGCCCTTTTTCGGTTTAAGTTCCGGTGGACGCTTCAAGCCTGGTGGGGAGAGTTATTCAAGTAAGACTGTAATCAAAAGAGTAACTACTGGTGCTCTGGAGACATGTGACAGGACAGCCCCCTTGGCCTGAGCTTTAGGCAAGGTTTCTTGAGGAGGAGGTATTTGAGCTGAGATTAGAAGAGAGGCTGGAAGTGATCCAAGTAAAGAGCGAGCATCCCAGACAGAGGCAATCCAGAGCAGTCCAAGGCAGAGGAAGCAGCCGACGTTCTGAAGCAAGAGAGCCTAGAGCATTTAAGGAAGCGTCGTAGCCGTAACTAAGGGGAGAAAGACCTAAGGTGAAGAGAGGGAAAAGCAGGAGCAGGTTGCTCGTGCTCTTTGAGCCCTGGTAAGACTTTCACTCTTTGCACTAATTGCAATGGGAAGTCTCTGAATGGTTTAAAATCAGGAGAGAGACATCATCTGATTTCTGTATTTAAAAGCCTGTTCTGGCTACTGTGCCAGGGGATTGGTTCCAGGGAAGGGACTAGATAGAGTCCACCATTTAGGAAATATTTCAGGTAAGAGAATACCGTGGATAATAGAAAGCTGGAGAGAATGGAAAGAAGAGAACAAGTTCTGGGGTGTGTAGGATGTAACAGCGACAGTGCTTGGTAAATAAATTAACGTCAGGGGGCAATGGTAGTCCATATAATTCTCTGGAAAGCTCAAGTATCTCCTGTGTGCTGATGACACATTTCAGACCACTCAAGTCAACATGTTGGAATACAATGGAGAACTGCCTGGGTGTACAACTGTAGTAAGTGTTGTTAAAGGATAGTCAGCTTCTGTTATTAAATCCTGGTTCATTACCTTAACACACAACCTGTCCAGTCTCCATTAGATGCTGGGTCCTATACCCTCCCCCAGCATTGGAGGTGCTCAGAAGCAGTAGGAGAGAGAGAACAGTCAGGCGTGTATGAGAAAGAGCTCTAAAGAGTTGCAGAAAAAACCAAAGGGAACCAGGGAAGGGAGGACCCCTTTCTTCTACGAAGGGAAAATCAGAGCAGGCTTCAGAGAGGAACTGTTCAAACTCAATCTTAAATGATGAGTAAAAGCATTCCAAGCACCAATGGAACAGACACTTCCTTACTGAGCAAATTCTATGTTCTGGGCACCTTCGAAGGCACTGGGGATGCAACAGAGAACAAAATAGAAATCCCTTCTCTCATACAGCTTTCATTGTGCTAAGGGAAATAGCAAACAATGAAGTAAATGACATAGTATATTAGGAGGTATGGAAGGCATAATATATTAGATAAGTGCTATGGGAAAAAATAAAACAGGGCAGGAAGGATGGATACTGCCTGTTTGGGAACGAGGTTGCAATTTTCAATTCGATTGGCAAGACGGCTCATGAAGAAAGTTACCTTTGAGCGAAGACTTGAACATGAGCTATTGAGCCTTGCATGTGTCTGGAGAAAGAGAAGAAGGGCAGGGAAGGTAGAGGAGGGGAAGAGCGGAGGGGAGGAGAGGCAAGGCAGTGGAAGAGCCAGTGTGGAGTCCTTGAGGCAGGGACATGCCTAGTGTGTTCAAGGAACAACAAAGACACTAGTGTAGCGTGGCAGGAATGGAGTCACGGGGGTTGTGTGTGGGAGAGAGAAGATCAGAGACATAACAAGGCCGAGGGCAAATTGTGTAAGGCCTTGTAAATGGTCATGTTAAAATAACAGTGAGAGAAAGAACTATAAATGCCCAAATTTATAAACAGACTCAATATCGCATTGAGCATCATGGGCTTTTCCAGGATTAGGCAAGGGCAGGCAGAAGTGATTTCTTTTATTGGAAACCACGCGGCCAGCTGAATATTATATAGCCGGCTCTAGTAAAGCAGAGGTTTATCAGGCTGGCTCTGGTACAAGCCAATATTGCTGACTTAATTTGACTCACATATGTTGGGCACCTGCTACCTCTACCTGGCCCTGAGCTGGGCTTCTGCAGGCACGTGCCTGGCCATTCCCTTCATCTAGGAAGAGGTTCCCAATTGCACTAGCGTCCCCTGAGAAGTTTAAAAAAAGAAAAGTCCCTCCTGAGACCAATTAAGACAGAATCTCTGGGGGTGAGGGGTATGCATCAGTACTTTTAAAAACTGATTCTCAGAGCTTGAATGGACTTTAAAAGTCACTTCCACGTCCCTTTCTTCCCTTTCTACTCATGTAGACACTGGGGTGGGGAAATGGTAGGCTCTATCATTTAAAAAATTTTAGCCTGGCATTCAAGACTCCTTGCTATTCAGACCTAACCTCTATATTCATCCTTCTATCTTATTCCTATTTCAAATAATTCCTCCATTCCAATCAAACTGTTCCCTAGTAATTACCATAGCTTTGATGCTTCCTTGCCTGGAATACCGTCTCCTGCCCGGAATACCATCTCCTGCCCCTTCCTTTCTAGCTAAACCCTAGAAGTCTTCAAGGCACAGTTCAAGCCATTTTGTGAGGCCTTTAGCAGTGCTTCATCCTGAGCTGATCCCGCCTTGCTGACCTCCAGAGGCATCTACTCCAGACCAGGGTTGGGCAAACTTTTCCGTAAAGGGCCAGATAGGAGGGAAATACTTTACACATTGAGGGCCACAAGGTACCTGTTGCAGGGACTCAACTCTGCAGTTGTTGAGTAAAACAGCCACAGACAATAAGAAACAAATGGGTAGAGCTATGGTCCAGTAAAACTTTATTTACAGAAACAAGGCTGGGTTTGGCACTCAGGCCATAGCTAGTCAACCCATGTTCTAGACCACTGACAGGACACCGAGCAGATCATAATTTCTGTTATTAAAATTATCTCCCATTTATGTCATGTCTCCCAACTAGATTCTAGGTCCTGGGGAGAAAACAGGCTGCATAAATATTTTCAGGTGAGGGGTCCCTGGGTGGCTCAGTCGGCTAAGCATCCAACTCGATTTCAGCTCAAGTTGTGATCTCGGGGTGGTGAGATCAAGCCCCACATTGGGCTCTATGCTGAGTGTGGAGCCTGCTTAAGATTCTCTGTTCCTCCCCTACTCTTATGTGCGCCCATACACACTCTCTCTCTAAAAAATAAATTCTCTTAGGTGATTTAAAACAGGATTAGGTAGCAGGACCTTGGCTTAGAAAGCCTCTTGAGTCATTTCCATCTCGTTTCTCCTATAACTTTATCATCTGTCCCACATACTTCCACCCTAACCCTACCCTGTGCACTTCCTGATTATTCTGATACGGATCATATCGAGCACTTCCTGCACCCCGTCAGGAGGTGATTCACACAGCAAAGGTCAGTCAGTACCCTAGGCCACACCTGTTGGGAAGCCACTTTTCATATGATTGTTAGGAAGACTAAGATCATCACTGCTTCCTCTCCAAAGATCGTTGTGGGAACGGTAAGTTCTAATGGCCAGTAGTTAGGTAAAAATTAATCCACCATGGGGGCCCATCCCATCAGAAATTGCAGACATGGCAAGAAAAGTGATGCAGAGAAAAGGCAAAAAAAAGGGGGGGCGGGGGAGTGCTAGCATATTTGATGAGGAGAGGGAAAGAAGAGAAATGTATCCTGACCTTTTTTGAAGAGACACAAGTTGGCATCTGTTTCCTCATTTATATTGAAAGCCTGAGGTTTTATGTCACAAGGAAAATGCTTTTGATTTCCTACAGCTTTGCCCACAAAAAAGAATATGCTTTGCGATTAAGAAGAAAGGTCAGCATTGGTGGTTGTTTATGGCACATGCTTATGCACTTTGGTCTTTTCTTTTTAATAAAATCCAAAGGAGAGAAGAGAGACCCCATGGGGACTGCAGGAAGCTTGCTAGCGCATATACTATAAAACTAAATCAGTATTTCAGTGGGCATTTATGAGGAAGCCACAGGAAGGAGGACTGTGGTTCTTTAGATTGGAGTGAACATCCATAAATTTAAAAAGACACCAGAGCATAAGTGACACTTAAAATAGTTGGACCCAGAAAGCGAGGCAGTAAATCTCCCTGCCTTGCCACTGTTCCAAGCCACAGCAAGCATCCAGGCACGAGCTAATTTTAAGACTCCAAGTAGTCAGGAAATGGGGACCTTGAGAAACTTACACTTGCCCCTGCCCTTTCCTGGCACAAGGACACAATTCCCAGGCCCGCCTGCCCTCCCCACCATGTTTAACGGGAATGACGTGAATGAGTTGGATGTCCCAGAAATAGACAGGTATTGAAAGTCCATCAGTGGGAAAATGAGGAACTCTACACTTTACCTAATAAATCCTTCCTCAACCCTGAACTGGCTTTTGAAAATACCAGCTCTGGTTCTGTGCCTTCTTGTGTCCGTGTGGTGCTCCAGGCAGTTCTACAGAGGTCCCAGGGCCTGGAGGCAGATGGTGGAAGGCAAGACGGGATCATGACCTAGGGCCCCTGCCTCGGTTGCACAGTGGAGAAGACAGTGCTAGTAGCTCAGCTAGAAAACCTGTTTCCAAATCCTCAGCATCTGCTTCCTCATTTATAAAAAATGTCTCTTAGTCCATTCAGGCTGCTGGAACAAACGCTACAGTGTGGGTGGCTTATCCACCCCAGAAACGTATTTCTCATAGTTCTGGAAACTGGAAGGCCAGGTTCGTGGTGCGTGCAAGGTCATTCTGGTGAAGGCCCTCTTCCTGTTTCATAGCCAATACCTTCTTGCTGTGTCCTCACAATGTGGAAAGAGCTAGGGATTTCTGTGGGGTCTCTTTTATAAGAACACTAGCCTTTCCGTGAGGGTGCCACTTTATGATCTGTACATCTCCCTAGGGTCCTCTGTCCTAATACCATCACACCAGGCATTAGGATGTCAGCCTATGAAGCTGATGGGTGGAGGGTGGGGGGGACACGAACATTCAGACCATAACAATAATGCCCATCTTTCAGAATTAATTCTACCAAATGAGATATCATATGCAACCTGCCCAGTTTAGTGCTTGGTACAAAGTGGATGCTAATAGATGTTAATTTCCTGCCCCTGTCCCTTGCTTTCCTGTTGAATCTATGAACCAAGAAGTCTATTCTCTTCTTCACTCCGGTGTCTAGCACAAGTTCTTCTTTATAGGACCAGAACTTGTGACCATTTTGAGCGTAAATTACTGGCTAAAAAAACTTTCAGGAGACAAGTGCCTCATCAAAGGGTTCATTCTATGCCAGGTGCTGGGTAGGAACAGAGAAGCATGATGTATGCCCCCTGACATCAAGGAACTTCTTATCTAGTTAGAAAATATCAACACAGAAGGAACAGTAAGACAGCAGTGTAAGTTGATGAGGAGGAAGAATAGAAAGAGTATTGAATGGCTGCTCTATGGATTTATAATCAAAGACCAAGGTTTCAGTTCTCTCCTGAAAGTGCTGTTCCCATCTCTCCATCTAAGTCCCATGCTCTCTCTTGGGACCCTTCACATGAACATTAGAGTTTGCACAGCACAGTGGTTCGGAGCACAGACTCCAGAGTCAGAGAGCCTGGCTCGGCCGCGTGGTAACTGCTGTATGACCCTGAGCAAGTTCTGGAAGTTCTCTCTGCCTTTGACTGTAAAATGGAGGTAATAACTGCATATACCTCCAGGGCTTTTCAAAGGAGTAAATGAGGTAATATGTATAAAGTGCTTAGAAGGGAGCTTTGGCACACAGTAAATGCTCAGCTAATGCTAGTCATTACTATCTTGGCAATACATGCTCTTGCCCCAGCCCTCCCCTTCTCGAAGTGGAGAAACCAGGAAACTTAAGGCTGCCCTGGGGATACTGTCTGATACACTTGCAAGTTACTAAGAGAATAAATCTTAACAGGTCTCCCACAAAACAGAAATGGTAATTATGTGGAGATGGAGGTGTTAACTATGGTGGTAATCAGTTTGCAAATAAATAAGGGTGTCGAATCAACACATTGTACACCTTAAACTTGCACAACGTATATATCAATTATATCTCAATAAGCTGGAAAAGGGGGGGGGGAGTGCCCTTGGAGGCCAGGTCCTGAAGGCAGGGATAACCTACCTTTTCCCTAACTTACCCATTTTTTGCTATTCATATTTCTTTTATATATTTACTAGTTAATTTATATTTTTACCAATTAACTTACTTTTTAGTCAAGTTCCCTTTGAGCATTTCAACCTATCTCAGGCAAATTAAGCAAGAAAAAGGAAAGGGCTTTTGCCCACTACTGAACCAAAAGGATGAAAAGGACATGAACTTTGGAATAGGACTTGAACAATGGTCAAGTCATATAACCTTTATGAGTCTTCCTTTCTCATGAGTAAAATGGGTTGATAACCCATCTCTCAGGACTGATTTGAGAGTCAAATGAAATTAAATATGTAAAAACATTTTGTAAACTCTAAAGCACTGTATAAAACTTAGTCACTGCTCTGACCCTGGGGCTAGAGGTGAGGATGGTAGTAAAGGTAGGATTTCTAGGACCTCAGGGAGAGGGGAGAGTCTCAGGGGAGATTCTGGACCACTTGGGAAGCCCCTTGCTTCCAGCCAAGAGCTGTTTCCTTACTTGTTCCTCTTCGCTGCATACTGGAATGTAGATTGCATTGTTGTTTATTTAAGGGACCTTGGGAGAGGGTGCTGAGTCTCCTGGAGAGTGTTGCTCCTCAAATACAGAGGACTCGTGGCGCCTGAGTTGACTTCATGGGGAACTGGGACCTGAGCAGCGCCATGAAGAATATATGGCATTAGACAGGCCAAGAAAGGAACACAGGTGTGAGTTAGGCATCCCTTGTCAGAGCAGAGGACAAGGTGCTGTTCTACAGCCTTCTTGGCCCATGGAGTCCAGATGCCTGGACTCACTTGGGGTTTTTTTGTGCAAACAGAATGAAATGGAATGGAATCAAAACACAGGCAGGCTCTTTTCTCAAAACAGTCACCTATTGCCACGCATAGAGGTTTGCAGTCTTCTATCTTTTCATGTGTTACTGCCTACTGTGTTCAGGAAAAGTTTGAAAAAGTTGAGTTTGGCAAATACTATGGAAATGAAGCTTGTTTAACCTCTTATCAAAATGTGCTTCAGTTTCTTCTCTCTTTTGTGAGGCAAAACTACCACCCAGCTTCTGCTTTATAATAGCTTTTTGTCTCCTGGATAAGAAGTCATTCCCAACACACACACACACACACACACACACACACACTCACTCACTCCTACACTCCTACAACTCCTTGTTGCCCATGGGTGTTGGCCTTGACATTATATTTTGAGGGCTTCCTTAGACCTTAAGGCTCTTAGAGTTCAAAAAAAAAAAAAAAGAGGCCGCCCATTTAATTGTCCTTTGCTCTTGAAAGGAAAACAAATAAGAAGAAGGTACAGTTTTCTTCAGGGAATCAGTTTTAATATCCTTTTTTATGTCCAAAAAGGACTTTCCAGGTATGCAAGAACCTGGGAATGCTGGTTCCCTGTGAGGAGAGTAACCAGGTAGCTGGGGGAAAGGCGGGAGGGGGATGAGAGGGAGAATTTCACAGCATTCCATTTAGTTACCCTTTAAATTTTGAATCAAGTGGATGTATTAACTATTCAAGAATAAATGAATAAAATCTGGACTGGAAATCTAGCTTGATTCCACAAATATTTCTTACAACTCTACTATCTGCCAAGAATTACACATCTTGACTCAGCTTATGCTCTGGGTCTCCCATTCTATGGATACGTAGGGCAAAACTTGGGAAAACACCCTCCCTTTTGCTGGTAGAAAGGGAAGCAGGGCAGTGAGCTTCAATCACATGTCAGTACCCTTAGAATCCCAGTGAGGTACACACTGGTACAGTTGGGTTTTGATTTTGTTTCACTGTTTTCACAAGCATTCTGGGAAGGACGTTTTGCCAGGATATCCCCATGCTAGCTAGAGTCTCAAGTAACATTCCTAAGCACAGAAGAAGATTGGCACCATCTCTGAAAACCTATGCAGCTTAAAAAGGAATTTGGTGACCCTCTGCTGTTCCCTAGCCACTATAGCCCGTCGGAGCAAATCTTATAAAGTAGATAAGACCAGTGGTCGGTTCAGCCCAAAGGAAAAAAAATGATAATAATAATTGTTCTCTTATTCTAGAAACATAACCTAATCATATGTCTGTATCTGTTTAAAAGCTCACATTCTCTTTCATCATTCACCTTTAATGCTTTGTCTCTGAAAGGTATGTAGAAAGACAAGTTTCATTCCAAAAACATCATTCTGTCAAGAACCTCTTTATGTGAAAATCCATTATGATTATGGAATTCTCCATTTCTCTGTTGGCAGTGCCTGCTCAGAAATAATGTAACTTCTGTTGCCAGGAGATAAGACCAAAAACTCATTCAAGCCCCTTTCTGGAACGTGGCAGGGACCGTTGTATCTCATGTGTGACTCTTTGAAATGGTATCAAGAGAGATAAGCCAGCACACGCCCGTCTGTTGTCCTGCCAGCTTCCTGAGCCCCAAAAAAGAACTTGGGCCCAGAAGAAAATGACCACAGTGTTCCTGCATGAACAATAAAGACTGCACCGCCTCTTAATTCTTTTCCTTGTAATTCTGCTGTTCTCGACTTTAATGAACTTTCGTGGCATCTCAGATCCTTGCTCAAAGCCACAATTCAGGGAGTGACTCACTACAATTAGCTCTGAAAGCATGTCAGGGACAGAGAGAGGGCCTCGAGATTTGGGCAAAGATACTGCTTTGAAGCACACTGAAATCATTCGCAAAATGGTGTAGTTACTAGAGAAAAATATTATAAAAAGTTAAACTAGCAGTAAAATAAAACTTGTTAAAAAGTCTTTACAGAGCCTTAAATATAAGCTTTTAATATTTAAGAAACCAAAAAACACATCCAGTCCCATGACCTTTGAAGGATTTTCCCTCCTTTCTCCACCCAGGTTCCCCTCTGAAAATGTCTGTTCTGTCCATTAAACACTACAGACAAATCAAAGCCTAGAACATAATAACTTTGCTTTATTCAAACGCTACTGCTGATTTTTTTCTTCTCAAATCTTAAAAGTACTTAAAATCTGATTAAACATACGTGAAATGAAACTCCAGCGACCCCGTGTTCTGAGCCATCAGCAATTCTGCTGCTTCGGGGGCTCATGTTTATCAGTCCCCCAGTCCTCCAAATCCTGAGGTCTTGGCAGATGGTTTTCCCTCACACATGTTTTATTTCTCGATTTGGTATAAGAATTGCTTTTTTCATTACCATAATGTTATTTTGACATAATCTCAATTTGACAAAAAAGTTGGAAGTGTAATACAAAGAACTTTTCTACCTGATCCAAATGAGTTGACAACCCAATAGCCCTCACCCAGTGTGCACTTCCTTCAAGTTGTGCCAGTTGTCCCGACAACAGCAAAAGAATTCATCCTGAATCCCACACCGCGTTTAGCTTTCATGTCTGTTCAGTCTTCTTCAAGCTGGAACCATTCCACGGGCTTCCTTGACTTTCATGACCTTAACCGTTTTTGAAGATTATGGGCCTGTTATTTTAAAATATGTTCCTCAATTTGAATTTGTCTCAGGCTTCCTCATGATTAGATTCAAGTTAGGCATTCTCTGGCCAAAACATCACAGAAATAATGCCGGACTCTTCTCATTATAGCCAGTCACGTGATCATGATTGCCATCGTACCATTACCGTTGATGTTAATTCCAGTCACTTGATTAAGGTTGTATCTGCCAGGCTTTTTCATCCTCAAGTTTTCCTTTTTTCCCTTGTAGTATGTATTTTGAGAAGAGATGCTTTGAGACTATGATAGGTGTTCCACTCCTCGTTTAACTTTCGATTTATTTGTTGACATATTTATATCTGCGTGGACTCAGAGTTTCCTATCTTGTTGAATGGGCTATAATCGATTGATATCCTCTTTTACTTTGATGTAAGAAATGTCCTAGATTCAGCCATTAGAGCCCCTTTAAGGTAGCTCCTGTACCGTTTGATATGTCCCTATGAATCTTTGATAACTTCATTACTCTCTGGCTCACCTTGAACTTTGTCTTAGAGAATAGTATTGAGAAACCAAGATCTCTGTACCAGGTGTGTTCGTTGCTCTTGGAGTGTCACTACTCTCAGTCCCTCTCAGTGCAGAGAAATAAACACTTCCTATCTCTCTATACGTACATGCGTACACACACACGTGCAAACACACTTGGTGTATTTCTGTATCTATACACTGGGATCCATGCATCCTACCTTGCATCTCCAATTATTATCCAACACCACAGGATTTATTCTGATTTTTAGCTTTTCAATATTTGCAGTTATTGCAAACCTGGCTCCCACTATCCTTAGTACATTTACTTATTTAACCAAACCTTCTCAATATAACTAAGCTCCGATCACTACTGTCTCTAACCACCTCCCGCCCCCCCCCACCGTAGTTGTGGTCCTCACTCCACTCAGGTTCTGATACCCTTCACCAAGCCATCATCAGCCTTCTTCACCCTGCTCAGGCCCAGGGCCCCACTCTCTGGTCTACCATGACTACCCTCCCCAAACCCCTTCTCCCCCCACCTATGAATGCTGCTGCCTTTGGCTTCACCTGTTGGCTTTTAGACTGAATTGTTTATGAAAAGGAGGGAAAAGGGAAAGAAATGGCTGGTGTAAGAATTTCTGAACAGAAACCAAATTGCTTCCAGGTTTAGAAGCTAGAGGGTGAAACAGGTAGAGAACAAAAGTGGGCTCTGGACAGTATCTGGTCTTTGTATTCTGTGTTGCAGGAAGGATCTGCCAGATCACTGATGACTGCCCTCTAAGCCAGGTACTTTTTACCACATCAAGTCTTATGTGGCCAGGGAGTGCTAGCATGTTTTATGTTTCTGACTTTGAATAAGACAGTGCTATCTATCATTGGTACCCTTTTCAGCCCTGCTGTCTAACACAGGAGCTCTTTCATTTTTTCTTTTCTTTCTTTCTTTCTTTCTTTCTTTCTTTGGAGCTCTTAACCTAAGGCCTTTAAGCTTTGAGGCTGTAAGCTCCCTAGCATATGTGCAAATGTACTTTTCTCGGGTGCAAGAACCCACAACTTTCTTCAGATTCCCAAAGAGATCCATGAGCCAGCAACATTAACAATTTGCTATACATTAAAAACTCAAAAACAGATTCAATCTTACTAATAAAGGAATGCAAATAAGAATTAGATATTTATTGAATATGATGAGACAGAAAAGGATGAAAAACATTTACAGAATCTTTATTTGCTGTAACGAATTTCCACAAATTTGGTGACTTAAAACAACACAAATTTATTCTCTTATGGTTGTAGAAGTCAGAAGTCTGAAATGGGTCTTATTTGGCTAAAATCAAGGTCAGCCAAACTGTGTTCCTTCTGGAGTCTCTATGAGGGGAATCCAGCACCTAGAAGCTTTCTCTAGCACCTAGAAGCTACCTACATTTTTAACCCTTCTTCCATCTGCAAGGCCACCATCTAGCAACTTCTTCCCATCTCTCTCTGACTTTGACCTTCTGCCTTTCCCATTGTAAGGACTGTTATGATTACATTGTTCCCACCTGGATAATCCAGGATAATCTTCCATCTCAAGATCCTTTCTTAATCACATCTATAAAAGTCTCTTTTGCCATGCAAAGTAACATATTCATAGGTTTCAGGGATTTGTATGTGGTTATCTTTGGCGAGACCATTATTCTGCCTACCAACTACAATATCCAAGAATCAGTTGACACGTACTATCATGCATTGTTGCCCAAAACATAAATTAGTATAACATTTCTGGGGGCGGGGGGGTAATTTGGCAATGCATACCAAGATTTTTAAATGATGCTTATTGATCCAGTAATGCCTTCTCAGTAATGTAACCTAAGGATATATTTGGATACAAAAATTATATATACTAAGAAAGTTATAATAATGTAGTTTATATTAGTGAAAAATTAGAGACAACATAATTATCTATAAATAGAGAATTGATTAAATAAGTTTTGATGTGTTCACATACAGAATCTTACACAGCAATTTAAAAGAATGATGTAGACCTATATATTCTTTGGTGCGACTATCTAAGATTTATCAACCTATCCAGTGATATATGTGCACATGTTTGATTAGAAGAAACAACATCATAGTGATTAGGATTGTTTTATTCTTATATTCTTCTGAACATCTATCATGAGTTATCACTGGATTTTTTTAAAACAACAAATTGAGCCTATTAATGAAGAAGGTACTGAATTCATCTTTCTTGTGAAAATGGCCATTGCCTTTGGAGGTAAAAAGACATCTTTTTTTTTTTTTAAGATTTTATTTATTTATTTGACAGAGATAGAGACAGCCAGCGAGAGAGGGAACACAAGCAGGGGGAGTGGGAGAGGAAGAAGCAGGCTCATATCGGAGGAGCCTGATGTGGGGCTCGATCCCATAATGCCGGGATCACGCCCTGAGCCGAAGGCAGACGCTTAACCGCTGTGCCACCCAGGCGCCCCAGTAAAAAGACATCTTGCAAGGGTATTTGTTTAGTGGTTTTACTATACTGTGTGTTTTTAGTGTTCAGAAACTCTAATGATCTCATACGCTAGACTAGGGTTGGCCGTTGGGCCAAGTCTAGACTACCACCTATTTGTAAATAAGGCTTTATTTGGGCACAGCCACACTCATTTCGTTCCCTTTTCATTTATATATTGTCTATGGCTGCTTTCAAGTTATAATGGCAGACTCGAGTAGTTGTGACAGAGACCGTATGACCCACAGAGCCCAAAATATTTATTATGTGGCCTTTTACAACAAAAAAACAAAACAAAAAAAAATTCACCAGCTCTTGCTCTGGATTTTCTTATCAACAATGACAAAAAAGCTTTCTACTGCTTAGTTTTTAAGAAATTATTTTAACAAAGACATAGCAATATGTGAGCACCTTATTGGGAACACTTTTCTTTCATTCCATCCCTGCGAAATCATAATCCAAAAATGCATTTTAGGAGGAAAAAAAAGTCTCATTACTATAGGAAAAGTTCATTCCTTCCCCATTTCCTGGAACTTCCCAGCTTTCGTCTTTTAGAAAGCTCTAGGAACAAAGCTCTAGCGGAATGCTAATTGTACATTTTAATGTGGAGTGTAGGTGCCCCACGAGGTTATTGAGTAACAGGCATTATCTGCCCCCACGCTGCGTGTTTTTGCTCTGCCCAAGCCTGGACCTTTCATATCTCTGCTGTCCTTGGAATGCCTTTGAAAAACACAGTGGGAACATTAGTTCTCACTTCATCAGTTGTACAGAGATTAGGTAAACAGCCCTGTTTCAAAATGCATCTTCCATGCTAGACCCTCTACCTTCACCTGCTGTTGAATGCTTGGAGAATGGGAAAGCCCATAAAGAATGAATTCGATCAAGAAGTTATCTGTTCCCAGAAAAGCACCATGCACTCTGCCTCACCCAGGGCTAGTTTGCCTGGGATCCCCAGTTTCCTAAGGAGAGTGCATTGATTTTAGGGACTCTAAGTCCAGGTGATTCTTTCCGATGTCAGAATTGGCCCCAAGGATCTGAACTTTCTACCTCTCCCTTGAGCCATCAGAGAGCCCACTAAGTTTTCCAAGGGGCCTCTGGACTATAGAGGACCAAGCCAGATCTGAGAACCAAATGCAATAAGAATTAGAATCCAAAACAAATCAGTACCAGAAATGTATGTTGCAAGACAAAGAGGGGCTATTTGGATAGCCCCTCTCTGCTCTTCAGATCCGTGTCCCATTACCGTGATGGCCTTTCCAATCCGGCTTGTAGGTGTCTGACCTCCTCTGCATAGGACATCTCTATTTACGGGCCCTTCACAAACTATACATTCTTCCGGCCTGGCTGCCAAAGGCCAGACCTCACCTGCCAGAACATATTATGACACCAGGAGAGTGAGCCAGCAGCGTCCTTGCAAACACTCACCACCAACCCCCTCCCCTCCACTCCCCTTCCCTCCCTGTGGCTCGCAGCCCCACTTCAGCTCTCCTGCTTAACCCTCCCCGTATCCCCTTATTCACCTCACCCACATTGTTTATTATTTTCTTTACTTTGTTGAGGAGTTTCTGGAGCCTCAAGACCCAGGAGGCTTATATGGGAATAATAAATTCAGGCAAGGCCCTCACGCCCCGCCCCCCAGCAGCTCCACCCCTAGCGCTCACTCTGGAATTCCTCGTCAGCAGTTGCTCCTTCCTGTGACTTGCTGCTGAACTCTGTGGCGTGCCCCAGGCAGGCCTCGGAGGATACCTGCTATGAATATTAGCCATTCTTCACATCCACTGCTGTTCTGTGGCTTTGGTTCAGCAGAGGAGAACTGAAATGGGGTATGTACAGGGCTGCGAGCGAAGGTTTTTTTTTTTTTTTTTTTTTTGGCGTGTGTGGGTTTTTATTTATTTTGCAAAGGCTCTGGCCCATAAATGAGACAAACCTAGGCTGAGTTCATGAAGGCATGTTGGCTCTGAGCTGCTGCTGGCTTGTATTTTTTTCCCTAATCTGGATGTTTTCTAGCTGGCCTCTCCATTGGCTGGAGCCAGGGGGTGAGGACGGCTGTATTCCTCAAGGGAAGAGAACATTCAGAGAGGCTGAAACTGCCTTTTCTTTCTCGCACCAGGTAGCGCCTGGATTATTAAAGAGCGCTTCTTGAAAGCCCTGAAATACTGTCCCCTTTTGGACCAAACGTGAAACATCAGTCTCATTCCTAACGGAATCTAGACTTGGTGGGTGTAACCTTTAAACAGTTACACAGAGAGGGGAGTTCTGACTTGGGACCCTGCTCGAAAGTATGGTATGGCCCAAGCATGATCCACATTCTGGGGTTCATTAAAAGGCCATCTCATCAGTGGACTGAAACTCCCTTCCTCTGCTCCAGACAGCCTCCAGCCAGGCCTCCTCTGGGGTCACCCCAGTCTCTCTTCCTGCAGGCCGGGTAGCACCTGCCAGCAGCCTGAGGGTAGAGTCAACCAGGGACTTATAAACCCAGAAATTTGAAACTTTAAAAAAATGCTGATGTGTTTTTAAAGGTGCGTTTTATGCCAAGAGCCTGCTGGCAGAAAGAGACACATGGGAACTCTGTGTATTATCCACTTGAGATAGTTTCAATCCCCATCAACACTAATGTGAATTTAAAGAAATTGGACCAGTTTCCGAGAGCCCCCCAAGCCCATGGCCCCAGGTAGCCCAGTCAACCCTGGAAAATCATGCTGTTCGGCACTGCCAAACTCTAAGTCAGACAATGCAATCCCGTGTTCATAGCCGAGACTCTGTATGTATGCACATCCCAAGTGGCATTCACCTTCCTCACCTGTAAGAGAATAATCAGATTCTAAGGTTCTGGATGAGGGCAGTAGCCAAGCAATAACCAAACCACTTTGGAGAAGGCAAGGCTTTAATCAAGTCATAAATCTGGATGGAGCTACTTTTCATGCTGAGAAATATATCAAGTTCTTCTACCAGATGCCCAGGAGCATGGAGACATTAGCATACCCCCTGCCAGTGGAAACCCAGAGCTTGCCCTAGGGGTAAAAAGACATTTGGGGAATGGAAAATGGGCTTGTATAGTTCCTTTTTTTCCAGGAATGTTTTAAAGTTCGTTTTCTTTGGGCAAATGTACATGGGAATAGTCTTGGCCTGGTTATTTGACCAGCTTATTGGGAGGTCCCAAAAATCGGAGTGAAAATTAAAGTTGTGTGTCTTCTCCCACAGCCTTCTGGGGTCCAGCTGACAAATGGGGAGTAAGGAACTGAGTTTTTTCCGATATGAATTAATCATGTCTCTCAGCCTGCTGCCTAGAGGCAGTTCCCAGCCATTCCATGCTGCTTTAGAGACCATCTCTCAAAGTCAAGGGGACACCAAACCTGAAAGGGGGAGCAGCCAGAAAATGCAGTGGGGTGGCCTCCCTGCTCTCATCCGTCACCCCACGGCCTTAGCGTGAGGCCAGTATACACCATATATACCATGCAGGCATGGAGATCCCTCCATAAACATAAATGGCTGTGTGTTTTCCAGTTTTGTAAAATTAAATTAAGGAAAGGACTCCCAGACTGACTACACCAAGTGCCAAGTTTCATCCCAGCACACATCATTTGTATAGTAAGTTTTAACTCCGTGAAAAATACAGGATTATAATGGAAATGCTGACAGGCCAGGAGCCAGCACATGAAGTAATAATGCCACGTCTTTAATATTTTTACACAGCACGTCTAAACTGCCATGGCTTTCTTTTCCTTTAGAGACCAGTTAAATCAGTGAAACCCTCCAGAGCACGACTTTTTTCTCCTCCTCTTTTAGAGTGTGTATTCCCATTTTCAAACCATTCTTCCTTCTGGGCCTCTTTCAGTCTATTTATATTTTTTGCTCTGTACGATTGATTTATCAAACTCGGGTGCCTTTTCCTGAGCTATTTGGCTGGAAAGGGAGGAGAGAAGGGAGAAGATGCACCCTGAGCACTTGTCTTCTCATAAAAGCTAAGAGTTCATGGAATTCCACTCTGGATGCGTGGCTTCCTCACGTGAGTTGGCTTGATCAAAGAAGCCCATAAATCAAGCTGCGTGCCTCTCTCTCAGCAGACCAGAGATCCTGCCGATGTTCAGCCCTTCAGTTCAACAAAAAGACCCACTAAGGAGTGACCATCGTGAGTTCAGATCTTCTTTCTAAACAGGTGCTTCGAAGGCAGCCCTATCTCACCACCTTTAAGGTAAACCAGCCTCTTCCAAAGGGTGCAAGGAAGTGGAAGCCAGGACCACCAGGCCTCCCAGTTTTCTCCCCTCATGTTTCCCTCATCTGTCGAATCAGCCTGTTTTCCTGAGTGAGGCTACTTTCATTACAGAATGTGAAATATGAAACAGAGATGAAGAACGTCAGTGAGGTCAATTTGACTTAATCGGGGATGTCAACTAGTGGCAGGTTACAGCTAAACAACTCCCAGTGGATGCAATTTCATATTTAATTTGATTTTCTTATTGTGCACATCTCCTTCCTTCTAAACTTTTATCACTCTCCCGTTAATGTATTTAAAAAAATAGGAGGTGAAACTAGGAGGAAAAACCCTCACGCATGTATGAATCACACCTGGCTTTGGCTCAACACAGAGCCACGGCAGACCTAGGAATGGAAGCCTACAGGCAATATTTTCTTTCAGTGGTTACAAAGGATTGATGGAGGCTTTCTGCAGCCAGAACTCTCATTAGCTAGGCAGCCTTCCCAAGCACTGCTTCCTCCTCAGACACCTCACCAGCTCAAGACCTGTCATAACTGAGGTCTGAGGAAAGAGCACTGTCATTCCCTGCTGATTGACTGCTTCCTGGGGTAGGCATTGAAGTTGGGAGGATGGAAATGGTCGACATTCACATAGCTGGGAGGGAAACAGAAAAGGAGATGCTAGCCCCTGCATGAGACGTTGTTAACATCCTCACTAAAGCAGAGGGAGCAGGGGAGTGGTTCATCATTTGGTCTCTCCGGAGGTGTGGAACACGTTAGCCCATGGTTTTGGTGTCCTTGTAAATGGCACACAGAGAGATTGCTCACCTTCAAGAAATGATTGATACTTCTTTTACTTTAACAAATGAGTAATGTCCGTGACAGAAAGGAACCCCTGTTACAAGCCAGGTTTTCTCATTAGCAGTGAAACGTGGATAATTATTCATGGGGAACATACACTGTGGGAATTCATGTTAGAGATCTTATTTGACTATTGCAGTGGGCAAACCTCAGAGACCACTGTGTACACATAGAGACATGCACATAAATATGTACATAAAAGCACAGAGGAGTGCACTACATGTGCGCGGAGGAGGATACCACTTCTGGATACAAAGTAAGTTTGTAAGGAGAATGATCTATGTATTCGGTTAAAAGCACTGAAAGACAGTTTAACGATGGAAAAGGCAGATGGCCAGTAATTTTGTTCATTTACCTTAGTTATAATTAGTTTATTTCGGTCTTTCCTTTTACTGTTGAAACCAGACTTTGCTAATAGCATTTCAAGATGAGTAGTCAACACTTCCTAGAAGTACAGTCTCTCTGGTCACTATACAGATGGGAAGGAAAATGTAGTAACCTATATAGCAGGACACTGCCTCAGTAAGGGAAGAATATTTAGGATGGTCATAGTTACGATATTCATTCAACAACCTAAAACAAAGACCCAAAATCGTAGTCAACAGGGTAAGATCATATTTCTGTCTCGCACAGCAGTCCAGAGGGAGGCACTCCAAGCATGGTCTGACAACCTACCATGTCATCTAGGGACCCAGGCAAAAAAAATTTTAAACTCCTATCACTCCGACATCCTCAGATATTGCCCTTATCCACCTAGGCCAAGATGGTTTTTTCTACATACATGTCAATAGCAGGATGGAGGAAGGGGGAACAAGAGCAAGTTCCATCCTTCAAAAGCATGTCCCAGGCAGTGTACACATCCCTTACCCTCTCGTTTCACTGAATGCAATCGTATGTCCTACACCTTATTGCAAAGGGGGGGGTGGGAAATGTCTCTTTCCAGGCAGCTATATACCCCACTAAAATTCAGGGGTTCTTTTACTCCAAGAAAGAGAGGACTGTTATGATGGGATCACCAGCAGTTCCTGCCATACAGAACAACTGAACTAAAGTTGTTGGAATCAAGGGTGACAGAAATACAAATGGAAGTGATCTCTGACTTCAACAGAGCTAAATGAATGAAGGTGAATTCCAGTAGGAATTTATAAGTTGGACAGATTATAAAGCATCTGAGGAAATATCCGAAAGTAGCAGGCTGGAACGGCAAATTTTTTCAATTTGTTAAACCCTCATAGAAAAAGCATAGAGGGGCACCTGGGTGGCTCAGTCAGTTAAGCGTCCAACTCTTGATTTCGGCTCAAGTCATGATCTCAAGGTCGTGAGACATTATAGAGACTCTGGATTCTGTTACGTTCCCTAAAAGAGTGTTTTATTCTTGTTCTCGTGGACAGTTAACTTAGCTGGACTCAAAGTCCAGCCTCTGTCTTCCCTGCAGCAAACACTAGGTCAATTTTCTACTCTGTTCTTTCACCTTCTAACTGCTGTTCTTTTGCTGGGTACCTTAGGTTTTGTCTACTAACAATCTGGGCAGGATTTATGCAGATTTTGTGGTTTATCCCCCCTGTGACTCTTCCAGGATATTCCCCCTTAACTTTTCAGCTATTCTAACAGCCCCCAGACTCTGTCCCCTGACATCTCAAGCCCTACCTCACTTGAGCCACATGGGCTGTGAGGAATTTCCTCAGGTAGAAAGCTACAAGCTGGCAAATCACACCTGCAGCTCCTGAGTTTCTAGGATACACTCCCCTCCTGATTCTGTCACTGCTTTCGGCCACTCTTCAGTGCTTTCAAATTGTTGTTTAATGGGGGTTGTTGTCCTTTAGATTTTATGATTGTTATTTGCCAGAAGGTTTGCCCAACCAAGTTATTCACCATTACTGGAAGCTAGAATCCCCAGTCAAGTTGTTTTACAAGTTTTCTGGTCAAGAGCTACTCTGTTCCTGTCTTGCAACATTTGAAGCATTCCTATTCAACCTCTTTAATTTTTTTATCTTCTTAATAACACGTGTTTATTGGCTTGCGGATATTGGTCCACTTCTAAAGATTCAACACCCAGAGGTAAATTTTCTCTTAAATTTAATAAATGGGTGTGCATAGCATTGAATGGGATGTATTGATCATATAGATACCTTTATTTCTGATTCTATTAATTAGAATTAATTACTTAGAATGGGTTTACCTATTGCCTGAGCAGGGAGTGGGAGGATTGTGGGGGAAATGTTTATTCAATTATTTGCATAAACAAATGAAGTTATTCTGTCATTACACAAATTCTTACTAATCACTTATTTCCTAACAACTAATTTCTTTAATCTCTCTCCTTTCTGGATTTCCATGATATCACATAGTCTCAATTTTCTTCCTATCTCTCAGACTATTTCTTCTCAGACTTAATACCTCCCCTTCCTCCTTCAATCACTAAATGGTAGTGTTCCCCCACTGTTTTGTCCTGAGACTTGTTTGATCTCTTTTCATTGAAGACTTCATCTATACAAATCTATGAAATCGGTTCCCAAAATTTGTCTCTAGTAAATATCTCTGACTTAACTTCCATTTTTATCTCAGATTTTTCTATACTGTGGTTCCATCACAACCTTTAAGGTCAGTATTCTTAAAACTAAACTCATCTATCTCCAGGGGTGGAGATAAGCAATAACTTCTCTTCCTGACTTACTATCTCTGTTAATAGTCTCACTAGTGCTCCATTCTTACTAGCTTTTCCTCACTGCCTCCATTCCTCACCTCCTCACATCCTGTCAGAGCTACCTTTGCAAATATATTTCATTTCTTTCCACATCTGAACTGATATCATAGATTTTTTTCTCTCAAGCCAGTGCATCTTATAAAGAACTACCTTCATAATCTTTCTAAAGGCAATCTAGATCAGATCACTCCCTCTCTTCAGAAACCTACAGGAGCTCCCAAAAGACTAGATTCTTGCTGTCAAGGTCCACTCCATTGCAGTTCCCCACACACCATGCCAACCTCATTTATGTTTTCTATGTTCCAGCCAAGTCAACTAATCTTTTCTTCTAGCCACACCACAAGTTTTCTCATCTTTGGACCTTGCTCACAGTGCTTTTTCTAGACTGCCCTCCCCTTCCTACTCTCTATCCCTGGTCTCAGCTTACCTTAATCCTAAATAGCCTCTATATATAACATCTCTTCCTTGAGTTTTTCGTTGGCATAGTTCAGTTTCACTACACATGATCTAAGCAATATAGATTGAATAGGTCTCCTTTACCCTTGGCACTTGGCTATCTCAGGGCAGGAAGAAGAGGGATGAGGATGATGAGTTCGAGATGATGTTGAGAAATCTAGGAAATCTTAAAAGCACAAAATCATCTAATTCAGTCATTATCAATAGTGAAATCTCCTTTTACAGAAGCCCAAGAGATTATTTTGTGATCCAAATGGTAATAGAGGCCCCAAAGCCCCCACCTTATGCAGATTTCCTCTCAAAGGCCCCTCCCCAGCTACCTTTGCAGACCCTTAGGGCCCCAGGGAACTATGGATTACAAAACCATTGACTAAGTCAATACTCTCACTTACAGATTAGAAAACTGAAACCAGAGAACCCTATCAAAATCTAGAATTCTCTTGGAGAGTCATGAATTTGTGTCAGTGCATCAGAAAGTAACCAAATTGCTTTTCTTTTTAAAACTTTCTACAAAACTGATCTTGACACTGATAGGTTTCAGAATGAGAGGCATTATTTCCAGGAAGGTCACTGCTCAGACCTCTGTCTTAGTTGCTGCTCCTTGTGGGCCTTTCTCAAGTTGAATTTTAAGAACTTCACGTCATGTCAGCCCTCATGCCTGCCCTTGGAAGAAACTCTGCCCCATCTCATTCACACTGGGAGCACCAGGCTGGAAGGCCCTGGGAACATGTCCAAGACCCAAGACCCAAGACCCAGATGGGCCAAGAGAGATGTTCTGGCTGCTCACTATGGCCTCTGATTCCAAGAAGGAGGGAGGATTATAAATGTAAATTGTTATGCAAATGAACCTCTTATTTAGCTGACTAGGATTCCTGGCTCCCAGATAAGTAACTTCATCAGCCATAGAAAACAGCCTGAGGCGGCTACTGCTCCTTTTTCTGCTTAAAAACTCTCTCTGAAAATCAATCCTAATGGAGTTGGAAAATTGAAGATTAGGGCTAAATATAAGAGATTTCCTTGCCAAATAGCTCATGTTTCCTTGGGAATAGCAAGATTCTTATTTATCAATTTAGAATATAGTGAGCCTCACCAGGGCTCTATCCCCACTGACCAAACCGAGTAATTCCTGGAACCAGCATCTTAACAGTCTGTGACACCCTTTTTTTTTTTCCCAAAGCAGATGTGATTGAGACATACATTGGCCTCTTTAAGTGAGTCTGAAAAGCTCTACTGGTTTCAAGCTACACTTTTTAAATCATGCTATTTGCCTAAATAAATGTACAGTTTTCCTGCCTCTTATTAGAGAATGAAATCAGCATCTGACTCCAGACTACATTTGATACTGGCGGGGGGGGGGGGCGGTTGAATATTGCTGCAGGAGATCCTCAGCTGACTGATTTCTATACACTTCTCCCTAAACCCGTTCTTACCCCCATTTCATAACAGGAGTATAATGATACCACCATGGACCTCATAACGTATAGATGCCTAGATGCTGCCAGGAGCATGCAGGGAAAGTGTTCCTCCTACGTATCTGAATAAGAAGATGTAGGTGATCAGCACACTAGAACCTGCCCTACCCCAAGCCTGGGATCCACAGGCCTAGGGGAATTGTGGGAACCCCTTCTCCCTAAGCGTATCAGTTAGCTATCACCACATTAAAAATAATAATAATAACAAGACCCAGTGGCTTAAAATAGCAATCATTTATTCTTACTGAACTTAAGTTCAGTGAATCTAAACTGAGTTGGGCTAGGGTGAGCTTGGCTGTTCTCCACAGTTCCCTCAGCCTCCTCTTGGGATCCTCAGGCCAGTCCAAGCGTGCTCTGGTGATAGCAAAGGCACATGAGCACAAGCAAAAACACAGTCTCTTGAGGTTTAGGTTTGGAACTGGTATACCAGCACATCTGTCTCATTTCTTTTATTGTGGTAAAATACTCATTACATAAAATGTACTATTTCAAACATTTTTTAAGTGTTCAGTAGTATTAATTACATTCACATCATTGTGCAACCATCATGCTTTCCATCTCCAGAACTTTTTATCTCAAACTGAAACTCTGTACCCATTAAAAAAATAATTCCCCATGCTCCCCTTCCTCCAGTCCCTGGCAATCACTATTCTGGTTTCTGCTTCTATGAATTGGACCACACTAGGTACCTCATATAAGTGGATTCATACAATATTTGTCCTTTTGCCTCTGGCTGCTTTCACTAAATGTGTTCTAGGTTCATCTAGGTTGTCACACATATCAGAATTTCATTTCTTTTTAAGGCTGAATAATATTCCATCACACGTATATATCACATTGTTCATCTACCCATCTATTGATGGACATTCAGGCTGTTTTCACCTTTGGGCTATTGTGAATACTGTGCCATGAACATTAATGTACAAATAGCTATTCAAGTCCCTGCTTTCGATTCCTTTGGGTATGTACACAGAAGTGGAATTAGTGAATCATGATGGTAATTCTACATTTAATTTCTTGAGGAACCTCCATACTGTTTCACACAGTGGCTGCACCATTTTACATTCCCACCAGCAATGCACACGGCTTCTAATTTCCCCACATCTTCACCAACACTGGTTATTTTCTGTTTGTTTGGGTTTTTTTTAAATAACCATCCTACTGGATGTGATGTGTATCTCAATGTGGTTTTGATTTCATTTCTATAACAATTAGTGATGTTAAGCATCTGTTCATGTGCTTATTGGCCATTTTTATATCTTTAGAGAAATATCTGTTCACATCTTTTGCCCATGTTTTAGTATGGCTGTTTATATTTGTTGTTGAGTTGTAGGAATTCTTTATATATTCTGGATATTAATCTATTATCAAATCTGTAATTTGCAAATATTCTCTCCCATTCTGTGGGTTGCCTTTTCACTCTGGTGATAGTGTCCTTTGATGTACAAAAGCTTTCAATTTTGATGATGCCCAGTTTATTTTTTGTTGCCCTGTGCTTTTAGGATCATATCCAAGAAATCATTGCCAAATCCAATATCATAAAGCTTCTGCTTATGTTTCTTTTTAAGAGTTTTATACATTTAACTCTAAAGTTTAAGTTTTTGATCCCTTGAGTTAATTTTTGTATATGGTGTAAGGTAAGGCTATAACTTCATTTTCTTGCATGTGGCTATCTCGTTTTCCCAGCACCATTAAATGGTCCTGGCATCCATGTTGGAAATCATTTGACCATTTAAGCAGGAGTTTATTTGGGGGCTCTCTATTTCATTCCATTGGTCTATATGTTTGTCTTTATACCGGCACTATAATGTTTCAATTACTATAGAGTTGCACTGAGTTTTGAAATCGGGAGGTGTGAAACCTCCAAGTTTGTTGTTTTCCAAAATTGTTCTGGCTATTCGGTATCCCTTGAGGGTCAGGGATGGATTTTTCTATTTCTGCAAAAATATAGAAGAAGGAAAAGTCATTGGGATCTTAATAGGGATTGTACTGAATCTATAGTTCACTTGAGGGTATTAACATCTTCACAATATTAAGTTTTCTAATCCATAAACATGACATATCTTCCCATTTATGTTTTAATTTTTTAGCAACATTTTATAGTTTTCCGTGTACACATTTTTCATCTCCATGGTTAAATTTATTCTTAAGTATTTTATTCTTTTTAATACTATTATAAATGGAATTGTTTTCTTAATTTCTCTTTCAGATTATTAGTGTAACATCTGACTCATTTTATTGGCCAAAGTCGTTACATGGCCAAACCCAGAATCAGGAGGTAGGAAATTACAGCCCACCCATCATTGAAGGCCACTGCAAAGTTACATAGCAAAGTGAGTCAATGCAGGGAGGAATGAAGAACGGGTTGTGTAACAATGATATCCCATCCTGAACTTCTTCCAGTCAATTTTAGCATTATTTTTCCAGGGCCCTTCTTCAAAATAGTCTGCTCCAAGCACTTCAACCAAACAATTACTGTGAAAATGTTTAAAAAAAAAAAAAAGCGGATGGGGGGGGGACAAAAGGAATGAGCAAAAGGAAGGAGATAACAAGATGCCTAGGTAAATTGCTGGTGCCCAGTTGAACAAGTAGCAGGCATGGAGGAAAGGACACAAGTCAAGGAATCAGAAGACTTGTCACTTGATCTTGGGGAAGTGTCTTAACATCTCGGGGCCTCAGTTTCCTCCTCTGGCATTAGGCTAGACAATCTCTAAGGACCTTTCCTGTGTTAACCCTGCATCCTATACAAATTCTAACAGTGTTTCTCCCAGGATGGAAAACAGACCAACATTGGAAAATTCCTTATCTTATGACACACACATCCATGCAGGTGGCCACTCTTCTGTTTCACAGATCTCATCATTTTCTGCCTTACATCTCAGTTTTATTAGTGTGCTTTGCTTTTTTATCCAAAACCAGCTAGGATCTCCTTGCAAGAGGGAAGATAGTCCTATTTTATCTATCCCCAGAACAGTGGACACAATATCAATATTCTTTAACTGAATTAATGGAAAGCCACCAGTATCTTTAATTTTGAATGGGTTATCATGTGTTTTAAACTTCTATCTATTGACAGGATCATATAGTTCTTATTCTTTCTTTTACTAAGATGGTGTATCACATTGATTTGCAAACATTGAACCACCCCTGCAGCCCAGAAATAAATCTTACTTGATCGTGGCGAATAATTCTTTTAATGTACTGTTGAATTCAATTTGCTCGTGTTTTGTTGAGAATTTTTGCATCCATGTTCACTAAGGATATGGGCCTGTAATTCTCGTTTTTAGTGGAGTCTTTGGTGTTGGAATCAAGGTAATGCTGGCTTCATAGAATACAGCAACATTTCCTGATAAAAACCCTCAATAAAGTAGGGATAGATAAAACATATGTCAACATCATAAAGACCATACATGAAAGACCCCCAGCTAGTATCATCCGCAGTGGGGAAAAAACTGAGAGCCTTTCCCCTGTGATCAGGAACAAGACAAGAATGTCCACTCTCACCATTACTATTTAAGAGAGTAATGGAAGTCTTAGCCTCAGCAATCAGACAACAAAAAGAAATAAAAATCATCCAGACTGTCAAGGAAGAAGTCAAACTTTCACTATCTGAAGATGACATGACACTCTATGTAGAAAACCCAAAAGAGTCCAAAAAAAATTGTTAGAACTCATACATAAATTTAGCAAAGTCGCAGGATATAAAATCAGTGTGCAGAAATCTGTTCCATTTCTATACACCAATAACAAAGCAGCAGAAAAAGAAATCAAGGAATTGATCCCATTTGCAATTGCACCAAAAAGAATAAGATACCTAGGAGTAATCTAACTAAAGGAGTAAAAGATCTAATTTAAATAATACAAAGAAAGGTGCATTCTAAGAAAAAAAAAGCGGTAAAAGATCTATACTCTGAAAACTATAAAACACATATGAAAGAAATTGAAGAGGACACAAAGAAAGGGAAAGCATTCCATGCTCATGGATTGGAAGAACAAACATTGTTAAAATGTCTATACTACCCAAAGCAATCTGCACATTTGATGCAATCACCATTAAAACACCACCAGCATTTTTCAGAGCTAGAATAATCCTAAAATTTGTAGAAACGACAAAAGATCCCAAATAACCAAAGCAATTCTGAAAAAGAAAAAACAGAGGTCTCATGATTCCAGATTTCAAGCTATATTACAAAGCTGTAATCATCAAGACAGTACGGTACCAGCACATAAAGAGATACATAGATCAATGGAACAGAATAGAGAGCCCAGAAATGGACCAACAACTATATGTTCAACTAATCTTTTACAAAGCAGGAAAGAATATCCAATAGAAAAAAGAGTCTCTTCAACAAATGGTGTTAAGAAAACTGGACAGCAACATGCAGAAGAATGACATGGGACCATCTTCTTATACCATACACAAAAATAAATTCAAAATGGATGAAAGACTTTAATGTGAGACAGGAAACCATCAAAATCCTAAAGGAGAACAAAGGCAGAAACCTCTTTGACTTCATCCATAGCAACTTCTTTTTTTTTTTAATGATTTTTTATTATATTATGTTAGTCACCATACAGTACATCCCCGGTTTCCGATGTAAGGCTCGATGATTCATTAGTTGCATATAATACCCAGTGCACCATGCAATACGTGCCCTCCTTACTACCCATCACCTGTCTATCTCATTCCCCCACCCCCCTCCCCTCTGAGGCCCTCAGTTTGTTTCTCATAGTCCATAGTTTCTTATGTTTCATTCCCCCTTCTGATTACCCCCCCTTTCTTTATCCCTTTCTTCCCCTTCTGATCATCCTAGTTCTTATGTTCCATAGATGAGAGAAATCATATGATAGTTGTCTTTCTCTGCTTGACTTATTTCACTTAGCATTATCTCCTCCAGTGCCGTCCATGTTGCAGCAAATGTTGAGAATTCGTTCTTTCTGATAGCTGAGTAATATTCCATTGTATATATGCACCACAACTTCTAAATCTAGACATCTGTTGAAGGGCATCTCGGCTCCTTCCACAATTTAGCTATTGTGGACATTGCTGCTATGAACATTGGGGTGCATATGGCCCTTCTCTTCACTACGTCTGTATCTTTGGGGTAAACACCCAGTAGTGCAATGGCTGGATCATAGGGTAGCTCAATTTTTAACTTTTTAAGGGACCTCCACACTGTTTTCCAGAGTGGCTGTACCAACTTGCATTCCCACCAACAATGTAGGAGGGATCCTCTTTCTCCACATCCTCTCCAACAATTGTTTCTTGCCTTGTCTATTTTTGCCATTCTAACTGGTGTAAGGTGGTATCTCAGTGTGGTTTTGATTTGAATTTCCCTGATGGCTAATGATTTTGAACATTTTTTCATGTGTCTGTTAGCCATTTGTATGTCTTCATTGGAAAAATGTCTGTTCATATCTTCTGCCCGTTTTATGATTTGTTTATTTGTTTCTTGTGTATTGAGTTTGAGAAGTTCTTTGTAGATCTTGGATACCAGTCCTTTATCTGTAGTGTCATTTGCAAATATATTCTCCCATTCCGTGGGCTGCCTCATAGTTTTTCTGACTGTTTCCTTGGCTGTGCAGAAGCTTTTAATCTTGATGAAGTCCCATAAGTTCATTTTATTTTTTGTTTCTCTTGCCTTTGGGGATGTGTCATGAAAAAGGTTGCTTTGGCCGATGTCGTATAGGTTGCTGCCTATGTTCTCCTCTAGAATTTTGATGGATTCCTGTCTCACATTGAGGTCTTTCATCCATTTGGAGTTTGTTTTTGTGTATGGTGTGAGATAGTGGTCAAGTTTCATTCTTTTGCATGTAGCTGTCCAATTTTCCCAGCACCATTTATTGAAGAGACTGTCTTTTTCCCACCGGATGTTTTTTCCTGCTTTATCAAATATTAGTTGCCCAAAGAGCCGAGGGTCCATTTCTGGGTTCTCTGTTCTGTTCCATTGGTCTATGTGTCTGTTTTTGTGCCAGTACCATGCTGTCTTTGTGATCACAGCTTTGTAGTACAGCTCGAAATCCGGCATTGTGATGCCCCCAGCTTTGTTTTTCCTTTTCAACAGTTCCTTGGAGATTCGGGGCCTTTTCTGTTTCCATACAAATTTAAGGACTATTTGTTCCAGTTCTTTGAAAAATGTCGTTGGTATTTTGATCGGGATAGCATTGAAAGTGTAGATTGCTCTGGGTAGCATGGACATTTTAACTATGTTAATTCTTCCGATCCATGAGCACATCCATAGCAACTTCTTACTAGACACGTTACTACAGAAATGAACTATTAGGACTTCATCAAGATAAAAAGCTTCTGCACGGCAAAGGAAACAGTCGGCAAAACTAAAAGTCAGCCTACAGAATGGGATAAAATATTTGCAAACAACATATCTGATAAAGGGTTAGTATCCAAAACCTACAAAGAACTTATCAAACTCAACACCCAAAAAATAACCCAGTTAAGAAATGGACAGAAGACATGAATACACACTTCTCCAAAAAAGACATCCACACAGCTACCAGATACAATATCACTCATCATCAGGGAAATGCAAATTAAAACCACTATGAGATATCATCTTACACCTGTCGGGATAGCTAAAATTAACACAAGAAACAACAGGTGTCGGTGAGGATGCAGAGAAAGGGGAACCCTCTTGTGCTGTTGGTGGGAATGCAAACTGGTGCAGCCACTGTAGAGAACTGTGTGAAGAGTCCTCAACATATTAAAAATAGAACTACCCTGTGATCCAGCAACTATACTCCTTACTAGGTATATACCCAAGGGATACAAAAATACAGCTTCAAAGGGATACATGCACCGCCAATGTTTATTATCAACAACAGCCAAACTAGAGCCCAAATGTCCATCCACGGATGAATGGGTAAAGAAGAAGTACACACACACACACACACACACACACACACACACACACACAATGGAATATTACTCCATCATTAAAAAGAATGAAATCTTGCCGTTTGCAATGACACGGGTGAGCTAGAGTGTGTATGCTAAGTGAAATAAGTCGGTCAGAGAAAGACAGATACTATATGATCTCACTCATGTGGAATTTAATAAAGAAAACAGATGAACATATGGGATGGGGAGGCAGGGAAGGAAAGAGGGAAACAAGCCATAAGACACTCTTAATGATAGAGGACAAACTGAGGGTTGATGGAGGGAGATGGGTGGGGATGGGCTAGATGGTGATTGGTATTAAGGAGGGCGCTTGTTATGATGAGCACCGAGTTGTATGTACATGATGAATGAATGAATTCTACTCCTGAAACCAATATTGCACTGTATGTTAACTACCTAAAATTTAAATTAAAAAAAAAATAAACTTCCAAATAAATTTTCTATGGAAGCTAAGTTGTTGAGGACACAACAGCAAATTCAGCACGTACTCTGAATTTAGAAAAGATTAGTTTTTTTCTCACAATTGCAATCAGTTTACTTAATTCTATGCTACAAAAGCTTGGGTAGACACGATATCTAAGTTTAATATTTTAGAATTTTAATGTATCAAAGTGTGTTCAGTGACTGCGCAGATAAGTATGTGTCCAGTGCAGGCATGGTAAAAGTTGTTAGAAGGCCAAGTTTCTTGACTGACAGAAAAATGAAATCAGTGTTTACAATTGTTTGCCTAGATTCCGTTGAAAAATTTTGGCTTGAAAATCACATACACAGTAAAGTAGTGGCAAATATTAGACTTTTACCAATTAAAGTTTGATTCTTAGCTATGACTATATAGCATTTTTTCCAACTCACTGCATTTGAAGAAGTGATTTCTGCTAGTATAAAATCAGTATAGGAGCTACTTAACTTGAAAAATGTTCAATGAGTGAATATCAATTGCTTCATTTTTTTTAAAAGTTCGTACAAGGACATAGAAATAGGCACTTTGTGTACTCCCAGAATTTTTCCATAATTGAATGAATAATAGTCACCTTCCCAGAAGTCCTGAGTAGGAACATCTATTGGCTTGGAAATGGCAAGTATAAGAAAAACGCCATCGGCACGGAGACCACACTGTACGTATGGCTTCTAAGCCACAGAGACACTAAAACAACTCATCGGGTGTATATCCCATTTCACTTTATTAATGGCTTCTCTCTGTCTCTTCCTGTCCTTCTAGGCTGTCCCGTCAAAGGTCACCCTACCCCCAATATCACCTGGTTCCACGGTGGTCAGCCAGTCGCCACTGTCACAGGACTGACACATCATATCTTGGCTGCTGGACAGATCCTCCAGGTTGCAAATCTTAGTGGCGGGTCTCAAGGGGAATTCAGCTGCCTTGCTCAGAATGAGGCAGGAACGCTTGTGCAGAAGGCCTCTTTAGTGATCCAAGGTAAGAGACCCTGCAGGCTTTGCAGCCGGGCTTAGTTCTTGAGTAGGAAAGTCCACCTGAGAATCTAATTCTCAAGGAAAACAAAGTGATTTCTGATCTCACTGGCTCCTAGAGCGTGAAAATGAAAGCTGAACCATGTCTCCATACGATGAGGCCCTTCGGAAGAGCCACCAGGCTCCGTCCCAGCAGAATCTGGAAAAGTCAGTGCTGCTCTTGTAAATGGGCCCTTCTGCTTCATCTTGTTGCTGCTGCTGAGGACCAAGGCAACACCGCGATATATCAAAGCCTAGAAAGTTTCACTTATGCTTGCTTAACTAGTAAGAATCCCACACACACACACACACACACGCAAACGCCCCTAATACATGCAAGCACACACGTGCATGTATGCAGTGCAGCCTGTTAAATTAATGCAAGTTTTCTCTGTTGGTCTGATTAAAAACAAAAAAACAAAAAAACAAAAACCTCTTGATCTGAACTGCTTGGTTATTGTCTCCTCTCCCGGAGAGGCAGGCTGATGCCTGTACCTGCTTATCATACTAAGGAGCCTTCAGCTGCAGTCCCGGGCGAAGGGTTTTGCAGACACCTTTCCTGTGGCTCCTGGATTAACCTTCCAGGAACACGGGCGGGTCAGAAAGCCCTTGGGAGAGGCCTGGCTTTAGTTACACCAAGAAAGGGTGGTGAATGAACCCAAACAGTGGCAAACAAACCCAAACTGGGCCTGGTTATAGAACCCAAGTGAGACTGTCGAGTTTTCCACAGGCTATTTCTACCTGCAGCCTGTGTGTGACTGTTTTTAGGGAAAGCAGAATCCTATCGCATGCACTCTGAAATGGAGGATTCTGTAGGAAGGGGCAGAATTTTGTGCCCAATGTAGCACACGAGGTGGGAGATTTTTCTCAGCAAATGGGTTTTCCCCTTAAATAGCCTCCCCTGCCATTTGGCTTTCCAGACGGGAAAGTCAGCGTTCCATTTTCTTGCCAACCAGCCATTCTCTGCTGAAAACCAGAAGCCAGTGCCTATCTGCAAGATTTGTAATATACGACCTTGCAAATAAGCAGTCACAGTTTACCAGCCCACAGTTATTTTTAACAGCTTTCCTACCAGTGAGTCCCACCCCCCCCCAAATAGAAAATCCACAGAAATTGAATTTCTTTCTGACGTTCCCGTTTCGTGTAAATGAGTACTCTCTGGGTAGGCTGTTTTTTTGGTAACATTTCCAAAGTTCAACTCAAATGTGCATGTATCTGTATGATTGTTAAGTATCTCTGATACTTTCGTATCTCTCTGTTGAAAAAGAAAGGCACTCTCTGGTGACCCACTAGGAGAAAAAGCACTTCGGAAGTGTATATAAGAATAAGGACCACAACCACTGGTTAAGCACTCTGTATGTGCCAGGCACCGGGCTGGGCCCTTTGCTTTCATTATAGCCAGTCCTCACAGTACCCTCGCAAGGCCAGGGTTTTGTACTCGCTTTACAGACAGGCCAACTGAGGCTCCTGGACGCCATGCCAGTTGCCTACCTAAGTTGGGAAGGGAGCCCACTGCAGGACATAGTGTCATCCACGAGAGCCCCTCGTGCCCACAGAGCACGGACAATAACGCAATCCTCTTTCCTCCTCTGATCCTCCCCTTCTGACAGATTACTGGTGGTCTGTGGACAGACTGGCGACCTGCTCAGCCTCCTGTGGGAACAGGGGCGTCCAGCAGCCCCGCCTGAGGTGTCTCCTGAACAGCACAGAGGTCAGCCCCACTCACTGTGCAGGGAAGGCACGCCCTGCTGTGCAGCCCACCGCCTGCAACCGGAGAGACTGCCCTTCTCGGTGAGTGTGGCAGGTGCTGGCTCAGGCCTCCCCAGCCCCAAGGCTGGACCCTGACTTTTAGCCAGGCCGGGGGCTAGCATTTGTCCAGCAGCGCCTAAGGAGAGACACAGAGGGCCGGCAAGGGGGCCTGCCATCCAAGGCACTGTTCTTTTCTGTAGGCCCAGACTTGCCAGGCCTCTCCACCCTGCAGAAAATATCCCTGAGAATGGGCCTCCTGCCTCGGCAGTTTGTTCCCTCCCCACTCAGCAGGCTAAGGACTGCCAGAGGCATCCCAAGTACCTGAGAGGGTCTGTTCAGGGAGCAGGAGCATTCCAGGTCCTAGCCAGAGCTCGCTCCCATCCTGCAATAAGAAATTTGCTCTCTAGTTTGTAAGAGGACAACTGTGTTTGCAGTTGAGGTGCTGAGGAGATCGGGGTTACTGGCCTCGACCCCAGCCCCTCCCCTTTCTTCTAACTTCAGAAACCGTGCTCTTTGGTACTGCAGTTGAGGTGAGGAAATCTTATCCCCTTCTCATCTTCAAAGAGGTGCATCCTGCCAAAGTCAAAACAAATCTTCATTTTCTGTAGTCGCCTCCATGTTGGATAGACGTTCTCTACCTCTGGTCCCAGAATGACACCCACCGTCTCTGCCTCTCACAGCTTTGAGGAGCTGTGAGTCCCACAGAGCACCCTACCCCCAGTCTGCAGGCAGTCGCTAAAGGGATAATGGATGGGCTTAGGGCTGCCACCAGCATGGCATCGTGAGCCTGGGGGACTTGGCTGCGCCTCTCGATGCCCCCTTCCTACCTGTCTGTGGGACTTTCATATGCTATTTAGGCACCCGCTTTGTGTTTGGCCAGCTGAGTCATAAGGAGCAGCTGAAACCAGGAGAGACTCAGTGAAATATGAAACATGCTCATTAATATCAGCAGTTTGACTTGCTGACGGGAAGGTTTCCATGGGAATGATTAATGTCCTTTTATACCCTGCCTGAACTGTAACATAGCCATACCTCTCCTTTCTCAAACCCCCCACCCCAGCTCCTGAAAAACTGCTGAAATGTATATTTGGAAATAAAAGTTGATTGAAATGCAGGCCTGACATTCACCGGGGGTATAAGGGGCTGGAAGACTGCCCTCGCCAAGCTATTTGAAATGAAGACGAAGTCTTGGACATGCCAAGGACTTTTCTGACTTGCTGTGGTGATGGTCAGAGTCAATCAGCCTCACTTAGTTCTGCAAATGAAATAATGGCCGTGTCGGCTTGGGTTTCAGTACCCCCAGGAGCTTTACGACACCTCATGCCTGCTTCCTAAGTGGCTCTGCTCCTGTGGGCTGGAGATCTGCATGCAGTCATCTCTCTCCAGGGCCAATGGAGCCGGAAGGTTCCACCGAACTAAATAAGTCACAGATCCAGATTCAAAAGGAATTTGCTCCCTGTCTCTGCCGCTTGCCTCTCCTGAGGGCCAGAGGTTGCGCCACTGGACCAGGAAGCGGCCACCAGTTCACCTTTGACTGGTTTCCCTGCCAGGCTTCCCAGGCACCTCAGCAGCCTTCTCTAACACACGCAGGTCTCGCCCTGGGTGTCTCTGACTAGGGCCAGGAAGTCCTGCTTTGACCCAGGTGGCTGTTCCTCCATTTCACATAGATACACTTTGTCTCAGGCATTCATTAAAACCCCAGAATGGTCTTTCTCCCGAGACTGAATAGGGATGACTGGAACACACCAAGGCTTTTCTGTTTCCCCCAAACTGTCCCCCTTTCCCCTTCTCTTTGACAACCAGCCCACAGTGCGAACGTGCACAGAGAGCCCCTACGGGTTTGTAACTGGACAAAGGATTTCAGCCTGTTTCCCAAATTCCAGCTTGGCTTTATGAGAAAAGCCATTTGCGGAGTCCTGGTCAGTCTCACTTCTGACGATCCAAATTGTAGCCGGAACCTAACATCCCAAGAAAGGACATTCTCCACATACGCAGCCCACCAGGTGGTATAAGGCCTATGCCCTGGGACTCGTGGAGGTAGGAAACTGCTCCACAAAGCCAGAAGCAGCGCTGCGTGTTTCTCGGGGATTCCACCAAATCCAGTGAGACGTGGGTTAAAGCAAGGTAGGAAAAAGAGGGAGTACTAGCAGACTGAGCACTGACTCGGGGGGTGGGGGGGGGGTAGAGCCAGAGACACGGTTTGGACCTGACTTCCCTAGGAGACTGTCCCCCTTCTGCCACAAGTCCCAGAACCACAGTGCAGCGTAACTAGCTAAAGGACCGTCTTCCCAGAGCGTCCCCTCTGCAGGCTCACAGCTTCAGGGCCAGTGAGACAAGTAACGTTCAGACTGCTCTTTCAAGACGCACCTTTGCAGTCAGTTTCCAAAGGGTATTTGTTTTCTGTGGCTGCAAAGAAGAGACATTAATTTTCTCACAGCTTGGAAGGCCGGAAGCCCAAAATCAAGATGTCAGCAGGGCTGTACCCCTTGCAACTTTCTCAAGCCCTGCCAACTTCTGGCAGCTCCAGGCATCCCTCGGCTTGTGGCCACATCACTCCAGCCGCTGCCTCTGTGCTCACACGGTCTCCTCCTCTTCTCCAATCTCTCTTTCTCTTCTAAGGACATCTGTGAAGGCAGATAATGTAGGATAATCTCATCTCAAAATCCTTAACTATATCTGCAAAGCCCCCTTTGTCCAAATATGGTAACATTCCCAGCTTCTGGGGATCTGATGTGGATATCTTTTGGGGGACCATTTTCAGACTTCCACTCTATGCATACCATGAAAAAAGCCATGCCCCGAGATTAGCAGCTGGGTGGTGAGAATAAGGGAATATTCAGGCTCTTTTTCTGAGAATATATGGCACCATTCCTCTGCCCAAGGCCTGACCCTTTGCTCTTCCTCTTCCCAGGTGGATGGTGACCTCCTGGTCAGCCTGTACCCGGAGCTGTGGGGGAGGCGTCCAGACCCGCCGGGTGACCTGTCAAAAGCTGAAAGCCTCTGGGATCTCCACCCCTGTGTCCAATGATCTGTGTACACAGCTCGCCAAACGGCCAGTGGACACCCAGGCCTGTAACCAACAGCTCTGCGTGGAGTGGGCCTTCTCCAGCTGGGGCCAGGTGAGAGGATTTTATCTGACAGATACATCTAAAGGTACGGACCCTGCCATGGTAGGAAGTAAAAGGCCACCACTGCCACATCCTCTGCGATGTCAGACCTTTCACATCCCATCTGTCGGTCAACTCTCCTGCCCAGTATCCATCCAAAAGCTTAGCAGTTCTGATGATTCTTCTCTAACACAAACATACCTCCCACAGCCATTACACTTTCCCTGTTGATTTCCCTCCCCCCTCACCTCCCCCACCCCCCCACCCCCGGCTCATCCCTTTCTCAGATCATCAGCGAATCCTCAGCAACCCCACCTTCTGACTCATTTTCTGTAAGTCCTCCTCTTCTCACTGGCTGTCTTATGGCTGACGATTTAAAGCTCTGATGAGATCCGTCTGGGGGCTGCAGTGTTGTTCTGGACCAGGGATTCTCAACCGGGTAACACAGACTCACTGGAGAAGCTTCTTTAAAAGACCAATGTCCAGGCTGCCCCTCCCTGAGATTCTAAGTCAGTTGTTCGGGGGCGGGATGGGAGCATGGGCAAGTTTTAGAAACTACAGGGAGATTCTGGTGTGCAGCGAGGATAGAGAACCACTCTTCTGAGCCAAGAAGAGTTGAAACCTAGCTGGATCACTTTGAAACCACCAATTCCTTTCTCAATTCTCAGTCAGATGGCAGCCAAAAAAAAGTCCCAGGTTAGCTCAACACACAGCAGAAATGGGGGCTCACAGGACCCCAGGAGGGATGGGAGCTCTTTTCTGGATATAGAGAGGAACCACAGAACTCTGTCCATTGGAAAGGAAATTTTATGGTTAGTTATGACTTTAAAAAATAACACAAACTGAGGATCCTCTCTGGGGAAGAACAGACCCGAGCCATAACAGACACTACGCCATGACAGAAGCAGCCTGGGAGGGGTGGGAGGCACCGACAGTCACCCGACCGTTGATCTCACGTCACTCGTGGGCCGGTAGGACTGAGTCAGGAATTCACGTTGTAATTGGAGGCCTGGGCTTTCCCCAGTGCAGGGACATAGGGTCTCTATTTAGACGAAGAGGAGCTTTCCTACTCATCTGACCCCTCCTCTGTTTCAGAATGTTGTTGGCACTAACAAAACAATCCAGTGTGGCGCTTGGGGGAAATGACATAATGGCATGTGCTCCGCTCCTTTCAAAGTCTGTGCTCAGAACCTACAGGGGACCCACTTAGCACATAAGAGCTGCCTGCCGGGGATGATAATCAGCTAGTGCCCACGCTACCAGCTGTGTGGTGACAACTCTCGTTCGTCAGAGGCTGACCATTCTGACTGGCCGGGCCTAGTTTGTGACTGGCTGGTGTCTGAAACATGCCGTTAAGCTTGGCCTGCTGGGACAGCCCAAAACTACCACAAGGCTCTTAATTCTTCCTGTAACTCTATGGGAGCTAATGGGACCGAATGTTCTGGGCAGCTAGCAACTCGAAACTAGTTGGAACTGGCTTTCTACCCGGTACTGCATTCATGTTCCTCCGTCCCCACCGTGAGGTGTGTTCTTTGAAAAACAATCACTTGGAACTTGCCGTTCAGTCAATACACTGTGGCCATCTCTAAGGAAGATCAAATGTTATTTGGAGGAAATCTGGCCACAGAATTCACTTGCAATCCATAAGCCATTTGTGTCCCAGGTGAGTCCGGGGATAATGCTCCACGCTGGCCAAACAACACACTCGGCCTGAGGCTCCTTTTTGGCACCTTTACCAACCGCCTGCTCATTTCCAGTGACCTAATGTATGTGCTTCATAATCAAAGAGGCATGAGCTCCCTCCCTTTTGCTCCGATGCCTGGGGGATATCATCTTTCTCTTACCTGGAAAAGCCCGCTTCTGCTAGCTTTCATTCCGCCCAAGGCAGCTCTGCTTCTAGGCCCGCAAGGCTTACTGGCGGTTTGTGACATGACAATGAGGAACAGACCCGGCTTCACACGGGAGACGTTTCTGCACTGTATCGTTGAGGTCACAGAAGGGGACGTACACTGTGCACACTGATCATTCTTTCTCAGTGATTACTTCTTCTAAAAGAGAGAAAAAAGGTCCTTCCCCCTTTCTTCCCTTCAAAGAACACTCTTCTCCCCTTCTTTCTTCTAAAATCCTCTCGGCAAGTATGTCTCAAGCTTTCATGTGAATCACTTGTGGATCTTGTTAAAAATGCAAATTCTGATATGGCAGGTCTGGAGCAGAACCTTGGATAACGAACTTTTTTATTGAGATATAACTGACATATACCCATTATGTTAATTTCAGGTGCATAAGGTATGATTTGATATCTGCATACATTGCAGAATGATCACAGTAAGTCCAACATTCATCACCGTACACACTTAAAAAAATTGTGATTAAGATTTTAAGATCGACTCATAGCAACTTCAAAATATACAATATAGTATTATTAACTATAGGCACCGTGCTGTACCTTGCATCCCCAGGACATGTATATTTTTTAACTGGAAGTTTGTACCTTTTGACCCCCCTCCACATATTTCACCTACCCCCAACCCCTGCCTCTGGCTACCAACAATCTGTTCTCTGCATCTGTTATAGTTTGCGGGGAGGGTTGTTGTTGTTCAGATTCAACATATGAAATCACACAGTTTTTGTCTTTGTCTGTCTGCTTTCTTTGACTTTTATGCCCTCACGGTCTGTACATGCCATCACTAATGGCAAGATGTCATTCTTTTTCATGGCTAAATAGTATTCCTCTGTGCACGTGAGTGTGTGTGTGTGTGTGTGTGTGTGTGTGTGTGTGTGTGTGTACACCACATTTCCTTTATCCATTCATCCACTGATGGATACTTAGGTTGTTCTATATCTGGACTGTTGCAAATAATGCTGCAATGAACATGGGGGGTCATATGTCCTTTCAAGTTAGTGTGGGGTTTTTTTTTATTTTGGATAAAAACCCAGGAATAGAATTGCTGGTTGATATGATAGTTCTATTTTTAATTTTTGAGGAACCTACATACCGTTTTTATAGTGGCTGCACCAATTTTCATTCTGCCCAACAGTACAGAATGGTTTCCTTTTCTCCACATCCTCCCCAACACTTGTTATTTCCTGTCTTTTTGGTACTAGCGATTCTAACAGGTATGAGATGATATCTCATGGTGGTTCTGATTTGTATTTCACCGATGCTTGGTGATCTTGAGCACATTTTCATGCACCTGTTGACCGTCTGTATGTCTTCATCAGGAAAATATCTGTTCAGATCATCTGCCTTTTTAAAATTGCATTGTTTGGTTTTCTATTGATTCATAAAAGTTCTTTACGTATTTTAGATATTAATCCCTTACATGGGGTTGATTTGCAAACACTTCTCCCATTCGTAGGTTGCCTTTTCACTTTGTTGATGGTTTCCTTTGCTGATGTCGTCTCACATGTTTACTTTTCTTTATGTTGCCTTTGCTTTTCATGCCAGATTCAAAATATAATTGCCAAGGATGATGTCAAAGAGCTTACTGCCCATGTTTTCTTTGATTTCTTTGATTTCAAGAATCACGTTCAAGTCTTTAATCCATTTGGAGTGAAAATTTCTGTATGATGGAAGAGTAGTTCAATTTCGTTGTTTTGCATGTGGCTACCAGTTTTCCCAGCACCATTTATTGAAGAGACTATCCTTCCCCCTTGTATATTCATGGCTCCTTTGTCAGAAATTAATTAACCAGATACGCGCAGGTCTAATTCTGGGCCCTCTTTTCTGTTCCATTGACTTATGTGTCTGGTTTTATGCCAAATCATACTGTTTTGATTACTATAACTTTGAATAGTTTGTAGGCAGGGTGCATGATGCCTCCAGCTTCTGTGTTCTCTCTCCAGATTGCTTTGGCTCTTTGGGGTCTTTTGTGGTTACATACAAATTTTAAGATTGATTTCTCTATTTCTGTGAAAAATGCCATTGGAATTTTGGTAGGGATTGCATTTAATGTGTAGATTGCTTTGAGTAGTATGAACATTTTAACAATATTGATTCATCCAGTCCATGAACACAGAACATCTACTTGCGTCTTCTTCAATTTCGTTCACTGATGTCATAGTTTTCAGTTTACAGGGCTTTTACCTCCTTGGGTAAATTTATTCCTAGATATTTTTTTTCTTTCTGATATAATCGTAAATGGAATGGTTTTAATTTCTCCGAGAGTTTGTTACTAGTCTAGAAATACAATAGACTTTTTGTATTGATTGTATATCCTACAACTTCGCTGACGCTTGGGTTGATTCCATATCTTAGCTACCATAAATAATGCTGCAATAAATAGAGGTACTTACATCTTTTTGAATTGGTGTTTTCATTATTTTGGGGTAAATACTCAGTAGTGGGATTACTGGATCATATGGCATTTCTATTTTTAATTTTTTGATATCTCCTGTATTGTCTTCTACAGTAGTTATGCCAATTTACACTCTCACCAGCAGTGCACAAGGGCTTCCTTCTCTCCACATCTTTGCCAGCACTTTCAGACTAGCCATTCTGATGGTATGAGGTGATACCTCCTTGTGGTTTTGATCTGTGTTTCCCTCATTAATGATGTTGAGCATCTTTTCATGTCTGTTGGCCATCTGGATGTCTTCTTTGGCAAAATGTCTATTCAAGTTCTCTGCCCATTTTTTCATAGGTTTTGTGTGTACATATTGAGTTGTAGAAGTTATTTTGGGTATTAACCCCTTATTGGAGATATTATTTGCACATATCTCCTCCCATTCACTAGGTTGCCTTTTTGTTTTGTTGGTGGTTTCCTCAACTGTGCAAAAGCTTTTTATTTTCATGTAATCTCATTTGTTTATTTTTGCTTTCCTTTCCCTTGACTAGCGATACATGTTCAGAAATATGTTTCTAAGGTTGATGCCCAAGAGATTTCTGCCTGTGTTTTCTTTAAGGAGTTTTATAGCTTCAAGTCTCAAATTTAGGTCTTTAATCCATTTAAATTTTTGTGTATGGTATAAGAAAGCAGCCCAGTTTCATTCTTTTGCATGTAGCTGTCCGCTTTTTCCACCACCGTTTATTGAAAAGACCATCTTTTCCCCCATTATATATTGTTGTATCCTTTGTTGAAAATGACCATATAAGTATTCCTAGCCTTTCTATCTGTTCCATTGATCTTTGTGTCTTTGCGCCAGTGCCATACTGTTTTGATTAATATAGCTTTGTAACATATCTTGGAATCAGGGATTGTGATACCTCCAGCTTTGTTCTTCTCTCTCAAGATTGCTTTGGATGTTCGAGGTCTTTTTTGGTTCCATACAAATTTTAGTAATATTCTAGTTCTGTGAAAAATGCTATTGATAGTTTGATAGGGATTATATTTAATAGGTAGATTGCTTTGGGTACTATGGATATTTTAACAATATTCTTTCAATCTGTGAGCATGGTACACCTTTCCAGTTGTTCATGTTATCTTCCGTTTCTTTCATCAATGTCATAGTTTTTAGAGCACAGGTCTTTCACTTCCTTGGTTAAATTTATTCCTAGGTGTTTGGGGGTTGTTTTTTGGTTTTCGGTTTTTTTGGTGAAATTGTAAGTGGTATTGTTTTCTTAATTTTTCTCTCTGCTACTTTGTTATCAGTGTATAGAAACACAACCAATTTCTGTGCATTAATTTCATATCCTGCCACTCTATGGATTTGTTTATTCTAATAGTTTTTTGGTGGAGTCTTGAGGGTTTTCTATGTATAGTATTATACGGCATCAGTGAAGAGAGTTTTATTTCTTCTTCACCAATTTTGATTCCTTTCATTTCTTTTTCTTCTCCGATTGCTGCAGCTGAGACTTCCAGTACTAGGTGAATAAAAGTGGTGAGAGTGGACATCTTTGTCTTGTTACTTATCTTAGAGGGAAAGCTTTCAGTTTTTTACTATTGAGAAGGATGTTAACTGTGGGTTTTTCATACATAGCCTTTATTATGTTGAAGTACATTCCGTATGTTCCCTCTAAACCCACTTTGTTGACAGTTTTTATCATGTATAGATATTGTATTTTGTTAAATTTTTTCCTGTGTCTATTGAGATTATCATAAGGTTTTGTGATGTATCATGTTGGTGATTTGCAAATATTGAACTACCCTTGTATTTCTGGAATAAATCCCTCTTGATTGTGATGAATGATCCTTTTTTAATATAGTTTTAAATTTGGTTTGCTAATATTCTGAGGATTTTTTGCATCTATATTCCCCAGGAATATTGGTCTGTAGTTTTCCTTTTTTGTAGTGTCTTTTGTCTGGTTTTGGTATCAGAGTAATGCTGACCTCATAGAATAAATGTGAAAGCTTTCCTTTCTCTTCTTTTTTTTTTTTTTAAATAATTTGAGAAGAATAGGTATTAACTCTTCTTTAAAAGTTTGGTAGAATTCACCTATGAAGACTTCTGGTCCTGGAAATTGAGGGGGGGGGATTTTTGATTACCAAATTCAATTTCATTACTAGTAATTGGTCTGTTCAAATTTTCTCTTTCTTCTTAATTTAGTTTTGGAAGACTATATTTTGGGGAATTTACCCATTTCTTCTAGGTTTGTTGGCATCTAATTTTTCATTGTTATTCTCTTTATAATTCTTTGTATTTCTGTGGTGTCAGTTGTCTCCCCATTTTTGTTTCTAATTTTGAATCTTTTTATTTCTTGATGAGTCTGAGCAGAGTTTTATCAATTTCATTTATCTTTTCAAAGAACCAGCTCTTGGTTTTGTTGATCTTCTCTAATTTCCACTTATTTCCACTCTAATCTTTATTATATCCTTATTTCTACTAATTTTAGAAAAAGAACCAAGCCCAATTTCTGGAAGTATAAGGTTGAGATTTTTCTTGTTTCTTATGATAGGCCTGTATTGCTATAAACTTTCCTCTTAGAACTGCATTGTCTGTGTCCCAAAGATTTTGGACTGTTGCATTTCCGTTTTCATTCACCTCTGTGTATTGTTTGATTTTTCTCTTTATTCATTGACCTATTGGATGTTTAGTAGCATGTCGCTTACCCTTCGTGTCTTCATGTTCTTTCCAATTTTTTATTGTAATTTCTAGTTTCACACCATTGTGGTTGGAAAAGATGCTTGATATGATTTTAATCTTAAATTAATTGAGACTTGTTTTGTGGCCTATCATGTGAAGAATGTGTATTCTATTTTTGACTGAAATGTTCTGTATATCTGTTGAGTCCATCTGGTCTGATGTGTCATTCAAAGCCATTGTTTCCTTGTTGATTTTCAGTCTGGATGGATTTCAATATCCATTGATGTAAGTGGAGTATTAAAGTCCCCTACTATTATTGTATTACTGTCAATGTCTCCCTTTATGTCTGTTAATTTTTGCTTTATATATTTAGATGCTTCTATGTTGGGTGAATAGATATTTACAATTGTCACATCTTCTTGTTAGATTGATCCTTTTATCATTATATAATGCCCTTCTTTGTCTCTTGCTACACTTTTTGTTTTAGAGTCTATTTTGTCTGATGTATCTTTTTCTATTCCTTCACTTTCAGTGCATGTTTTTTGGTCTGAAGTGAGTCTCTCATAGGCAGCATATAGATGGGTCTTTTTTTTAATCCATTCATCACATATGTTTCAATTATTTAGTCCCCATACATTTAATAACTGATAGGTATGTATGTATTGCCATTTTGTTTTTCTAGTTCTCTTCTGTTCATCTTCTTCTCTCTTTCCTTATAATTTGATGACATTCTTCAGTGTTACATGCTTGGATTCCTTTCTCTTTATTCTTTGCGTATATGTTATAGGTTTTTAATTTGTAGTTACCATTGAATTCATATATAACATCCTAGGTGGATAGCATTCTATATTAATTTGATAGTCACTGAAATTCAAACACATCTAAAGCCACTAAATTTTTATTCCCCTTCACATTTTAAGTATCTTATATCATTTTGCATCTTTTTATTTTGTTCATCCCTTGAGTAATTTTTGTAGATAATTATGATTGATTTTACTACTTTTATGTTTTAACCTCCACACTGGCTTTATAAGTATTTATCTACTACCTTAATATATGTTCATTTTTACCAGTAAAGTATTTTTCTAGTATGACCCCTTCTTTCCACTTAAAAAATTCCCTTTAATGTTTCTTGTAAGGCTGGTTTAGTGGTGATGAACTCTTTTAATTTTGTCTAGAAAACTCTTTCTCTCCTTCAATTCTCAACAATAACCTTACCAAGTATTCTTTGTTGTGGATTTTTTTCCTTTCAGCACTTTGAATATATCAGGCCATGCTCTTTAGGCCTGTAAAGTTTCTGCTAAAAAATTAGCTGATAGCCTTATGAGATTCCTCTTGTATATAACAGTTTGCTTTTCTCTCATTTTTTTTTTAAATTCTTTAATCTCTGCCTTTTTAATTATTGCTTGTCTTGGTGTGAACCTCCTTAGGTTCATCTTATTTGGGGATCTGTTTCCGACACTTGGATGTCTAGGAAGTTTTCTGTCCCCTCCTCCTTCTGGGATCCTTAACCTGTTCTCACTTTAATTTTTGCTCTTCGGCTTGGTTGCTTCCATTACCCTATCTTCCAGATCTCTGAACCATTCTTCTGCATCTTCTAATCTGTTGATTCTCTTTAGCATATTTTTCATTTCAGTTCTTGGGGGTTTTTTCTTATATTTTCTTTTTGTTGAAATTCTCACTGAGCTCATCTCTTTTCTCAAGTCTAATAGGTATCTTTACCACCATTACTTTGAACTCATTATCAGACATGTTGCTTATCTGTTTCTTTAAGCTTTTTGTCTGTGGTTTTATCTTGTTCTTTCATTTAGGACATATTCCTCTGTCTCATTTTATCTAACTCTCTGTTTTTTTGTGTGTGTATTAGGTAAGTCAACTATATCTCCTGGTCTTAAGAGTAGCGGCCTTTTGTAAAAGAGATATGCGGTACCATATAACACTCTTCCCCCAGGTAATCAGAACCAGTTACTCCAGAGGTGTCCCCTGTAGGGGAGGTGTGTACACCCTCATGTTGTGGCTGTGATTGCTTTGGACACACTGGTGGGTGGGACTGGCCTTCAGGCCAGCCAGCTCAAAGGACCTGCTTTGCCTAATGTGAGCACACTGGGCAGGATTAAAGCCCAGCTGCAGGCACTGTGGCCATGCTGATGGGTGGCGCTGGCGCTCAGCCTAGCTGTCTGCAGTTAGCCTCTGCCACAGCTGCAGGCACACCAGAGGACAAGGCTTTCTCTCTATGCAGCCAGCGAGGAGCTCCAGCTGCACAAACTAGAGGTACACTGGTGTGAAGGGCTTATCCACCCCCTTCCCAGTGTAGGAGTCACTGTGGAGTTGCACCAGTCCCTGCCAAGGCTGCCTGCCAGATTATTATGCCAGTCTTCTTACTTGTGGAGGGACACCTGTCTTGGCAGGTATGTTGGGTGTGCAGAAGAATGCCAGCATAGGGTATGTGGAGCTACTAAAGTAAAGAGGGTGTTAGCTGGATCCCCCAAGCATCTAGTTAGATGATGTCAAGAAAAATGGTGCCCACAGCACCTTCTTTCCCAGATAAATCTCCTGCAAATCCCTGCCCCTCCAGCACATATTCTAAGATTGGTCAATAAGTCTCCTTCACATATACTTCAGGTGCTTTTCAAACTGCTGCTTCTGTGCTATGTCTTAGGCCAAGTTATTTAGCATGCTGGCTCTTTAAAGACAGGGATGCTGTTTCCTATCACCCTCCTGCACTCTTGAAGTTAAGCCCTGATGATTTTCAAAGGCAGACTTTATGGGGACTTGTGTTTCCAGTGCTGGTCCCCAGGGCCAGGAGTTCCCAGTGTGGGGTCTGATCCCTGTCACTTCTCCATTGGGAGAGGGAGGGAGGGGTGTCCCTCCCATTTGTGGTTGGTCACACTGGAAGTTTGTTTCCTGACTACCCCTACCCTTTTTGATGTGCCCTTCTCTCTGTGACTAGCTGTGGAAGCAGTCTTCAGGTCGTTTTCAGAGGTAGTTGCATAAATGTGGTTGTTGTCTCTATGTGTCCATGGGAGGAAGTGAGCTCAGGACCCTCCTACCCCACCATCTTCCAAATCAAGAGAAGTCCCTCCTAAATGCCTTGTAAACAAGATACACAGCAGGTCCTCATAATGGTACAGATCTGGCCAGTCCACTGGGAGGAGGTATTGCCGCATTGTGACTCTAAGTAAAAAGAGTAGCAAGGCCTCCGCAAGAATTGGTTTGCTCGTTAGGTGACATGAGCCAGACTCGTATGCATAAGTCTAGGATGCAGAGCCTCTATCACCCAGGTGTTCCTCCCCTCTCTGCCCACTTTGTTGAGAGTTTTTAATCATAAATGGGATGTTGACTTTTGTCAGATACTTTTTCTGCATCTAGATAATTGTATGATTTTTATCCTCCATTTTGTTACTGTGGTGTATCACACGGATTTGCAGATGTTGAACCATACTTACATCCCTGGAGTAAACCCCAGTTGATTGTGGTGCATGACCTTTTCAATGTACTGTTTGCTAATATTTTGTTGAGGATTTTGGCATCTATGTTCATCAGAGGTGTTGACCTGAAATTTTCCTTTCTTTGTCCTTTTCTGGTGTTGGTAATGCTGTTCTCATAAAATGAGTTTGAAAGCATTCCTTCTCTTACATTTTTAGCAAGAGGTTGAAGAGGATTGTTACAAATTCTTCTTTGAATGTCTGGTAGAATTCACTGGCGAAGCTCTATTGGTCTTGGACTTTTGTTTACTGGGAGGTTTTGATTATTAGGATAATCTCCTTACTAGTAATCATTACTAGTTCAGGTTTTTTCTCCTTTTTTCAGGAATCAGTCTTGGTTTCTAGAAATTCATTTCTTCTAGGTTATCCAGTTTGTTGAAGTTTTATAATAATAGTAGTCTCTTATCCTTTACATTTTTGTGTTAATAACATCTATTTCATTTCTGATTTTGAGTCCTCTAGTCTTTGGTGACTCTAGCTAAAGGTTTGTCAGTTTTATTTTTTCAAAGAACCAACTCTTAGTTTCATAATCTTTTCTGTTTCTACTCTGCTCATTGTTATTTCTACCTACTAACTTTGGGCTTCATTTTCTGTTGAGTGTAAAGTTAGGTTGTTTGAGATTTTTGTTTCTTGAGGTTGGCATATATAGCTATGAAATTTCCTCTTAGAACTGATTTTGCTACATCCCTCAAGTTTTGGTATGTTACATTTCCATTTGTTTCAAAGTATTTATTCTCTTATAATATCTTCTTGGACCTCTGGGTTGTTCAATAGCATGTTTAATCTTTACATATTTGTGAATTTTTCAGGTTTCTTATAATCATTTTCTAGTTTCATACCACTATGGTCAGAAAAGTTGCTTGATATGCTTGCAGTCTTCTTAACATTGGTTTCATGGCCTAGTATATGATTTATCCTAGAGAATGTTTCACATGTACTTCAGAATTCACCCACACATCTGTTAAGTCCATTTGGTCTAACATGTTTAAAATCAATGTTTCAAAAAAAAATTAAAAAATCAATGTTTCATTATTGATTTTCTTTCTGGATGGTCTATCCATTAATGTTAGCGGGGTGGTAAAATCCCCTACTATTATTGTATTACTGTCAATTTCTTCCTTTCAATCTGTTAATATTTGCTTTATAGATTTAGGTACTCTTGTGTTGGGTGTATAAATATCTACAAATGATATATCCTCTTGTTGGATTGACCTCTTTGTCATTATGTAATGCCAGTCTTTGTTCTAAAGTGTATTTTGTCTGCTCTAAGTATAGCTACCCCTGCTTTCTTTTGGTTTCCATTTACATGGATTATCTTTTCCTTCCCTTCACTTTCAGTGTGTGTCTTTACTTCTGAAGTGAGGCTCTTATGGGCAGCATTTAGGTGGGTCTTGGCTTTTAAGTCTTTTAATTGGAGCATTTATAATTGATTTACACTTAATTGATATGTGTGTACTTACTGCTTTTTTATAGTTCCTATCTCTTCCTTTGTGGTTTGATGACTTTATTGAGGAGGTTAGATTTCTTTATCTTCTGTGTATCCACCATAGGCTTTTGCTTGGTGGTTACCATGAGGTGTACATATAACAACATCTCTATAATGATCTAAGTTGATATCAACTTAAGTTTGATTCCATTCTAAAGCTCTACCTTTTTACTCTCTCCCCATTTTGTTTTTGATGTGACATCTTTTTATCTTGTGATCCCTTAACTACTTACTGCAGTTATTTTTACTACTTTTGTCTTTTACACTTCATACTAGGTTTAATAAGTATTAATCTACTACCTTTTCTATATATTTACCTTTACCAGTAAGTTTTTACTTTCATGTTTTCTAGTTACTAATTAGTGCCCTTTCTTTTTAGCGTAAAGCTGATCCATTGACATTTTTTGTTTTCTTTTTATGTAAATGTCTTTAAAACATCTTCCTGTGAGATTTCTTTTGCTACTGAAGATGTTTTTGTTTTCTTTTTTAACTGAAATATAATTGACATATGATATCCTCTTTTAACAGTTGCTGTAAGACTGGTTAATCATTGGTGAATTCCTTTAGCTTTGCCTATCTGAAAAACTTTCCCTCTCAGTTCTAAATAATAACTTTGCCAGGTATTCTTTTTTTTTTTTCCAGGTAGAGTATTCTTAATTGGAACTTTTTTCTTTCAGCAGTTTGCAGGTGAGAAGACAATGTCACAGTATATTCAATGTTTTTGCTAAAAAAAAAATCTGATAATCTTATCAGGGTTCCCTTGTATGTAACGTGTTGGGATTTTTTTTTCTTACTGCTTTTAATGGTCCCCTTATCTTTAACTTTTGACATGTTAATTAGAAAGGGTCTTGGTGCAGGTCTCTTTAGATTCGTCTTCTTTGGAATTCTTTGGGTTTCCTTCCTTCCTTCTGCAGGTTAGTTAAGTTTTCCTTTCTCTCTGCTCCTTCTGTATCCTCTATAATGCAAATATTGCTCCATTTGCTGTTGTTTTGTAAGCTGTCTTCACAGGTATTTCATTCCTTTTGCTCCTCTGATTGGATGAGTTCCACTGCCCTATTTTTGAGGTGACTGGTCCTTCTGCTTCATCTAGTTTGTTGTTGAACCCCTCTAGTATATTTATCGATTTTAGTTACCGTGTTCTTCAGCTCTTTCACTTCCATTTGGTATTTTCTATCTTTTTTTGAAGTTTCTCACAGTGTTGCTCTATATTCATCCATGATGGATTTCTAAAAGCTTTAAGATGATGCCAATGTTACTGGTCCAAGGACCACCCTTTAAAGCGTAGCAAGACTTGAAGTATTCCAAGTTAGAAGGTACTGCTTGATCTCACAATCCTGTTAAGATTTTCCTCTTGGTGATAGTGTTGGATGTGCTTCAAGCAACGGATGCCCTCCCAACCTCCACATTCCACTCTTGTGAGAATGAAAATGGTCATTGTTTCTGACCAGAAAATCCTTTGCGGATAGTGTCATGCAAATATCTGCCCTTTCATTCATGTGCCTACCTCTTTGAAGTCTATGGAAACTACGCTGATTTTAGTCTAAGTAGACCTAAGACCACTTAACAATCTGGCTTCATATAATAATTCAATTTTCTTCTTTTAACCCGACATACCTTTATGAGGCACCTGTCTCGGGTGGGAAATGTGTTCCATTCAAGCATGTGTGAAAGAATGAAACTGAAAGTAGCCCCAGAATGTTAGAAATATAAATGTGGCTGGAAAATAGGTACCAGATCATGATTTGTCTCGTATGCTCTATAAGGAGTTTGGATTTTATTATGAATGCCACCTTGTTTGACTTTTAAAAGAAAGCTTATATATTCAGCAGTATAGAGAAATGACAAGACTGGAGAAAGAGAATCTAGTGGAGAAATGGTGCCGATAGAAATGAAGGCAATGGAAATGGAGAGATCTCATAGAAGACATTCTATGAATGTATGATTCACATGGCTTCAGTAGTGCTTGGATATCACAGATGAGGAAGCTAAGATGACACATTTATAAATGGACTGAACAACTAGGTCAGAAAACAGAAATGAACTGGGTAAGAAATTGTTTTTGCACATGTTTAGTATTTGTAAAATATCCAATTAGATATTTTCATTCAGCAGTTGGATGTAGATCTGGCACTAAAAAGGGTAGTGTAACCCAAGAGGAAGGAAAGCATGAGATGAAGAAAGGCATAGGCTAGAACCTTCGGGAACACTAATCTGCAGAAACAGGAGGGGGAAAAAGAGAACCTAATGAGTAGAGAAAGAAAGTATATTCACAGACAGTAACAAAGGAGTTTCCATAAAGAAGGAAGGACAGGGGTATCAAAATGGATCAGAAAGACCAAACCAGGTAAACATTATCTGGTACCAGGGGAACTTGAGTGACAGGCAGTTACTAGCAACCTGTGAAGGGCAGTTTCAGTGTGTCAATGGCACTTAAGTCAAATTAGCAGTGAGTAATGTCCAGTTGTCAAGAAACATCAGCAAAATGACAGATTAGGTAGTCCTAAGTTCCCATTCCCCTATGGAAGCGTCAAAAAACAACCAGAAATGGGCTGAACTAACCCTATAGGAGTAAAAGCCTACAACAACCAAGCAAACACTCAAATAAAAATCTACCCTCAAAGAGTAGGAAATTTCATTCATCCCTCTCCTCAGTATGGCACAGTCTTACTCTAGAGGCATCAGCAATCCATTTTCCTCCCTCAGTCCATAGGGAGCACAGAAAACCCTATCAGGGAACCACCTAAAGGAATGGTCTCTGTCTCAACTAAGATCCCAAGTGGGGGAGGCAGCCACTGCTTGTGAAAGCTTCAGGGGGACTACAGACCTGCAGACACCTGGGACGAGAGATTACAGATAAAGACATAAAATAGACCATCGAAGGCCCTGAGAACTTGGGGTGAGATGCCCTAGGAAATTAAGACATTAGGAAGCAGACATATGTACAGGGAAATTGAGAAAACTACATGCAGGCCCAAGCAAGACATATGCTCACAGAAAAGACCTGAGTATATCCTAAGCTTTCATTGCAGGCTGATGCCTAAGCTCAGAGACACCCAGCTAATCATTGAAGGGGTGCTCAGGCACAGAGACTCTATACAAAAACTGGGAGAGATGTTTTTTTCAACTATTATTTAAGAAGAAAAATGAACAAATATTGGGAAATTGGAAAATACCTTGAGACAAGTGAAAATCCGGGATGCAGAGAACACAGTGCTCAGAGAAAAAAATATATATATAAATGCTTACATTAAAAAAGAAAGACTTCAAAAAACAACCTAACTTCTGGCCTTAAGGAACTAAAATAACAAGAGCAAACAAAACCCAAAGCTGGTAGAAGAAAGGAAATTATAAATACAAATAATAGAGACAATAGCCATAAATAAACAGAAAAATCAATGAAACCAGAAGTTGGTTCTTCCAAAAGATCTACAAAATGGACCAACTTTTAGCTACACTGAGAAAAAAACAGAAAACTCAAATTATTAAAATCTGAAATAAAAGGGTGAATACAGCAGTACTATGAACAACTGTACACCAACAAATTGGAAACCTAGGTGTAATAGACAATTTCTTATAAACACACAACCCATCAAGGACAAATCACAAGTAAAAATACACATAGACCTATAACTATTAGGGAGATTCAATCAGTAACCTGGACCTCACAACAAAGAAAAGCCCTGGCCTAGATGTCCTCACTGGTGAATTTGACCTAATATTTAAAGAATTTATGCCTAAACTTAGTCCTCCTCAAAATTGAAAGGGAGGGACTACTAACATTCCTTAACTCATTCTGTGAGGCCCAGATTACTCTGATACCAAAGCCAGAGGAAGACAGTACAAGAAAACTAAAGACCCATATCCTTTTTAATTACTGATGCAGAAATTCATGTAGTGAAAAGATACTGTGTATGATTTCATTTTTTTTAATTTATTAAGACTTGTTTTGCGGCCTAACATGAAAAAAAATGTGTATTCTGCTGTGGTTGGGTAGAGTTTTCTGCATAGGTCTCTTAGGTGCAACTGGACTATAGTCCTGTTAAGTTCTTATTTATTGATCTTTTGTTTGGTTGTCCTATCCATTATTGAAAGTGGGGTATTTTAGTGTCCAATTATTGTAGAACTATTTCTGTCTTCAGTTGTCAGTGTTTGATTCATGCATTTTGGAGGTTTTGTGCTTATGCATATATGTTAATAGTCGTTCTATCTTGGCCTTTTATCAATATATAATTTTCTTCTTTGTCTCTTACAATGGTTTTGACTTAAAATTTATTTTGTCTGGTATTAGAATAGCCACCGCAGCTCTCTTTTGGTTACTACTTTTGCATGGAATATCTTTTTCTATCCTTTTACTTTCAATGTCTCTTGTAGAGAGGCTTTTAAAAAAAATCAAATTCTAAGCTATTAAGCTAATATCTGCCTTTTAAGTGGGGATATCCTTACTGATAAGGAAGGACTAACTTTAGCCACTTTGGTATGTCTTATGGCTTCCTTCCCCACTCCATTCCCTCCATTACTGCAGAATCCTCAACAAAATACTAGCATATGAATTATTAGAGTGATTACGAATTTTCAGGTAGGATTTATTGTTGTAAAATAAGGATAGTTCAACACATGATAATTAACCTTGATAATATACCATATTAGCAGAATAAAAGGAAAAAAAACACATGATCTCAATTGATGCAGAAAAAGCCTTTGATGAGATTCAAAATCCTTTTGTGATAAAAACTGAACTAGTAATAAAAAGAAACTACCTCAAAATAATAAACACCATATATGAAAAACCCACAGCTAAAAAAACTATCATAGTTAATAGTGAAGACTGAAAACTTTTCCCCCAAGATGAGGAAGAAGAACGCAATGTTTACCACGTCCATTCAACGTAGTGTTTATTGGAAGTTCAGAGCAATTAGGCAAGAAAAAGAAAGAAAAGCCACCCAAGTTAGAAAAGAAGTAGTAAAATTTTGTTACAGATGACATGATCTTACATGTAAAAACTCCAAAAATCTTAATACCAACACCAGAATAAATCTCTTAGAGCTAATAAATGAATTCAACAAAGTTGCAAGATAAAAAAATCAGAAATCAGTTGTGTATCTATATATGAATTATGAACAATCTGAAAAGGAAATGAAAATCATACTACTCAGCCATCAGAAAGAAAGAATGAAGTGTTGTCATTTGCAACAATGTGGATGGAACTAGAGTATGCTAAGCAAAATGAGTTAATCAGAGAAAGAAATACCATATGATTTCACTCATATGGAATTAAAAAACAAAGTGGGTGAACATTCAGGAGGGGGAACAAAAGAGAGGGAAATCATGAGAGAGACTTTTAAGATTTTATTTACTTGAGAGAGAGAGAGCATGAGCTGGGGAGGGATGGGCAGCAGGAGAGGGAGAAGCAGACTCCCCACTGAGCAAGGAGTCTGACACGGGGCTGGATCCCAAGACCCTGGGATCATGACCTGAGCCAAGGCAGACACTTAACTGACTGAGCCATCCAGGAGAGAGAGACTCTTAACTATAGAGAACAAACAGGGTTGATGGAGGGAGGGGGGTGGGGGCTGGGATAGATGATGGCTATTAAGGAGGGCCCTTGTTAAGATGAGCACTGGTGGTTATATGTAAATGATGAACCACTGACCTCTACTCCTGAAGCCAATATTGAACTGTATGTCAACTAACTAGAATTGAAATTTTAAAAAAATAAATTTGGCTCTAAAGTGCCAGAAACAAAAAAGAATATCATTCCACGTATAAAAATACTTATAAACTTAACCAAGGAGGTGAAAGACTTGTACACTGAAAACTACAAAACATTACTAAAAGAAAATAAAGAAGACAAAAAAAAAAAGAAAAGACATCCTATGTTCCTAGATTTAGAAAATTTATTATTAAGATGTCAGTATGGCTCAAATTGATCTAGAGATTCAAAATCCCAAGGACTTTTTGAAGAAATAAGAAAATCCAACCTAAAATTCAGATGGAATATCAAGAGATCCTGAATGACCAAAAAAATTTTTGAAAAAAACGAAGTTGGAGGCTTCACACTTCCTGATACAAAAACTTACTACAAAGCTACAGTAATCAAAACAGTATAGTTCTGGCATGTAGTCCAAGGGAATGGAATAGAGAGCCCAGAAATAAGCTTTTGTACATATGATCAGATGAAGTGTGCCAGGATCATTCAATGAGGAAAGAATAGCCTTTCAACAAATGGTGCTGGGTTGAAACTGGAAAACCATATGCTAGAGAATGAAGCTGGATCCTTATTTTAACTAGATATGAAAATTAACTCAAAATGGATCAAAGACTTAAATGTAAGGGTTAAAAGTATAAACTCTTAGAAGAAACATAGGGAAGAAGCTTCGTAATACTGGATTGGCAATGATTTTTTGGATAGGACACTAAAAGCACAATTAATCAAAAAAAATTAGATAAACTGGATTTCATCAAAATTGAAAGCTTTTCTTCATCAAAGGACACCATCACCAAAGTGAGGAGACGACCCACAGAATGTGAGAAAATACTTGCAAATCATAAATCTGATAAAGGATTAATATCCAAAATATAGAGAGAAGAACTACAACTCAAAAACACAAAGCCTAGAATAAACATTTCTCCAAAGAAAATCTACAAATGGACAATACACACATGAAAAGACATTCAACATCACTAGCAATTAAGGAGATGCAAATTAAAACTACAATGAGATACCACTTCATTATTTTTAAAAATAAATACCAAGCAGTAGTAGAAATGTGGAAAAATTGGAACCCTTGTGCACTGTTGATAATATAAAATGGTACAGCTATTGTGGAAAACAGTATAGCAGTTTCTCAAAATACTGAACATAGAATTACCGTATGATCCAGCAATTCCACTTCTGGGTATACACTCAAAACAACTGAAAGCAAGGATCTGAACAAATATATGTACACTAATGTTCACAGTAGCATCACAATGGCAAACAACCAACATGTCCTTTGACAGATGGATGGATAAACAGAATATAGTATATACTTACAATAGAGTATTATCCAGCCTTCAGGAATGAAATTCTATACATGCTACAATAGAAATGAACCTTGAAAACAGCAACTGAAAAAGCCAGGCACAAGAGTATTACAGGCCGCGGGGCGCCTGGGTGGCGCAGTCATTAAACGTCTGCCTTTGGCTCAGGGCGTCATCCCAGAGTCCTGGGATCGAGCCCCGCATCAGGCTTCTCTGCTATGAGCCTGCTTCTTCCTCTCCCACTCCCCCTGCTTGTGTTCCCTCTCTTGCTGGCTGTCTCTCTCTCTGCCGAATAAATAAATAAAATCTTTAAAAAAAAAATTACAGGCCAATATCCCCGCTGAACATAGATGCAAAGACCCTCAACAAAATTTTTACTAGCCAAATTCAACAATATATTAAAAGAATCATACACCATGAGTAAATGAAGTTTCCCTCCAATGCAAGGATAGTTCAACATCCACGAATCCATCAATGTGATACACCACATCAACAAATAAGGATAAAAATCATATCTCAGTAGATGCAGAAGAAGCATCTGACAAAATTCAATACCCATTCGTGATAAAAAACTAACAAAGTGGGTATAAAGGGGAATGTACCTCAGCATAATAAAGGCCATAGATGACAAGTCCACAGCTAACATCATCCTCAGTGGCACAAAGCTGAAAGCCTTTCTTCTAAGATCAGAAACAAGAGAAGGATGCCCATTCTCCCCATCTTTACTTAACATAGTATAAGAAGTCCTAGCTAGAGCAATTAGTTAAGAAATAAAAGGCATCCAGATTAAAAAAGAAAAACTGTCATGGTTTGCAAATGACATGCTATTTTGTATAGAAAATCCTAAGGACTCTATCGAAAAACTTATAATAAGCAAATTCAGTAAGTTGCAGGATACAACATCAACATACAAAAATCAGCACCAAACTATCAGAAAGAGAAATGAAGAAAACAATCCCGTTTATAATTGTATCAAAATGAAAAAGTACACCTAGGAATAAATTTAAGGAGGTGATTATTGAAAACTAGAAGACATTTATGAAAGAATTGAAGAAGACACAAATAAATGGAAAGATACTCTGTGCTTATGGATTGGAAGAATGAATATTGATAGAAGGTCCATATTACCCAAAGCAATACACAGATGAAGTGCAATCTCTATCAAAATTCAATAGCATTTTTCACAGAACTGGAACAAATAATCCTAAAATTTATATGGAACTACAAAAAGAAAAAAAAAAAAGCCAAAGCAATCTTGAGAAAGAACAAAGCTGGAGGCCCCATATTCCCTAATTTCAAACTATATTAAAAAGCTACAGTAATCAAAACAAAATAGAAACCCACAATTAAACTCATCTATATATGGTCAATTAATTTACTACAAAGGAGCCAAGATTATATGGTGAGGAAAGGATAGTCTCTTTAATAAATGAGTTTGGGAAAACTAGATGGCTACGTACAAAAGAATAAAAACCACGATGTTACACCATATACAAAAAATAACTCAAAGTGATTAAAGACTTGAACATAAGACCTGAAACCATAAAACTCTTATCATAAAACATAGGTAGGGGCACCGAGATGGCTCAGTCGGTTAAGCATCTGACTCTCGATTTCAGCTCGGGTCATGATTTCAAAGTCATGAGATCGAACCCTGTGTTATGAGATTCTCTCCCCCCCCCACTCATGCTCTCTCATTCTCTCTCAAAAAAATAAAATAAAAAACATAGGCAGCAAGGTCCTTTGATATAGGCATTGCCAGTGGTTCGGTTTTTTTTAACCTGACACCAAAATCAAAAATAAGCAATACCACATCATACTAAAAAGCTTCTATACAGCAAAGGAAACCATCAACAAAATGAGAAGGCAAGCTACTGAATGGGAGAAAAATATTTGCTAATCATAAATCTAATAAGGGGCTACTATCCAAAATATATAAAGAACTCTTGCAACTCAACACCAAAAAAAAAAAATCCAATTTTTAAAATAGGCAGAAGATCTAAATAGACTTTTTTCCCAAGAAGATATACAGATGGCCAACAAATACATGAAAATGTATCTTAGTACACAATCAGGAAAATGCAAATCAAAACCACAATGAGATATTACTTCACACCTGTTAAAATGGTTATTATCGAAAAGTCAACAATTGTTGGCAAGGATATGGAGGAAAGATAACCCTTGTACACTGTTGGTGGAAATATAAATTGGTGCAGCCACTCTGGAAAACAGTAGGGATGGTCCTCAAAAAATGGAAAATAGAACCACCATATGAACCAGCAGTTCCACTTCTGGGTAGAATTTATCCAGCGAAAATGAACACTAACTCAAAAAGACATATGTACCCCCATACTCATTGCATTATTTATAATAAACAAGATATACACACAATCTAAATGGCCATCAATGGATGAATGGATAAAGTACGTGTGGTATATAGATATACATATAATATATATGATGGATTCTATTTCATGTGTATATGTGTGTGTATATTACATATATATATAATGGACTATTATTCAGCCACAAAAAAGAATGAAATCTTGCCGTTTGTGACAACATGAATGGACTTTGAGAGCATCAGGCTAAATGAAAGAAGACAAATACCATATGCTCTCTCCTATATGTAGAACCGAAGACACACAGACACACAGACACACAGACACAGACACAGACACACACACACACACACACACACACACACACACACAAGACTGGTAGTAGCTACGAGAGGCAGGGAATTTGAGGGTGAGAAAAATGGGAAAGGGGGGTCAAAAAGAAAAAAATAAAAAATTCTTTTAAAGATTTCTGATCACTTTGAAGGTTAACAGCTCCCCTGTGGACTCCTGGAGTCCAAAGATCCCCAAGAGCTTTTTTTCCGAAAGTGGCCTCTAAGGGATGTCGGTCCGCTGACTCGCCTCAAGCAGCAAATGCTGGCTAAGGGCCTGCTGCTTTTGTGCTCACGGACGCTGCTGTTGGGATGGGTGCTGCCTGTGACCGTCTGGCTCCGGCCCCTCTGGGAGAAGCTTCGCCATCTCTCTCAGCGCGCAGCAGGAGAACCGGAGCAGGGACTCGCTCTGCGTACCTAAGTCTCTTTCTGGTCAGCTGCGCTGGGGCTAACCTGGAAACACTGATGCCAAAGAAAGGAAAGACCGGAGGGACTTGTTACCTTGAATGAATTTTCACAAGGAGGAAAACCAGATTGCCCTGTGGACTGAAGGGGCACTTAGAGGTCTTCCGCTCTAAAGGTCACCGCACCACATTCTTCGCTCATTCTGCCAAGAACCCTCTGATATGGGTAATCTGGGGAGGGAGCGCCCGTTCTCTGATGGGCCCCACACGACCATGAGCCGTTTGCTAGCAGAATGCTTACAGGCCACAGGAAAGCTAACCATTCCACCATGGCACAAAGAAAAAATGTGCCGGTGAATGTCCTATAGTTGACACAAGGCGGGGCAAGATGAATGAGCTGAAAGCCTCAGACAAAATGCTCAGAAGGATTCTGTGTCCCACGCAGCCTGAGCATTGCAGCCCCCCTCCGGCCCCACTCCCCCACCCCTCACTTAACTTGGCTAACATCATACATGTCACCTTTATCTGCTTCCCAGTGCAACGGGCCTTGCATCGGGCCTCACCTAGCCGTGCAGCACAGACAAGTGTTCTGCCAGACACGGGATGGCATCACCTTACCGTCAGAGCAGTGCAGCGCCCTTCCAAGGTAAGAGAAAGCCGTGGACCTCCTTTCCCCAGGCCCTGTGTCAATAGCATGGAAAGATAATGTTGAGCGGATGTTTCTCCTCCAACATCCCACAGTCCCTGTGGTCAGATGCCCTTCCCTTTCACCTCGTTTTCCCCGGGCCCCTGTTCTCCCTAGAGATAGATGGCCCCGTGGTGGCCTTACACTTATTGAATGGGCCAGGCTGGGCTTTCCTCTTTTGGTCGTAAAGACTACAGACAGTTCTGTTCCTCTGAGCGTGGCCTGATACCGCAGGAGCTCTGCACTAGCCCCAGGGTGGGCAGGAAGTGAGGTCCACGCGGTGGCCACCAGACCTCAAGGGCTCCAGCAGCCCCTCACGCTTGTCGGCCTTCCTACAGAAGTTATGCTAAAACGAGGGCGCTGATCCCTGGGTCTAAAGCTGTCATTCCTAGCCAGTCCCCATTCCCGGTCCTACTGGCCTGTGGATGTCCCTTGGGGTGAGGGCTTACCGTCCCCACCCGCGACCCCAGCCCCAGGCTCTGCCACTGCCCAGCCAGACTTCATCCTTGGGTCATGCAGTGATACAGACTTTGCAGAGCTGAGCACCGAGAGGCCCAGTGAGAGCACACAGCCTTCTGAAATCCTACAACCACTACTGGCAGAACAGAGATCCGAACCCCCTCTGGTGGCACCAGAGGCCTGAAGAGTTGCCCCGCTGCTTTCCCATCTGTTCCCCGATCCCACCCCGACTGCGGCGGGCGCTAACACTGCCGCCCTCCTCCTGCAGGCCCGTGAGCACCCAGAACTGCTGGTCGGAGGCCTGCAGCGTTCATTGGAGGGTCAGCCTGTGGAGTCTCTGCACCGCGACGTGCGGCAACTACGGCTTCCAGGCCCGGCGCGTGGAGTGTGTGCACGCCCGCACCAACAAGGCCGTGCCCGAGCACCTGTGTTCCTGGGGGCCCCGGCCCGCCAACTGGCAGCGCTGCAACGTCACGCCCTGCGAAAACAGTACGTTCCCACCCCATGGAGCCTTCTGCCAGGTCCCCAAGGGGCGGGCCTGCCCTCTGCCCCCAGCCCCAAACCCGTGCCCAGGCCACCGGATCAGGTTTCCCAAGGACGGTGAGCAGGGGCCAGAGCTGGGTATTTTCACAGGGGTGCCTGCAAGCCGTCCAAGATGTGTGCGAGGATGTGTCTACACACGTCCAGGCCACATCAGATGGCTGAGTGTGCCCCAAGGCACTAGGCAAAGCCAGGTGCTATGGGCCCGGTGCTAAATGAAATCATCCTCCAGCTCCCCTGCAGGAGCTTGGCTGGGACCCAGAGAAGACCAGCCAACAGTGCCTCCCGGGGGCCAGGCCGCTAGACAGAAAGTACTGTCCGCACAAGTCCTGCCCGGCTGGCCCTGCACCCAATGTGGCTCTGCTTCTCACAGAACAAGGAGCTGCCGCCCTCCCTCCTTCCCGCCCCGCGGGCGTCCCCCGAACTATGCAGGAGCCCAGGCCCTCGAGATCTGATACGCATTCACTGTCTGGGTCCTCCTCCGCCCAACACTGGCATTTGTATCCCAGTCGGGTATTTTTTTCTTCCTCTGGACGCAAAACAAATTGGAGGTAGGTCGTAGACAGGGAAGGGACGAAGACAAAGTATGAAGCAAAGAATTAAGAAATTTTAAAACACTGCCATGCAGTTTTCCCCCAAACGGGGCCTCTCCAGGCATCAAATCGCCAACGCTGAGGCAGATGCCCTGTGGGCATGTCCCCTAGCGTGTCCACCGGTGGGGGGGGGGATGATCTTTGCTCTAGGGGTGGTGCCCACCCATCTGTGTGTCAAGAGCTCACCACCATCCGTGCTAACATTCAGTCAAAGTAGTTCAGACTTGCTGTGTTCACCACAGCTGTCCACCGCCCAAATCAGCATCCGTATTTAAGGACAGTCGCGTCTGTGCCAGTGCTGAGCTGGCAGCCCACAGCGCTCGGGGCAGGGGAAGGAGGAGAGGGGCTTATGTGCACCGGGTAGGAAAACAGAGGGGGGGGCCGAGGGTCGCCCCATCATCCAGCCAGCCACTGCAGCCCGGGGGGGCAGCCTGGGGGGCACGCGGCAGAGCTCCCCCAGGGGCGGGACAGCAGTGGCCCCTGCAGTACAGGAGCCCAGGGTCCCAGGCAGAGGCCCGCAAGCACCCCGCGGTCGCAGCCCTTAGGCTCCGTCTCAAGGCTCTCTCCTGTCCCCTCCCCCAGTGGAGTGCAGGGATACCACCCGGTACTGCGAGAAGGTGAAGCAGCTCAAACTCTGCCAGCTCAGCCAGTTCAAATCTCGCTGCTGCGGGACTTGTGGCAAAGCGTGAAGACGGGGCCCAGGGAGGAACTGCACCCCGGCCACGCAGAGGACTCGCGCCACCACCTTGGAGAGAATTGAAGCTTTCTTCGTTTATTTATTTGTTGCCCTTTCCCCCGCCCCCCATCACACACGCCCTCGTCCGACCTCCTCCCCCACCCCAGACGTGAGGACGTCAGCGTGTCCTCTCTCTCAGTTAGCTGGAGGACAGGATGTCGGGGAAAGACAAGGAAAGGGGTTGAAAGGAGGTTGAAGAGCAGACACCTTCCCCAACCCGGCTCCCAGGCAGACCAAGGAAGAGGCAAGCAGCAGGGAGTCAAGGCCAAGAGCGGATGAGAGACGGGAGGGTAGGGTGACAGCGTTTGTAAAGCACTGAGACAGACTTCGGACAACCAACTGTGTCTTTCCTGGCGGCACGCTGTCGACCCAGGCGTGTGCTGCTGCCTGTGTCCTCCTCTGTCTCCGCCTGGGGAAGAGCAGGCAGAGAGGGGAGGAAGGGGAGGACACCGCCCAGAACCCAGGCCAGAACGCAGCGCTGCCAGTGGGGAGCCCTGAGAACTCAAAGCACCAATGCATGGCAGTCAGGGGCAGACCGTGCAAGGGCCTGGAGCACACACGAGGCAGGACACAAAGCAGCAGGAAAGGCACAGAAGCAAAAAGAAGCCTGTGCACGGTCCTCAGCGCAGGGAGATGAGTGAGCAGGCCCGAGACTCGGGGAAGGGACACTCCGAATTCTGCCGCCCTTATAGAGGGCACAGGCCCTGGCAGCCCATGCCGCTTGGGGGGGGGGGGTCCACACTCCCCACACTGTCTCAGCGAACGTTCTGCCTGTACTCCTGGAGCAAAGCTAGTGAGACATCGGGGTCTGGTTAGGCAGTCAGGCCACCCCTGGCATCTCTCCCTAAGTCACAAGTTCTGCACCACCCCCACCCCCACCCATGGTTAACCGCTGATGTGGGCCAGGGGCATTTTGAGCGTGAACAGCCTGGGTTTTCTGCCTAGTTGGCCAGTGCTGCTTCCCCTAAGGGCCAGGGATTGGGGTCAGTTTGCCAGAGAGGATCCATCAGGTCACAGGAGCCACTTCCGGAGCTGGCCGGGACAAGGGGTGGGACAGCCGGCTGGTGCGGGCCCTTCCAGGAGCACGATGAGAGCTGGCCTCCTGATTTCACAGCAGCTTGGGGCAGGGTGGCGGGGTATGCTGGCGAAGCTGTAGGGTAACTAAAGCTTGCAGGAGGGTCCTCAAAGGCTTTTCAACCTGTTCCCCCCCACACACAATGAAATACTATGAACCTTACAAGAATGAGTACCACCCATTTTAGGAATTCGGCGAGCAAGGCAGCACACACCCTTCCAGAAATGCCCGTCAGCTACAGTAAAAGGGCTGTGGTGAGGTCCAGTGGCAAACCTGACATTCTGGGACTATTTGGCCAATTGTTCTTTCAGCAGAGGGGCTTTGGGTGAGTGATCTTGGCCACCTCCCCGTTGGCCACCACTCAATAGCCAGGGCAGCGTGGCCACTGTCACTCACCCCTTGGATCAACTGCCCCCCCCTACAGACTCGCAAATGCCACTCAGCCCCAGGGCCACCACGGCTAGCAGGGCGTCTGGAAGTCAGAGACGGGGAACACTGTTAAGCTGTGTCCTCCCCGGGGGAGCTGTGGACGACGAAGGTGGGTCTCTTTCTTCCTCAGCACAATGGGCTCTAAGAAATCATGTTACTAAAAATCAGTGTCATGTTTATTTAAAATAAAAGAGAATGTTTTCTATGTCTGTATATCTTTTGTGAATATTTATTAGGATTTCTTGTATAAAAAAAGTGCAATATTAATAATTGTACATTGTCATCCGGAAAACAAAGTATTTGGGGGACTTTTTACTAACTTCCTGCGGTTGTGTTCCTGTAAACTCAGTGGTGATTATTGTATTGTTCCTATTTTTAATAGCACCTGGTATTTCACTCCGGATCTATTCACTGTGTAGACACTACGTTGTAAAGCTAACATGGGATGACAGGGCAGTAAAAGGGGATTCACTTGTGACGCAATAGTTATGCATGGAATGAAGACGACAGAGTCCGTACTAACTAACGCAGTTGGTTATTTCTAGTTCAATAGCTATGGAAAACCAGTGGCCAATATTTACGTTTCCTCAATAGCAGGTGTCCTCCAGCTCCGCCTCGTGTCAGGCTGCAGCCGCTGGAGTAGGTTTCAGAGCGAGCCTGGAGGACCTAGGCTTGGGGTGGGAAGTAACGTGCTCCTTGCATGAGATGAATGTACATTTACTGTTTGTTCTGTGAATCGTGACTCAGCAGCAGCACAAGATGATTAGAGTGGCTGAATAATGTGGAAGGAGGCACTTCCTCCTCGAAAACACAAAACTGTATTTATATTTTTTTTGTACAGATAATACAGCTTATTTATTTAATAAATCTGGTTGTCCGAGTCTCTGTTAAGCCCAGCCTTCCTGTCTTGGGGGGTGAGGGTGGTTCCCGGCCACTTACACGCACTGGGCTAACGTGGAAAAATTGCAGGTTACAGCTCTGCCTGGGACGCTGGGAGCCCGTGCCTGAAGGGCCAGCTCTGTAAGTCAACCCAAAGGAGCTACGTCTGTGGACATGCAAGTATTTAGGCTTAGTACTGCCCTTGACAATCCTCTTATTCATAGCCCTGCATGGTGGGAAGGTGGGAGCCACAGGACCTTCAGAAAAACTAGGCATCTTGGGGGGCAGATGAAGACTTGGGGGCGGGAGTACCCTCCCTCCAGGCCGGGCTCCCTGCCAATGGGGGCGTGCACAGAATATAGTAGCTGGGTGCTGAAATTCTGGATGGACACCATGAGTAGGAGCTAACATTTATAGATCATTACGTTCCATCCTCACATGAGCCCTAGGATTATCACCGTTTGTATATGGGTAGACAGAGGCCCAGAGAAGCCCAGGGTCAACCAGCCGGTAGAACAGGGATCAAACTCCCAGAAGCCTGGCTTTTTAGCCAGAGCCCTTTTCTCACCCACTCCGCCATCCCAGCTCCCATGTGTAAGAGCGGACCACGCCTGGCCTCCTTCGTGGGTGCCCTTCTTCCCTACTTGGGGACAATGGGACGTTTTACTGGGGTTGTCACTTTCTCATCCCCAAAAATCAATTCCGATGGCATTCTAGGGCCCCAAGTTCCCGATTCTGAAAGTATTTTAATAGAAATGAAGGTATGGTGGGAAGTGCAGAAAAAATCAAAAGCATATTGTGGAGTTTTTTTATCAGCTGGCTCCCAGTGGAAGGCCAGCAGGTCCCCAGGCCTGGAGGATGTCCACACAAGGACCTTGGTGGGAAGTGCCTGAGAGGACCCCCAGCCTCAAAGCCCAACTCCAGCCTGTCTTCCAGCAACTCACGCAGCTTATCACAGTCTGTTAAGCAGTCTCAAAATAAACCAGAAAGCTCTTCCTGAAATTCCAATTATTTTCTAAGGAGTTTTAGGTTTTGCTTTAAAGAAAAAGCCAATGCTAGAACTATAAATACTTACATACCAGCAACCAAATAATATCCTACAGAGACCCCAGGGGAGGATGGGGTTGGGGGGGGGGGGCAGGGAATGAGTCAGAGATGCCGGAGTAAAACCCCAGGAAGTTGCAAATAGTGGGAAGGGCTCAACCAGAACATATGGAAAATTTTCCAGCCAAAATCACAGAGCTCAGCAGGGAGCAAAAGAGAGATTCCTAGAAGGATGCCACCAGCCACAGCGTAAAAGTTTGGAATCTTAACCACAGGCCAGTCCCAGGGTTGGAACTCCTCATACCAGAGTCCCCTGCTTGGCCCCTGAAGTTTCCAGGCCTTCAACAAGAGGAGCCCAGGAAATCTGGGGCCCACCCAGACCAGAACCCTCAATAATCACCAAAGCTCATCCATGCCTCAGTTTCCTCACCTTTAAAAAGAGGATACCTCACAGGATAGGGTTTTTGTGAGAACACTAGTTAATTCACATTGAGAAAATCTGTGATGACCTGGCATGTCACGAAAGCATTCACTGTTAACCGCTATTACCGTCCAAGCTACCTTGGCAGAGAGATGAGGGGCAGAGCCCAAAAGCATTTGTGCTAGTTCAGATTCCCATCGTCAGCTTTGAAAGACTAGCCCTATGTTTCCATTTTTGACTGAGAAGGACATCAGTCATTGGTGCAAATTCAATACTACACAGTAGCATAAATAAGAGCGGCCTCAGTGAACCAAAATCTGTATCTTGGAAAATAACAGAACAGCCCCGGTAACCAAATCAAAGACTCACCAAAATATTCACACACTTTCAGAAATAACTTCCCAGGACAAATGTTGTCTTATAATCCCAATGTACAAGTCTAGTTTCAATTCAAAATACCGAATGTACACATAAGTTCCATTCCCTTTGATTTACTAAAAATCACAGAGAAGTGTTCACACAAGCAAACACACGTGTAATGTAAAAGCTAAAATTAAGGATATCTCACTTACCAAGTGGTAGACTTTCTCACAAACGGCATGCTGTTATCCCCTCACCTCCTCCTGCCAATAAATCCACAGAAAATAACCCGCTTTTATTAATGGTTCTTGCTCAAGTGAGACAAGTTAGAGCTCAATAATCTATTTGTGGGCCTCCCCAAAACAGACAAATTCATTCACAACGGATAAGGGAATTGTGGGGTGAAGAGAAGGATGAAGCTCTCGGAAATAATCCAGTGAAAACTGACCTGTTGGGTGAATTACCCAAGGAAGGATAAATTAGGAAACAAAATAAGGTGACATCCCCTTGGTTTGGTCTCTCTCTGTCCCTCGTTTTGTTCAATGAACCAGCCATGATTTAAAGACTCCAGGATTCAGACTCAGAATACACTAGACTGTGCGTTAAATCAGGGAAGGTTATCTACCCATATCACATACTGCCAAGGAGGAAAGTGCTGGTGTGGACACAAGCCTTCATCAGTACAGAATCGAATGCTCAATGGATCTACCCATCCTATAAGACGAAGATAAACCCCAAATTGTCGTCTGTCCCCGCCCACCCATGCTGTCCAGTGGGAGACGCTTCTACAGGTCAAAGGTGGGCAAGCTGATCAGAGATCGTTATCTTTGGCTGAACTTCAACTGCTGATTCATAGCACCCCAAGGTTTTCCACTGTCGGCCGCTACCTCTAACCTGGAATGCAGGGACCGCAAGCAAGCTTTTGCTCGCAAGAACTGGGCTGTCAGCTTGCCTGTCGACCAGAGGTTTACAACTTCACTCAGATGCGTTCTGCGAAGCACCTGGTCCCAATCACCCACATGTGTCACGCTTGTGATAACACAATATACAGATGTCACTCAGCTCTGTGTTTTCCGAAGGCAAAATCCATCTTCGACCAAGGATTTCCCAGGCTGCTCCTAAAGATATGGTTTATATATGTGTAAACAGAAATTAAACGTGCAGTTTTATGTGAGTGAAGAGAAAGCAGACAGTGGGGACTGGTTCTCCTGCTGCACATAAATGATGTTTGTTTAAGCAGAATGCTTAGGAGGGCCGGAGAGATTGCGCGGTCAGCATCCAGACCAGAAAGCAGGCCTGCGAAACCGGCCTCCCTTTCCAAGATGACATAAACAGCCCTCCTCTGGGTCTTTGTGATGGCCAGGGTTGACCTTGTTACAAATCCCACAAAGGAGAGAAGACAAGCTGCGAACGACTTAGTTACCAGGTGAGCAACTCCAGGAAATATTTAATGGTCAAGGCAAGGTGCGTGGTGATGAAATATGTCATGGGTTTGATTTTCTGCTCCCCAATCCTCGCCATCATTTCTTTAAATAACAAAGAAGGGGCCAGGAAATGACTTAGCTGAGGTCACTGAAGGAAGACGAAGTTGTTCGGTCAGTCATCTAGGTAGTCCTGTCCTAGAGCTGAAGTTCAGCGTGTCACACGGTCAAGGCCAGGGCAAGTGCCAGATCCATGGGCCAGTCACTCCTGAGCTGAATGTCTTCACCTGCACGGGCCCTTCCTGTTAGAATGGAGATACTCACGGTAACCACCTGAGAGCAAGCCCCCATCCTGCGAATCCCCCACTCCCTCTGCCATGTGATGGTCCAGCCTCTGCACCAGGGTCTTGCTGAGATGGAGAACCACCAAGCCCTCACCTGGTCCTGGTGGACCTCGCTCTACCTCCCACCCCAGCCCCCCCACCCTGCCAGATAAGCCCTTATGCTTTCTCATCTCATCTCCTCCCTGATTTCTCTTCCTATCACTTACCTTCTCCTTGCTTCAGAGCCTGACAAACTCTTGTGAAGCACCGACTCTGGGGGGGCCCACGCTGGGCCCTGGGGACACAGGGGTGAAAGCCAAGCCCCTGCTTTCAGGGAGCTCCGAGTCCAGTCGGGAAAGCAGACATATCTCACCACAAACGCCAGCATGTCCCACTCTAACTATGAAGTCCCGAGTTTAGGGGCATCTCTGGCTCTGTTTTCTTCCTCATTTGGTTCTTTCCACAGTCAGCACCCAGGGATTGCGCCTCTCGTTCCTCATCCTTTCTCAGTGGGACTTTGCAAAGGTATCCTGACTGAATCAATCTACTCTCCCCTAAGCTCTCCTCCAATCCACTCCCCGCACGGCAGCTAGAACTATTGTCATACATCAGTGTAAACTGACGCATACGTGTAAAGTTAACTTAAATCTACGCCTCAGAGGCAGTTAGCTCACACTTCATTACCGGATCATAAATCCACCCTCCAGAAGTGACCAGGGCAAGCCTTTCACATCCTGTTACCTAAATCCGCAACAGAGAGTTTCATTCATTACAACAAAGTTCATTAAATACCTACCGGTGAAATGAGTGGTTCTAAAGGTCTGGAAAGGGCACACCAGTGCCCCCAGTACGAACAGTCTAAGAATCCTGCAAATCCAACAGCCTGGAGCCCCAAGCCTAGAGTTGTCTTTGGTTCTGTGCCCACCCCACCCCCACCCCGCTTGGTTTGCTTGGTTTGACTAGAGAAGTTCTGGGCTGATCTTACTGTAGGAACGCTCACCCTCGAGTAACTGTCCGAGTGCCAAGCTCCTGGAGTCACGCTTGATTCCCACTTCTTCTCACCCCGCCTCCAGTCAGCGACTCCCTGCGGCCGCCCTCAGAACAAGCCCAGGCCGCCCTTCCCATCAGCCCCACTTCTACAGCCAGCTGTGGGTTGCCGCCTCACCCTCTAGGCAGTAAGCCTCCTGCCAGGCCCCCCGCAGTCCCCTCACAGCCGCCTGGGTGACCACAGGGATGGTAGATACAGTAGTATATACCAGAGCTGGGCACGTCTCCGCTGCAAGCTTCACGCTGGCCCTCGTCGGAGGAAGAGCCAAATTCCTGGCTGCAGCCCTCATGGAAATATGCCCCCCTCAGGGCCTTCGCTCTGTGTGTTCCCTGCACTCATCTCCTCCTCCCCCGAGACTCTCAGACCTCACCTTCTCCACGAGGCCCACCCCGACCATCCCAATATACACCACCTGGGCCTCCCAGAACTCCTGGGTCTCTCCGCCCCGATTTGTTCTCCTTTTCCCATGGTGCCTTTCTCCTTGTCACTTACCACACAAGTTACTCACTATGCTTTTCATTTATTAGGTGTTGGTTATTTCACTGATATTATACATCATACGTTATTATATATCATTATTCATCGTTTATTATTAAGAAGTGTCCGTCTACTCCACTAGACTGTAAGCTCCACAAGGGCAAGACCTGTGTGTGCTCTGTTTGCTGACGTCGTCCAAAGCACCCGGAAGACTGCCTGGCACCCAAAGCAGATTTTGTGAAAGAATGAATAAATGTATGTTTGTACATACAGATAGATGGGAAAAGGAGGAGGAGGAAGCGTGGTCAGTGCTATGACAGATGGGGCAGCCCACCATCCCGATGACCAGAGCTAAGACGGGGTTGTGGGGTAGAGGAGGAAGAGGAGACATGTAAGATGCGACGTGTGGAAGGAGAGGGTGGGGTTTTGAAGTCACTACCCCTCGGGGGGGCAGGGGGCAGTGCTTGGATGGAGTAATGGAAAATGAAAGCCAGGGAGACGCTGGAAAGCAACTGAGGGCCATCTGGGCGGGTCCCCAAGAAGTGCTCCCAGAGCAAGACCTTAGTGAGAACAGCAGCAGGCCCAGGAGTCTGGAAAAGGGTCCCATGATAGCCCCGAGTCAGATGGGCCCCCAGGGCGGATGGCAAAGGTAAGAGATACAGCGTCTTTGGAGCTGGGAAATCCTCAAGAGCTTGGTAACCAAGAGGCAAAACGTCCCTAAACACCACCATTTGTGAGATTATAGTAAAACAAACACAATAGACGTGACTGCATGTTACCAAATCACAAGATGAAAATACCTTTTTCCCGGAAAAAACCCAAGGAATCTTTTCGTACAATGAAGAGAAGCTAGGCTTAATGTGATTCACTATTTCTGATGAAGAACTTAAAAAATTCAAAGAGCCCTTCAGGGGCACCTGGGAGGCTCAGTCACTGGAGCACCCATCCGACTCTTGATTTTGGCTCAGGTCACGATCTCAGGGCTGTGAGATCGAGCCCCATGTCAGGCTCATGCTGGGTGTGAAACCTGCTTAAGATTTGCTCTTCCTCTGCCCCTCCCCCCGCCACTCGGGCACGCACTCTCACTCTCTTAAAAAAAAAAAAATTAAAGATCCCTTCAAATAGCCTTCAGCTCCTATATATCATCATGCGTGCCTATGTATTAGCCTTGTCGGTAAGCAAGCATTGTGTCAAGAAGTCCTGTTGCAACGCAATCGGTATTTTTGTAGCCATTTGTGTGCATCCAGAAGCAACTAGTAAGTCTGAGCGCGGAGCACAAGGTGCGGTGGAGAATCCCTCGCAGGTACACGCAGGTACCATTCCCCGAGCTCGTACACCCATACACCGCATGGCCCGGGAAGGGCGCTTGAAAATTCATTCTTTCCTCTTCACACGCACAGCTCCGCATCTCTCCAGCCTTCCCCTTCTTTCCAACCCGCAGCGGCATTGCACTGTTCACCCAGCTCATTCTGCAAACATCCTTTCCTCCACTGCCCCAAGTTACGGAGCCTGTCTGCGCCTCCGCTCCCCACCCGAACGGGGGATGACGGCAAGAGCAGGAGGCACGTGTGGGTGCAGCGAGAGGTCCCGCGCGGGTGCTGTCAGAGCGCGAGAGAGCTCCCCACCGGAGGTAACACGCTCGTGCCCACTGTCCGGTACATGAACTTTCCCAGGCTCCCTGTGCCCCCGCACTCGGGCTGTGCCAGCACCTCCCATTTATCAAAAAGCCAAACAATTTCAACGGTCAGTGACCAGGATGTTTCAACACTCAAGAGCTGACCCTGAGTCACGGCAGGATCCGCTGGGGCTTTTAAATCATCGAAGAAAGGTTCGACCACATGTGTGCTTGCATGCGTATTTTATTGTATTCTAAACGTATCTGAAAAAAATGTATGATGAGCGCTTGGCAGCGTTTCTCCATGTGTGTTCCAACAGGTTTTACGCAATAAAAGGGCTCTATTGTCAGAGTTGGAAACTGTTGTTTCTGCCCGCTCAGCATTCATCCCTCCCCTTGCCTGGAAACCATCCCTCGGCTTCCTTTGGGGACCCACCGCCTCCCAAGGCCTCCCACGGTTCCTGTAGTCTACATGGGGTTGACCCCACCCGTACACTCTACTCAGTCCAGGGGTGGACCTGATTCAGTCCTGGACAAGGAGGATTTTCTTCCTCCCTGGCCATGGCAATCAGTTCAGGGATCAGCAGGAGACTCGAGCCAGGCAAGAGAGACTCATTTCAGGGATCTTTACTGAACCACTGGGAAGGAGAAGCCCTTTAGCTGAAAGGATGTTGTAAGCTTAAAATCGCTAGAAACCTCCATATGGAAACCTCCATAGGCCTGCCTAAGAAGGCAGTACAGAAGAAAATAGAGCCAAAAGATGAAGACCGAGCACCCGTCACATCTCCTTCAAGCCCCTGGATTCATCTGTGCCTGAATCCCACAGATAAAGCCTTAGACTGTTCAAATGCCTGAACCAAAAAATGCCCTTTTTTGCTTGAGGTCTTGTAATTCCAAGAATACTGACTCATGCACTGGGCTATACAAAGTGAAACAAGTTTCCTTTACTATAGGGTTTCACAGAGACTTCAAAATATTATTATGCAGTGTGAATCTCAAACAGGGTGATATCTGCAGCCTCTCCCAAACTTAGGTGTCCACTGCACTTTTTTCTGAAGACCATATCACAGTTTCTATTCCATAGAAAACACCTTCAGAGAAGTTAACAGATATTACCTGTAAGTTAACCTCATATTCAAACACTCCAAAGCTCCTGTCCCTTATAATTCTGGACAAATGAGACAAATGGGAATTCATTTATCCAACACTGTTAATGCATTTGCCCAGACTTTAAAAATGTAGGTGTATAATTTATCATTTGTATTAAACTGGGGTCATAAGCATAAACTATGGTGTATTTTTCCAGACTTCATAAAATGGGTGTATGTGCAAGTGTGTGTGTACATACATTTTTTTTTAATTCCTACATTGGGGTCACAATTCCTGAACTGCCATACTTTTGAGTTCTACATTTTAAACCACTTTTTTCGTCTCTAGCCCTACTGCCAAGCTGTCAGCTGCCACTCCTATCTGGTTAGGTGTCTGGTTCTAGCAGAAGCCCCTGCTGCTCTTCTGAGGGCTAAAAAACAGGTAAGAGCAGCTCATTGGAACTGTATTTAAAAAAGAAAGGAAAAGAAAGGAAAAACGAGGGAGAGGAGCCAGTATGAGCAGAGCATGCGCCAGGATCGGGGGTGTGCCCTGCATAACGTACCTGAGTTTCCATACGAGGAACGCATGTCAGGGATTTTGGCAACTGAAAGGCAGCATGTGTCCCGGCTCTGGCCTCAGTTTGGACATGGAAGTCTCCAAATAACTGGCCTTTGAATACGGGAGGTGTTACAACACTGAGCCAGACAAAGAGCCTCTCCAAATCAATAGTAAGCACTGAACTCTGCTGAGGAACTTTAAAATGAAAAGTGGGGTTTGTTTGTGGGTTTGTTGGGTTGTTGTTTTTTTTTTTTTAAGTCTCAGCGAGCCTATCATCCCCCAAATTCCATTCTTAGTCTATAAGTCATTCACTGGCAGACATGCCAAATTTTAGTCATTTTTCAAGCATTCCGTCTGCCTATGTTTTCTCAAGTCGCTACTTGCCTGCTTCAAGGGTATTTGCGGGCTCCCCTGTTTTATGATCCTCTGAAATGGAAGGGGACTGGGACAGTGAGGGAGGAACCAAGCTGCCCCCCCCCTTGCCAGGGAAAGAACAGCCATGGCCCTGGGGAGGTAGGCAGGGTGCTGGGGGGGGGGGGGGGCAGGCAGGCTGGTCTGGGCAGTAAAAGCCCAAGAAAGTCAGGGTTCGATTTCATCACAGGAGTGGAAAGTTCGTGAATCCTTTTGGCGAACATCAACCTGGGTTTGCTGCCACACCCCACGTCTTGACAAGAAGCAGCATTGGGTTCTCACGTCAGTGCCCAAAGATCCAGACAGGGACCTGGGGCAGCTGTGCGCCAGAAGTAGGACTAGCGTTACCCTGATGCCTTTTCCAGAATCCAGAGCATATGTTCTGGAAGGTTTACAGGCTCCGGGGCTCGTGTTGCACCCCCAAAGTGGGGAGGAGCCAAGCACCTGCTCAGCCAGCCGTGTGGAAATTCCGAGCCTGCTCTGCCAAAGAAAACACCCCCGCCTGCCCGCCACCCCCAGTATTGATGCTCAGAAGGGCCTCTGCCTTGCCGCTTCCAGGCCGCTGACCAGATGTGGGCTGGGGGGATGGCAGGGCAGGCCTGAGGAGCCAGGGGCCATTTAATCTTGGGCTAGAACCTGCACACCCCCAGCCGGCCCGCATACTTCCTCTTGGCAGCCACACAACTGAAAAGCACTTTGAGAGGAAACCGATCCCTCAGTTCATTTTTATGCCCTAAGGGACCAGATCCCCAAAGGGTGCATCACTGTGCAAAGGAAGGGGCGTGCCGATCCCGTTGCTTTGGAGTCGTCGGTTTCACTCCGGCTTTAGAGGCAGAAGCTTGGAGTGGGGTGCGGAGGACAGTGATTTCTAACTACGTATGTTACTTCCAGCGTGTTTACAGCAATGAGACGACAGTGAAAGGTATTCAGAGGATACAATGTGAAAACAAAACCATGAGACAGAGTGTTTGCTCCCCCAGCCACCCCAGCTCGGAGCCTGGCCCGAGTCAGGACTGCTCCTCCTCGTGTCGCCACCGGGCTGTGGTCTCTACTCAGTTGACGGCTGTCTCTGAGCCCCCCAGACCCTCCCCCTCTGTGAAATTGCTGGTGACATCTGAGACCGGTGAGGCCAAGGATGCTGGTGGGGGAGCACCGTCTGATGCTGTCTGCACAGGGTGTAGTTCAGAAGCCAATGGTCCACACCAGGGCCCCCTTCACCTGTACACACTGGTTGGCCTGGTACTTATTCCACACTGCCCACGTTGGCCCTTCTGTCCAGTCAGGGGGGAAAGTCACCCTCTAGGTATGCTTTCCAGTTCAGAAAATGCCAAAAAAATCCCATTGGTGTGAGGTCAAGGGGCAGCCTACCTGTTTGTGCTGGTCTCCCTCCTGCCCCACTCACACACACCATAATAAGCTATAATAAAGCAATAATGAAATTACCAAGTGCCGTAGTGAAGAAGACGGGAGAAGGGTCATCAGTGAACAAGGGGTTTCAGGAAAGGAGAAGGAGACGAGAGGTTGATGGGAGAATGAAGACTGACAAGTGCAGAAGGAGAAGCCACAGCTTCAAACAAAACTGTCCCGAGAGAGCTAGAGCTGATGGGGAGCAGGCGTCCAAGGCAGAACCCGGCAGGGGTTTGGGGTTGGAAACACCAGCTACCATAGAAAGCAGGGGGACAAACGGTGCCAACAATGAGGATGGCATCTCCACCCTCCAGCCCCCACCTGGCCTGAGATCTTAGAGCCAACCTGTAAAAGGGAGGCTCATCCTTCAAGACATTGACCCCTGCAAACATGCAACAAGTATTAGAATGCAGCGTCCTTTCACCTGTTCTTAGGGCTGTGTTTATACCTTAATCTGGGGCAAAGTCGAGAGGGGGTTCCTGATCACCAAACAATGAGAGTGATGGGCTGGGGTCTTGACTCATGCAGGTGGCCAACCGTCCAGTGACCCAGGGGATAGGACCTGCCCTGCCGACATAGGGGCTGCCCTGTGCATGGCACAGGCGGGGAGACACCACTGTGGGGAGTGGGACCTCATCCCAACAGATGCCATATCCATGACACCATATGGTTTGGGCACCATACCTCAAACCAGCAGACCACATTCAAGCAGCCCAGGGCTTCCACACCAACAAATCTCACCAGCTGCAGCCCATCGGCCACACTGGGAGACTCGGCTTTCCTCTGATAACAGAGAGTTTGCCCTCTTTGGGCTTCAGAACTCCTATCCCTGTTTTCTCCCCCAGAACCTCACCCCCAGAGCATACTGGGGGTTCCCCACGGGAGCTGGTTTCCTGCTTGGCCATAAGACGTGTTCTCTCTTTGGTCTCTGATAACTTTTCTTTCTTAATGTGCATAAAGTTTTGAGATGCTGGGCTGTGGTAGGTGATGAAGCTCCCACTTCATTCTCACAAGTAAAAAATCATACAACATAAATTATAAATTTTTCCGTATTTCCTGGAGAAGACCATGTGTTTGAAGCCGTCCATCACCAGGGTTTGTCGAACACGATCCTATCAGGTGTTAGAGCAGTGGACACACACACGTGTAGGCGTTTTAACAGAGGTGTGTCCCACAAACCCTTATGTGGAAGCCAGATACACAGAACTGATTAACAAGAAGCCGCCATGACAGGACAAGGGAGGGGAGCCAAGGCCCCATCTGTTTCCCTCCTCCTGACCCCCATTACTTCCTAAAATACCATTTCCAGGGAGCACAGGGAGCAACCCCAACTCAGAACAACTAAAAACTATATGTGGGGGAAAATGTGAACATTTTCCTTTGTAAATTAGGCCAAACAGAACACATGAGTCTCACTTACCTTCACACTTGTCAACAACGGCCAAGAAAATCCTGAGTAGATTCAGCAAGGCAGAAGTCAGCAGCCATTTTCATCACTCCATCATCATCACCATCATCCTCACCTACGTCTAAATTAGAGTTAACCATAAGCCAGGGCTGAGTGATTGACATAGGCTATCATTAGACACCAACAATGAAGCCACGGGGCCACTACTGCTATTATCCACATTTTAAAGAACTTGACCAAGGTCTCCTAGCCAGTGGGTGACAAGGGCCAGGAAGCGAGCCCAGGTCTGCTGGACTTTCTCCTTACACATATGTTGCTAACCACTGGGTTCCACTGGTCCCTGTAATAGCAACTTGTATCCCCTCTTATGTAGTTTGTATGTTTCCTGAATTTTTTACTGTAGTAACTACTTTCACAATCCTAAGGATATTTTGAGACCAAAAAAGGACAGATAGTAGGAGAGAGAAGATTCCTTAATTCTGGTAGAAGTTGGCAAGTCAGGGATGCCCTAAGTGGCTAATCTGGCTTGGGGTCACCCTAGAGGTCACCCCTCCACGGCACAAAAGAAGGACTCAGAGGAAATTCCTCACCCCAAGGGGACTAGCTCTCTTTAATCAGCCAGGTTCATCCATCCTTCTTCAGCTTCTTTGTACTCATCAGAAACACTAGAAAAGCTTATCAGTCTTGATATACTGAGCACCATCCTACAACTAACTACACTGAGAAGGGGGGGAGAGAAGCAGGAAGGATCAGGGAATTAAAATTCCCAATCTACCAAAACAGACGTCTAAAATCAGTAAGTCAACAAACAGTATAGGCATATGATTCAGGAATATGAAGGTAAATATTAACAGAAACAGATCAAATAATTTTAAATTCTTCTCTGGGGAAGCAATAATGTGGGAGGCCGAGGGGCTGGAGCCTAAGAGATTGTTGCATTTTTATAAGCACTTAGCACTATGTGACTTTTCAAGTCAACTGCCAATATTTCTCCAATTTGTAAAAATTACTAAATAAAAGTAATTTTTAAAAAAAGAAGTAATAAAACCTACCCTCCTTAGTGGTCTCCTTTAGCTTAATGCACTCCAGGAAGGCGTTCAGAGAAAATGTGGCTTGGTGTGCTTGCAGAGCCATGCAATCTGGGACACAGCAAGATGGGAGGTACCTGGCCCCGTAGGAAGAGCACTGGATCTTGAATCAGAAGCCTGGGTTCCAATCTTGACCTTGGTGCTCCATGCTCTGTGGCCTTGGGCAAGGTGCATAACCTCCTTGAGCCCCTCTACCCCCATGGAGGCCGGTATCCAGACCCCATATAAGCAACAAGAGAATTAAATGATTTTGATCCCGACCCAGTGGTGCAAACCAACCTCATAGTGAGGCTGCGAGACACGGGAACCTGAGAGGTCTGGGCCAGGTAAGGAAGAGCCATGGAAAGACAGATCCCAGATAAAAGATACAGGTTTCTCACCCATGAACCAGGCACTGAACATAAACCCACGTCTCCACAATTGAGCCGAAATGTCCTCTTCCACACAGTTCCCAAGTTATTTTAGACCATGGAGTGGATTTTGGGGTCTGTGGACTCAGAAGGGAAGGGGGGTGTCCCTGGTATCAGCCTGCATGCCTCTGAGTGAGGTTCACCCACACCATGAGCCCATCCGATCCTGGCATAAGTCCTCTTGGACAAAATCTTTCCTCAATTCTTTCCAAATAAAAAAAAATTTTTAATCACCGAATTACTTTAGCCTTAGAATCAAGCCTTAGACCCAAAATAGAAACCTCCAGCCCTTCCTCCAGGGCAGGGTCCAACTTACCACTATGTCAACCTTTGTCGGAAGTCTGGTCACAGATGTCATTTTAGGAAAAGCAGATCTAGCCTTCCAGGAACCGGCCCAGCATAGGGCAATTTTTTTAGGCTCCAAGCACTTAGAAGAGCCCACAGTTTCTGCTCACAGCCCAGAGGGAGCCCGCCAACTACCCGGTTGCTGAGTGTCCCTTTGCCTCCCCCTCACCCTGGAATCAGAGCCAGCACTGGTTTGGGGGTAAGAGAGACCTGGCAGGTCCACGTTCCCCTGGGGCTGCCATAGGATCTCTTTCTCCCCTCCCCACTTTCTGTGCCTAAAAAGACCCAAGCCCCATTCAGACAGCACTGTTCTTGCAGGTATGTCATGGTGTGAAAAGATAGAAAGATGTCACATAAAGCAGCCCTGGGCAGAGAGAACACAAAATTCCAGACTGAGTTCAAAGCACTCCCATCAGTATTGCGGTGCAATGGGGGCTGTAGTCTGAAATCTCCCCCAAAGGTCCCAAAGGGCACAGCCTGTTCTCTTCATAGACGGCACATGGGGGTTGAACACATAGAGCTGCAGATTCATTCCCCCCAAAATAAAGTTTATTCTTCAGCACTTCATACTTGGCAAGGGTTAATTACAATGTCAATTCATACAATGATTAAATTAATGAAATATTTCTGGTTCAGAGAAAAACCCTTGAGACCAACTTTGATTCCATCAGCACAGGGTAAGGGACCCAAGTCGGGGAGGCAGCAGAGGGAGGGTTAAGGGGAATACTTAGCCAGTGATTAAATGTCATTTTCCTTGATTCAAGCGATTCTCATTTTATTCAAGTGTCCTGGAAATGATGATGAAGACTTTCTTTTCTCCATTTTGGGGAATTCTTTTTTGGCCAATGAATAACTCTCAATCATCTGCTTTTAAAAGTATTGTGCAATTTCTAAGTAACAATTTTTTTAAAAAAATCAGGCTGACACTGCCAACTCCCGCTGGTTGGGGTTTTCTGAATCACCTACAGAAAGACGGCTGCTCTGCAGAGAGCCTGTCTGGGAAACTGGCCTGTATATCCTGTGTCCCAAAGCATCTGTTTCCTCAAAGATGTAGCCAGGGGGCTCAGCATATGAAGCCAGGCACCTGCCCATATCCTTGGGAGTAAAGCTGATGCTGTATGTGGTCTGGCCCTCCACGGGGATATTTCCTTGGGGGCCAGCCCAGGGAGGCTTACAGCTTTTGGTATTGATGGGTGGGTGGGGCACATAGTGGGCCCGAGTCGTAGTCAGACAGTCCAGGGGCTCGGTGGGAATGTTCAGGTGGGGAACGGGCTTGACTAGCTCTGGGCGCATGCCAGGCCACTGCTTATAGTCATCCTTGGTGGTAGTGGAGCCTTCAAAGCGGCCACCCTTCTTGACTGAGAGCACCGGTCGGCAGGACTGAGCTGGGGCACCCTTAGGGTATGTGTAATGGGCCTGCACTGTCGTCAGAAGGTCCATCTTTTCTTCAGGAGGGACATAGGAGACAGGAACTTTGGAGAACATCTGGGGCGTTGGCCAAGCTTGGTACTTATCTCGAAACTCAGTCGTGTTAGAGAAAGGCATGTCTAAACCACAGGGCCTGGCTGCAGGTTTCAAGCTCTTGGCTGGCTCTCCCATCAGGCCCCGGTAGGATTCTTTGTGGGTGGTAAGGCTTTCAAAGGGGATTTCACAGGGTCTGAACTTCTCTGCTTCATACACAAAGCGCTTCTCCATAGGATGGGCCACATAGCTCATCTTGTAGTTAGTTAGATCCTCCAGGGGTATGTTACAGAGCCTGGGAATGGCCAGAGGCTTACAACTCATGGTGTTTACTCGACCCTTTACAGAATAGTCATCCTGGTGTGTAGTTCTACTATCAAACCTGGTTGATGCTGGACAGTAGTGGTGTTCTGGACGAAGGAGCTCTCGTCTTGGTTGGTTCCAGGGTAAATAATCAGCTGAAAATAAAACAGTAGTGGTAGTTACTTATAAATCAAATCCACTTAACCTACATGTATTCTAAGGGGCCCCAAAGCCTTAAACCAGTCTCCAATGAGATGGGCCTTGAGACAAAGGAAGAATAAAATAGATCTCTTCCACCACCTCAATCAAAGGCTTAATGTTTCAACTTTATTGTACTTGCAAGTTACTCTGCAGAACAGATAAATTTACAGGTGTCTCCTCATAATCCACAAAGCTGCATGCAGGGTTTTAGAGGGTCCACAGCTGTGGGAGGATCTAGGGACTTGACACTAAGGAGTGCAGCCACTCATGTACCCTGATCCAAGAACAGTTCCGTTCCTCTACAGGGAAGGTGTCCTCTCTGAATCAGCACAGAGTGGGAAGATGGGCGTGGTGTAATGAGATAGGGGATTAACAACCCACACTGGTGGGTGACCAACCAGACCGAGCAGACCTCCCGTGAATGAGAAGGGAGGTCTGCTCGGTCTGGTTGGTGTGACACATTTAATCCACATAAATTAAATATGCTGTCCCAAGGGAATAAAGGCATTGTGTTGGCTGGAGAGAGAACAGCAGCTGCCACTTGCACAGAGTTTATCATGTGATAGGAAATATTCTAAATACTTTCCATATTAACTCATTTAATCTTCAAACAGGCCTAATCAGACCCATTTTATATATGTATAAATACACCCACTTTATAGATGCAGAAACAGAAGCACAGAGAACTCAGGAAACCTGCCCAAGGTCACTTGGCTGGAAGTGAAAAAGCATGGCTGCAAATGCAGATTCAGAATCCATGCTCTGGACCCGCTCCACTACCTGGTTCTGACAGTCAAGGAACACTGACTATGTACCAGCTAACTGTGCTCCGGGATTTCCGTACATGATCTTGTTTCATCATACAATAACTCTTCGTATGGGTGTAATTATCTCTATTTTACACATTTCCAAGAGCAGGACTCAGAGAGGCTAAGAAACTTTTCTAAAAGTCACATGGCTAGGAAATTAAGAGTTGGCATTTAAACCACATAGTTGACTCCAAAGTCATGCTCTTCCCACAGCCTCTATTATGGCTAAGAGCATAATATATCTAGAGAATGAAGGTTAAAGAAAAGACTAATGAAAAATAATCAGAATATTTGCAGAAGAAGAATTTCAGAATGTTTGAAGAATGAAAAGAATAGGCAAACCATATCTAGGGGATATCTGTCTCAAGAGGAACCTTTGCTGTGGAACTTGCACAGCCACGATAATGAGAGGCCTGCACCCAAAGAAAATCTGCCCTAAAGATGGCCTCCACACATCCTGAGGAGCAAGTTTTGTCCTCAAATTGCGCTGTGGGATGCTTTTAAAGTAACACAATTTCTACGGCAACTTTGAAACTAAAAATCTAGATGAGAAAAATAGCACAGCAAACCATACCATTCAAACACCTTGATACCGCTTCCATTCTTTTCATAATACTGGACTCACACCTAAATCCTACATTGCCCCCCACTGCACCCATCAATTACCAGATCTAAAGTAACCAATATGAAATCCCAGTGAAAAGCAGCTTCTCAGGAGCCTTGGTTATATATAGCCAATACCAGTGGAGTCCACAGGCACACTTTTTGAAAATACTTTTACTGAGATATAATCTGTATAACACAAATGCACCGTCTTACATTCTTTAATTATGCAATAACTTTTACAGAGTTGTGCAACCATCACCAAAATGCAGTTATAGAACATTTCTACCCCAAAAAATATTAAGCACATCTGCAATTAATCTTTACTCCCATTACCAGACAACCATTCTATCTGCTCTTGGTCTCTATAGATGTGCCTTTTCTGGACATTTTATATAAACAGAATTGGACAATATATAGTGTTTTGCATCTGGCTTTTTTTCATGGAATATAACATAATTGAGATTCATCCCTGTTGCAGCATGTATCAGTTCATTGCTTTTGTTGCTGAATAGTATTACGTTATATGGATATACTAAATTTTGTTTATCCATTCATCAACTGATGAATATTTGGGTTGTTTCTACTTGTTGGCTATTAGGAAAATTTCTGCTATGAACATTCATGGTCAAGTCTTTGTGTGGATATATATTTCATTTCTCTTAGGTTGATACCAAGAGCAGAATGGCTAGGTTATATGGTAAATCTATGTTTAACTTTTTAAGATAGTGCAAACTTTCCAAAGTGGATTATCATTTTACATTTTCACCAGCAATTTGTGAAGGTTCTAATTCCTCTACACCTTCACCCACACTTGTTTTTTTTAAATTATAGACACTGTAGTAGGTGTTTAGTGGTATCCCAATACAGTTTACTTCACATTTACCCAATAACTCATGATGGCAATAAAAAGAAATACAGAGTTAAACAAAAGGAGCAGACAGGAATATGTCCCAAATGAAAGAACTAGACAAAACTACAAAGAAAGAGCTAAACAAAACAGAGATAAGCAATATGCTAAATAGAGAATTCAAAGTAGAAGTCATAAAGATACTCACTGGACCCTAGAGAAGAGTTTTCAGTGAGAACTTCAACAAAGAGACAGAAAATATAAAAAAGAACCAGTCGTAATTGAATATATAACTGACATTACAAATACACCACAAGAGAATCAACAGCAGATTAGAGGATGCAGAAGAATGGGTCAATAATCTGGAAGACAGGATAATGAAAGCAACCAAGGCAACCATCAAAGAGAAGAGAATATTTAAGAATGAGGATAGGTTAAGGGACATCTGCAACGTCATCAAGCATAATAACATTCACTCTATAGAGGTCCCAGGAGAAGGAGAGAGACAGAAGGAGGCAGAAAACCTATTTGAAGAAATAATAGCCGAAAGTTTTCCCGAGCTAGAGAATGAAACAGACATCCAAGGTCCAGGAGGCACAGAGAGTCCCTAACAAGATGAACCCAAGGAGATCCACACCTAGACATATAATAATTAAAGTTGCAAAGATTAAGGATGAAGAGAGAATCTTAAGAGCAGGAGGAGAAAACACTTACATACAAGGGAAACCCCATAAGGTTGTGAGCTGATTTTTTCCAGCAAAAACTTTGCAGGCCAGAGTGGTGTGATATATACAAGGTGCTAAAAGGAAAAAACTGACAACCAAGAACACTCTACCCAGCAAAGCTATCATTCAGAATTGGAGGAGAGAAAGATTTCCCAAACAAAGTTAATAGTTCATCACCACTAAACTAGCCTTACAAGAAATGTTGAAGTGGGGGAGGAGTTAAGATGGCGGAGGAGTAGGGGATCCCTTTTCCAGCCGGTCCCCTGAGTCGAGCTGGATAGGTACCACACCAGCCTAAACAACCACGGAATCAGCCTGAGACGCAGGAAGATACATCTGGATCTCTACAAATGAACATCTCCAGCGCTGAGTATTGAGGTACGAAGCGGGGAGCCGTGAAACCGCGCACAGATATCGGAAGATAAACGGAAGGGGGAGGGAGCCGCCGCGTTCAGGCCCCGGGAAGCGGTAGCCACTTGCAAGGGAGAGCGGGCGGGGCTCGCGGACGGCACTCGCGAGAGAGCAGCCTGAGAACGGTGAGTCAGAGCGCGTGGAACACCGGAATCCCGGTGTGCTCACGGGATCCAGACTGAGACCGGGAGCTTCCGGAGCGCGTGCGGGGCAGCTGGCGGGCCACCTGCACGGGGGAGCAGGCGGACTCGCGGTCGGCACCCGCGAAACAGCAGACTGAGACCCTGAACCAGGTGCGCGCGCGCCATCAGGCTTCTCACGGAACACCGGAATCCCGGTGCGCTCACCGGGCATAGACTGAGACCCGGAGATCCAGGAGCGCACGAGGTGGCTGGCGGCTGGCGGCATTAGAAACACAAAGGACACAGACGCGCTGGCCCTGGAAGTGAAGGCAGGGATGCCGGGTGTGGGGCGCACACCCCGGGACGCTGCAGGGTTGAGCAGCACCAACAGTAACGGAGTTAAAGTGGCCAGAACATCAGTGGGGAACGGGCCGCAATCCCTCTGTTCTGTGACAGAGGCTGGGATTCGGCCGCTGCTGCTCTGACTCTCAGAAGAGGCACAGCAAACTGCCAGGGAAAGCCGCCAGAGAACAAAAGCCTGGAAATACCGGCTCAGGGAGTGCCCATCCCCATCCCCCCTCGCAGGGGACACGGAGACTCTACCCAAACAGGGTTGCCTGAGTATCCGGCAGGCCCCTCCCCTAGAACACAGAAGGCAGGCTGAAAAATCAAGAAGCCCACAACCCGGGCGCCTGGATGGCGCAGTCATTGAGCGCCTGTCTTCGGCTTAGGGCGTGATCCCTGCGTTCCGGAAAGGAGTCCCTCATCGGGCTCCTCCGCTGGGAGCCTGCTTCTTCCTCTCTCACTCCCCTGCTTCTGTTCCCTCTCTCGCTGGTTGGCTGCCACATAAATAAATAAATAAAATCTTTAAAGAAGAAGCCCACATCCCTAAGATCCCTATAAAACAAGGGGCACGGCCTGGGACCCAGTCAATAATTTGGGCTCTGGAAACCCCGCAACCTCTCTTCATCAGAATGACAAGAAGGAGAAGCCCCCCCCCAGCAAAGAAAAGACAGTGAGACTGTGGCCTCTGCCACAGAAATAATGGATATGGATATAACCAAAGTATCAGAAATGGAATTCAGAGTAACGATGGTCAAAATGATGAGTAGAATTGAAAAAAGTATAAACGAAAAGGTTACTGAGAATATAGAATCCCTAAGAACAGAAATGAGAGCGAATCTGACAGAAATTAAAAATTCTATGAGCCAAATGCAGGCAAAACTAGAGGCTCTGACAGCCAGGGTCGCAGAAGCAGAGGAAAGGGTTAGTGAATTGGAGGATGGGTTAATAGAGGAAAAAATGAAAATAGAAGATGGGTCTTAAAAAAATCCATGCCCACGAATGTAGGTTACGGGAGATTACTGACTCAATGAAACGATCCAATGTTAGAATCATCGGCATCCCCGAGGGGGTGGAGAAAAACAGAGGTCTAGAAGAGATATTTGAACAAATTGTAGCTGAAAACTTCCCTAATCTAGCAAGGGAAACAAACATTCGTGTCCAAGAGGCAGAGAGGACCCCTCCCAAGCTCAACCACGACAAACCTACGCCACGTCACGTCATAGTGCAATTCGCAAATATTAGATGCAAGGATACAGTATTGAAAGCGGCCAGGGCAAAGAAATTTCTCACGTACCAAGGCAAAAGCATCAGAATTACGTCAGACCTGTCTACACAGACCTGAAATGAGAGAAAGGATTGGGGGAGCATATTTAAAGCTCTTTCAGAGAAAAACAGGCAGCCAAGGATCCTTTATCCAGCAAGGCTGTCATTCAGAATTGATGGAGAAATAAAGACATTTCAGAATCGCCAGTCACTAACCAATTTTGTAACTACGAAACCAGCCCTACAGGAGATATTACGGGGGGTTCTATAAAAGTAAAAAGGCCCCAAGAGTGATACACAAAAGAAAGTCACAGCCAATACAAACAAAGACTTTACTGGCAACATGGCAACATTAAAATCATATCTCTCAGTAATCAGTCTTAATGTAAATGGTTTGAACGCTCCCATAACGCCACAGGGTTGCAGATTGGATAAAAAGAAATGACCCATCCATTTGCTGTCTACAAGAGACTCATTTCAAACCCAAAGATGCATTCAGACTGAGAGTAAGGGGATGGAGTACCATCTTTCACGCAAATGGTCCTCAAAAGAAAGCTGGGGTAGCAATTCTCATATCAGATAAATTGGATTTTAAACTACAGACTATAGTTAGAGACGCAGAAGGGCACTATATTATTCTTAAGGGAAGTATTCAACAAGTGGATATGACAATTATAAATATATATGCCCCCAAGAGGGGAGCAGCAAGATACACAAGCCAACTCTTATCCAGAATAAAGAGACATATAAATAAAAATACATTAATAGTAGGGGACCTCAACACTCCACTATCAGAAATAGACAGAACACCCTGGCAAAAACTAAGCAAAGAATCAAAGGCTTTGAATGCCATACTCGACGAGTTGGACCTCATAGATATATATAGAACACTACACCCCAGAACCAAAGAATACTCATTCTATTCTAATGCCCATGGAACATTCTCAAGAATAGACCATGTTCTGGGACACAAAACAGGTCTCAACCGATACCAAAAGACTGAAATTATCCCCTGCATATTCTCAGACCACAACGCTCTGAAATTGGAACTCAACCACAAGGAAAAATTTGGAAGAAACGCAAACACTTGGAGACTAAGAGCCATACTGCTCAGGAATGACTCGATAAACCAGGAAATCAAAAATCAAATTAAACAATTTATGGAGACCAATGAGAATGAAAATACAACAGTCCAAAACCTATGGGATACTGCAAAGGCAGTCCTAAGGGGGAAATACATAGCCATCCAAGCCTCACTCAAAAGAATAGAAAAATCTAAAATGCAGTTTTTATATTCTCACCTCAAGAAGCTGGAACAGCAACAGAGGGACAGGCCTAATCCACGCACGAGGAAGCAGTTGGCCAAAATTAGAGCTGAAATCAATCAAGCAGAAACAAGAAGTACAGTAGAGCAGATCAACAGGACTAGAAGCTGGTTCTTGGAGAGAATCAATAAAATTGACAGACCACTGGCAAGACTTATCCAAAAGAAAAGAGAAAGGACCCAGATTATTAAAATTATGAATGAAAAAGGAGAGGTCACGACGAACACCATTGAAATTGGAAGGATTATTAGAAATTTTTATCAACAGCTATATGCCAATAAACTAAGCAATCTGGAAGAGATGGAATCCTTCCTGGAAACCTATAAACTACCAAGATTGAAACCGGAAGAAATTGATTCCTTAAACAGGCCAATTAATTATGAAGAGATTGAGTCAGTGATAAACAACCTTCCAAATAACAAAACTCCAGGCCCGGACGGTTTTCCTGGGGAATTCTACCAAACATTCAAAGAAGAAATAATACCTATTCTCCTAAAGCTATTTCAAAAAATAGAAACAGAAGGAAAGCTACCAAACTCATTCTATGAGGCCAATATTACCTTGATCCCCAAACCAGGCAAAGACCCCCTCAAAAAGGAGAATTACAGACCGATTTCCCTAATGAATATGGACGCCAAAATCCTCAACAAGATACTTGCTAATAGAATCCAACAGTACATTAAAAGGATTATCCATCACGATCAAGTGGGATTCATACCTGGGATGCAAGCGTGGTTCAATATTCGCAAATCAATCAGCGTGATACATCATATCAACAAGAAAAGACTCAGGAACCATATGATCCTCTCAATCGATGCCGAAAAAGCATTTGACAAAATACAGCATCCTTTCCTGATTAAAACCCTTCAGAGTGTAGGAATAGAGGGTACATTTCTCAATCTCATAAAAGCCATCTATGAAAAGCCTACTGCAAATATTATTCTCAATGGGGAAAAGCTGGAAGCCTTTCCCTTAAGATCAGGAACTCGACAAGGATGCCCACTCTCACCACTATTATTCAACATAGTACTAGAAGTCCTTGCAACAGCAATCAGACGACAAAAAGGGATCAAAGGTATTCAAATTGGCAAAGAAGAAGTCAAAATGTCTCTCTTCGCAGATGACATGATACTCTATATGGAAAACCCAAAAGAAGCCACTCCCAAATTATTAGAAGTTATAGAGCAATTCAGTAACGTGGCAGGATACAAAATAAATGCTCAGAAATCAGTTGCATTTCTATACACGAATAACGAGACCTAAGAAAGAGAAATTAGGGAATCCATCCCATTTACAATAGCACCAAAAACCATACGTTACCTTGGAATTAACTTAACCAGAGACGTAAAGGACCTATATTCTAGAAACTATAAATCACTCTTGAAAGACATTGAGGAAGACATAAAAAGATGGAAAGATATTCCATGCTCATGGATCGGAAGAATTAACATAGTTAAAATGTCCATGCTACCCAGAGCAATCTACACTTTCAATGCTATCCCGATCAAAATACCAAGGACATTTTTCAAAGAACTGGAACAAACAGTCCTTAAATTTGTATGGAAACAGAAAAGGCCCCGAATCTCCAAGGAACTGTTGAAAAGGAAAAACAAAGCTGGGGGCATCACAATGCCGGATTTCGAGCTGTACTACAAAGCTGTGATCACAAAGACAGCATGGTACTGGCACAAAAACAGACACATAGACCAATGGAACAGAATAGAGAGCCCAGAAATGGACCCTCGGCTCTTTGGGCAACTAATCTTTGATAAAGCAGGAAAAAACATCCGGTGGGAAAAAGACAGTCTCTTCAATAAATGGTGCTGGGAAAATTGGACAGCTACATGCAAAAGAATGAAACCTGACCACTATCTCACACCATACACAAAAATAAACTCCAAATGGATGAAAGACCTCAATGTGAGACAGGAATCTATCAAAATTCTAGAGGAGAACATAGGCAACAACCTCTACGCCATCGGCCAAAGCAACCTTTTTCATGACACATCCCCAAAGGCAAGGGAAACAAAAGATAAAATGAATTTATGGGACTTCATCAAGATTAAAAGTTTCTGCACAGCCAAGGAAACAGTCAGAAAAACTAAGAGGCAGCCCACGGAATGGGAGAATATATTTGCAAATGACACTACAGATAAAGGACTGGTATCCAAGATCTACAAAGAACTTCTCAAACTCAATACACGAGAAACAAATAAACAAATCAAAAAATGGGCAGAAGATATGAACAGACACTTTTCTAATGAAGACATACAAATGGCTAACAGACACATGAAAAAATGTTCAAAATCATTAGCCATCAAGGAAATTCAAATCAAAACCACACTGAGATACCACCTTACGCCAGTTAGAATGGCAAAAATAGACAAGGCAAGAAACAACAATTGTTGGAGAGGATGTGGAGAAAGGGGATCCCTCCTACATTGTTGGTGGGAATGCAAGTTGGTACAGCCACTCTGGAAAACAGTGTGGAGGTCCCTTAAAAAGTTAAAAATTGAGCTACCCTATGATCCAGCCATTGCACTACTGGGTATTTACCCCAAAGATACAGACATAGTGAAGAGAAGGGCCATATGCACCCCAATGTTCATAGCAGCAATGTCCACAATAGCTAAAACGTGGAAGGAGCCGAGATGCCCTTCAACAGATGACTGGATTAAGAAGTTGTGGTCCATATATACAAGGGAATATAACTCAGCTATCAGAAAGAACGAGTTCTCAACATTTGCTACAACATGGACAGCACTGGAGGAGATAATGCTAAGTGAAATAAGTCAAGCAGAGAAAGACAACTATCATATGATTTCTCTCATCTATGGAACATAAGAACTAGGATGATCAGTAGGGGAAGAAAGGGATAAAGAAAGGGGGGGGTAATCAGAAGGGGGAATGAAACATGAGAGACTATGGACTATGAGAAACAAACTGAGGACTTCAGAGGGGAGGGGGGTGGGGGAATGGGATAGACCGGTGATGGGTAGTAAGGAGGGCACGTATTGCATGGTGCACTGGGTGTTATACACAACTAATGAATCATCGAGCCTTACATCGGAAACCGGGGATGTACTGTATGGTGACTAACATAATATAATAAAAAATCATTAAAAAAAAAAAAAAAAAAGAAACACAAAGGACACAGTCGCGCTGGCCCTGGAAGTGAAGGCAGGGATGCCGGGTGTGGGGCGCACACCCCGGGACGCTGCAGGGTTGAGCAGCACCAACAGTAACGGAGTTAAAGTGGCCAGAACATCAGTGGGGAACGGGCCGCAATCCCTCTGTTCTGTGACAGAGGCTGGGATTCGGCCGCTGCTGCTCTGACTCTCAGAAGAGGCACAGCAAACTGCCAGGGAAAGCCGCCAGAGAACAAAAGCCTGGAAATACCGGCTCAGGGAGTGCCCATCCCCATCCCCCCTCGCAGGGGACACGGAGACTCTACCCAAACAGGGTTGCCTGAGTATCCGGCAGGCCCCTCCCCTAGAACACAGAAGGCAGGCTGAAAAATCAAGAAGCCCACAACCCGGGCGCCTGGATGGCGCAGTCATTGAGCGCCTGTCTTCGGCTTAGGGCGTGATCCCTGCGTTCCGGAAAGGAGTCCCTCATCGGGCTCCTCCGCTGGGAGCCTGCTTCTTCCTCTCTCACTCCCCTGCTTCTGTTCCCATTCTTGCTGACTGTCTGTCTCTCTCTCTCTCAGATAAATAAATAAATAAAATCTTTAAAGAAGAAGCCCACATCCCTAAGATCCCTATAAAACAAGGGGCATGGCCTGGGACCCAGTCAATAATTTGGGCTCTGGACAACCCCACAACCTCTCCTCATCAGAAGGACAAGAAGGAGAAGCCCCCCCACCCCAACAAAGAAAAGACAATGAGTCTGTGGCCTCTGCCACAGAAAAAATGGATATGGATATAACCAAAGTATCAGAAATGGAATTCAGAGTAACGATGGTCAAAATGATGAGTAGAATTGAAAAAAATATTAACGAAAAGGTTACTGAGAATATAGAATCCCTAAGGACAGAAATGAAAGCGAATCTGACAGAAATTAAAAATTCTATGAGCCAAATGCAGGCAAAACTAGAGGCTCTGACGGCCAGGGTCACTGAAGCAGAGGAAAGGGTTAGGGAATTGGAGAATGGGTTAATAGAGGAAAAAATGAAAATAGAAGATGGGTCTTAAAAAAATCCAAGCCCACAAATGTAGGTTACGGGAGATTACTGACTCAATGAAACGTTCCAATGTCAGAATCATCGGCATCCCCGAGGGGGTGGAGAAAAACAGAGGTCTAGAAGAGATATTTGAACAAATTGTAGCTGAAAACTTCCCTGATCTAGCAAGGGAAACAAACATTCGTGTCCAAGAGGCAGAGAGGACCCCTCCCAAGCTCAACCACGACAAACCTACGCCACGTCACGTCATAGTGCAATTCGCAGATATTAGATCCAAGGATACAGTATTGAAAGCGGCCAGGGCAAAGAAATTTCTCACGTACCAAGGCAAAGGCATCAGAATTACATCAGACCTGTCTACACAGACCTGGAATGAGAGAAAGGGTTGGGGGAGCATTTTTAAAGCCCTTTCAGAGAAAAACAGGCAGCCAAGGATCCTTTATCCAGCAAGGCTGTCATTCAGAATTGATGGAGAAATAAAGACATTTCAGAATCGCCAGTCATTAACCAATTTTGTAACCATTAAACCAGCCCTACAGGAGATATTAAGGGGGGTTCTATAAAGGTAAAAAGGCCCCAAGAGTGATACACAAAAGAAAGTCACAACCAATACAAACAAAGACTTTACTGGCAACATGGCATCATTAAAATCATATTTCTCAGTTCTTAGCGCTAATGTAAATGGTTTGAACGCTCCCATAACGCCACAGGGTTGCAGATTGGATAAAAAGAAATGACCCATCCATTTGCTGTCTACAAGAGACTCATTTCAAACCCAAAGATGCATTCAGACTGAGAGTAAGGGGATGGAGTACCATCTTTCACGCAAATGGACCTCAAAAGAAAGCTGGGGTAGCAATTCTCATATCAGATAAATTGGATTTTAAACTACAGACTATAGTTAGAGACGCAGAAGGGCACTATATTATTCTTAAGGGAAGTATTCAACAAGTGGATATGACAATTATAAATATATATGCCCCCAACAGGGGAGCAGCAAGAAACACAAGCCAACTCTTAACCAGAATAAAGAGACATATAAATAAAAATACATTAATAGTAGGGGACCTCAACACTCCATTATCAGAAATAGACAGAACACCCTGGCAAAAACTAAGCAAAGAATCAAAGGCTTTGAATGCCATACTCGACGAGTTGGACCTCATAGATATATACAGAACACTACACCCCAGAACCAAAGAATACTCATTCTATTCTAATGCCCATGGAACATTCTCAAGAATAGACCATGTTCTGGGACACAAAACAGGTCTCAACCGATACCAAAAGATTGAAATTATCCCCTGCATATTCTCAGACCACAATGCTCTGAAATTGGAATTCAACCACAAGGAAAAATTTGGAAGAAACTCAAACACTTGGAGACTGAGAACCATCCTGCTCAGGAATGACTCGATAAACCAGGAAATCAAAAATCAAATTAAACAATTTATGGAGACCAATGAGAATGAAAATACAACAGTCCAAAACCTATGGGATACTGCAAAGGCAGTCCTAAGGGGGAAATACATAGCCATCCAAGCCTCACTCAAAAGAATAGAAAAATCTAAAATGCAGTTTTTATATTCTCACCTCAAGAAGCTGGAACAGCAACAGAGGGACAGGCCTAATCCACGCACGAGGAAGCAGTTGGCCAAAATTAGAGCTGAAATCAATCAAGCAGAAACAAGAAGTACAGTAGAGCAGATCAACAGGACTAGAAGCTGGTTCTTGGAGAGAATCAATAAAATTGACAGACCACTGGCAAGACTTATCCAAAAGAAAAGAGAAAGGACCCAGATTATTAAAATTATGAATGAAAAAGGAGAGGTCACGACGAACACCATTGAAATTGGAAGGATTATTAGAAATTTTTATCAACAGCTATATGCCAATAAACTAAGCAATCTGGAAGAGATGGAATCCTTCCTGGAAACCTATAAACTACCAAGATTGAAACCGGAAGAAATTGATTCCTTAAACAGGCCAATTAATTATGAAGAGATTGAGTCAGTGATAAACAACCTTCCAAATAACAAAACTCCAGGCCCGGACGGTTTTCCTGGGGAATTCTACCAAACATTCAAAGAAGAAATAATACCTATTCTCCTAAAGCTATTTCAAAAAATAGAAACAGAAGGAAAGCTACCAAACTCATTCTATGAGGCCAATATTACCTTGATCCCCAAACCAGGCAAAGACCCCCTCAAAAAGGAGAATTACAGACCGATTTCCCTAATGAATATGGACGCCAAAATCCTCAACAAGATACTTGCTAATAGAATCCAACAGTACATTAAAAGGATTATCCATCACGATCAAGTGGGATTCATACCTGGGATGCAAGCGTGGTTCAATATTCGCAAATCAATCAGCGTGATACATCATATCAACAAGAAAAGACTCAGGAACCATATGATCCTCTCAATCGATGCCGAAAAAGCATTTGACAAAATACAGCATCCTTTCCTGATTAAAACCCTTCAGAGTGTAGGAATAGAGGGTACATTTCTCAATCTCATAAAAGCCATCTATGAAAAGCCTACTGCAAATATTATTCTCAATGGGGAAAAGCTGGAAGCCTTTCCCTTAAGATCAGGAACTCGACAAGGATGCCCACTCTCACCACTATTATTCAACATAGTACTAGAAGTCCTTGCAACAGCAATCAGACGACAAAAAGGGATCAAAGGTATTCAAATTGGCAAAGAAGAAGTCAAAATGTCTCTCTTCGCAGATGACATGATACTCTATATGGAAAACCCAAAAGAAGCCACTCCCAAATTATTAGAAGTTATAGAGCAATTCAGTAACGTGGCAGGATACAAAATAAATGCTCAGAAATCAGTTGCATTTCTATACACGAATAACGAGACCTAAGAAAGAGAAATTAGGGAATCCATCCCATTTACAATAGCACCAAAAACCATACGTTACCTTGGAATTAACTTAACCAGAGACGTAAAGGACCTATATTCTAGAAACTATAAATCACTCTTGAAAGACATTGAGGAAGACATAAAAAGATGGAAAGATATTCCATGCTCATGGATCGGAAGAATTAACATAGTTAAAATGTCCATGCTACCCAGAGCAATCTACACTTTCAATGCTATCCCGATCAAAATACCAAGGACATTTTTCAAAGAACTGGAACAAACAGTCCTTAAATTTGTATGGAAACAGAAAAGGCCCCGAATCTCCAAGGAACTGTTGAAAAGGAAAAACAAAGCTGGGGGCATCACAATGCCGGATTTCGAGCTGTACTACAAAGCTGTGATCACAAAGACAGCATGGTACTGGCACAAAAACAGACACATAGACCAATGGAACAGAATAGAGAGCCCAGAAATGGACCCTCGGCTCTTTGGGCAACTAATCTTTGATAAAGCAGGAAAAAACATCCGGTGGGAAAAAGACAGTCTCTTCAATAAATGGTGCTGGGAAAATTGGACAGCTACATGCAAAAGAATGAAACCTGACCACTATCTCACACCATACACAAAAATAAACTCCAAATGGATGAAAGACCTCAATGTGAGACAGGAATCTATCAAAATTCTAGAGGAGAACATAGGCAACAACCTCTACGCCATCGGCCAAAGCAACCTTTTTCATGACACATCCCCAAAGGCAAGGGAAACAAAAGATAAAATGAATTTATGGGACTTCATCAAGATTAAAAGTTTCTGCACAGCCAAGGAAACAGTCAGAAAAACTAAGAGGCAGCCCACGGAATGGGAGAATATATTTGCAAATGACACTACAGATAAAGGACTGGTATCCAAGATCTACAAAGAACTTCTCAAACTCAATACACGAGAAACAAATAAACAAATCAAAAAATGGGCAGAAGATATGAACAGACACTTTTCTAATGAAGACATACAAATGGCTAACAGACACATGAAAAAATGTTCAAAATCATTAGCCATCAAGGAAATTCAAATCAAAACCACACTGAGATACCACCTTACGCCAGTTAGAATGGCAAAAATAGACAAGGCAAGAAACAACAATTGTTGGAGAGGATGTGGAGAAAGGGGATCCCTCCTACATTGTTGGTGGGAATGCAAGTTGGTACAGCCACTCTGGAAAACAGTGTGGAGGTCCCTTAAAAAGTTAAAAATTGAGCTACCCTATGATCCAGCCATTGCACTACTGGGTATTTACCCCAAAGATACAGACATAGTGAAGAGAAGGGCCATATGCACCCCAATGTTCATAGCAGCAATGTCCACAATAGCTAAAACGTGGAAGGAGCCGAGATGCCCTTCAACAGATGACTGGATTAAGAAGTTGTGGTCCATATATACAAGGGAATATAACTCAGCTATCAGAAAGAACGAGTTCTCAACATTTGCTACAACATGGACAGCACTGGAGGAGATAATGCTAAGTGAAATAAGTCAAGCAGAGAAAGACAACTATCAAATGATTTCTCTCATCTATGGAACATAAGAACTAGGATGATCAGTAGGGGAAGAAAGGGATAAAGAAAGGGGGGTAATCAGAAGGGGGAATGAAGCATGAGAGACTATGGACTCTGAGAAACAAACTGAAGGCCTCAGAGGGGAGGGGGGTGGGGGAATGGGATAGACCGGTGATGGGTAGTAAGGAGGGCACGTATTGCATGGTGCACTGGGTGTTATACGCAACTAATGAATCATCGAGCCTTACATCAGAAACCGGGGATGTACTGTATGGTGACTAACATAATATAATAAAAAACCATTAAAAAAAAAAGTAATGTTGAAGTGACTCCTTTAAGTGGAAAGAAAGTGCCACAACTAGAAGAAAATTATGAAAAGAAAAAATTTCACAAGTAAAAGGAAACATAAAGGTAGTAGATTAATCACTTATGATGCCCATATGGAGGTTAAAACACAAAAGTAGTAAGACCAGTTATATTCTACAAAAGTTAGTCAATGGGTACACAAGAAGATATAAAATATGAGATCAGGTACACAAAATGTAGATGGGGAGGAAAAAATTAGTGCTTTTAAAATGTATTAAACTTAAGCAATCACCAACTTAAAATAGACCTATAGCCTGCCACACACATAGGAGGTTATATAGGAACCCAATGGTAACCATAAAGCAAAAGCTTACAACACAAAAAAATAAAAAGGAAAGAATCTAAGTATAGCATTAAAGAAATCCATCAAACCACAAGGGAAGAGAACAAACCACAAGAAAAGAAGAAAGGAACCAGAAAACAATTAACAAAATGGCAATAAGTAGAGTCCAGGGCCACCAGATGGATTCACAGGTGAATTCCACTGAACAGTTAAAGAAGAGTTAATGCCTATTCTCCTCGAACTATTCCAAAAAAATAGCAGAGTAAGGAAAGCTTCCAAATACATTCTATGAGGCATTACCCTGATATCAAAACCAGACAAAGACACTATGAAAAAAGAGAACTACAGGCCAATCTCCCTGATGAACATAGGTACAAATATCCTCAACAAAATATTAGCAAACCACATTCAAGACACATTAAAAGGATTATTCACCATGATCAACCAGGATTTAATCCAAGGATGCAAGGATGATTCAATATTCATCAATCAACATACGCACCACATCAACAAAAAGAATAAAAACCATATAAACATCTCAATAGATGTAAAAAAAAAAGCATTTGACAAAATTAAATATCCATTCACCATCAAAAAATATCTTAACAAAGTGGGTTTAGAGGGAACATACTTCAGCATAATAAAGACTATATATGAAAAACCCACAGTTAACATCATCCTCAATGACAAAAAACTCAGAGCTTTTCCTGTAGGATCAGGAACGAGACAAGGATGTCCCTTCTTTCCACTTTTATTCAACATAGAACTGCAAGCCCTAGCCCAGCAATCAGACAAGAGAAAGAAATAAAAGGTATCTAAATTAGCAAGGAAGAAGTTGTCACTATTTGCAGGTGACATAATACTATACATAGAAAACCCTAAAGATTTCACGAAAAAACTACTAGAATAAATGAATTCAGTAAAGTTATAGAATACAAAATTAATACACAGAAATCAGTTGTGTTTCTACACAACAATAAGAAAGTAGCAAAAAAGGGCTCATGGGTGGCTCGGTCAGTTAAGTGTCTGCCTTGGACTTTCTGCTCAGCAGGGAGTCTGCTTCTCTCTCTCTCCCTTTGCCCCTCCCCACCACTCGTTCTCTCTCTCTCTCTCTCAAATAAATAAATTTTTTTTAAAAAGTAGCAAAAAGAAAAATTAAAACAATTTACAAGTGTGCCAAAAAGAATAAAATAGCTAGGAATAAACTTAACTAAGGAGGCAAAAGACCTATACTCTGAAAACTATAAAACGCTGATGAAAGAAATTAATGACACAAATGGAAAGATATTCCATGGACTGGGAGAATTAATATTGTTAAGATGTCCATATTACCCAAAGCAATCTACAGATTCAGTGCAATCCCTATCAAAATACCAATAGCATTTTTCACAGAACTAGAACAAATAATCCTACAATTTGTAGGCAACCACAATACAAACCCAAACAGCCAAAGCAATCTAGAAAAGGAATAGAGGTATCACGATCCCAGATTTCAAGATATACTACAAAGCTATAGTAATCGAAACTGTATGGTACTGGCACAAAAACAGACTCAGAGATCAATGGACAGAATTCAGAGCCTAGGAATAGACATAAACATACACGATCAATTAATCTATAACAAAGAAAGCAAAAATATGCAATGGGAAAAAGACACTCTGTTCAATAAATGGTGCTGGGAAAAATGGATAGCTACATGCAAAAGAATGAAACTGGACAACTTTCTTAAACCATATACAAAAATAAATCAAAACAGATTAAAGACCAAAATGTGACACCTTAAACCATGAAATTTCTAAAATATAGGCAGTAACCTCTTGGACAAATTTAGGATGATTTTTCTGGATCTGTCTCCTCAGGCAATGGAAACAAAAGCAAGAAAACTATTGGGACTACATCAAACTAAAAAGTTTTTGTACAGCAAAGGAAGCTATCAATAAGATGAAAAGGCGACATACTGAATGGGAGAAGATATTTGCAAATCATATATCTGATAAGGGGCTACTATCCAAAATACGTAAAGAACTCCTATAGCTCAATAGAAAAAAAAAACTCAATTTAAAAAATGGGCAGAGAAACTTAATAGACATTTTTCCAAAGAAGACATATAGATGGCCAACAGACACATGAAAAGTTGCTCAACATCACTAATCATTAGGGAAATACACATTAAAACCATAAGATTAAAAAAAAAAAAGATATTACCTCAGACCAGTCAGAATGGCTAGTATCAAAAATACAAGAAAAAACAAATGTTGGTGAGGATATAGAGAAAAGGGAGCCCTCATACTCTGTTGGTAGGAATTCAACAAAGTTAAGTAAATTGGTGCAGCCACTCTGGAAAACAGTATGGAAGTTCCTCAAAAATTTTTTAAATAGAAATATATGATCCAATAATTCCACTACTGGGTATTTGCCCAAAGGAAAAAAAAACACTGGGGTGCCGGGGTGGCACAGTAGGCTAAGCATCTGCCTTCAGCTTGGGTTGTGATCCCAGGGTCCTGGGATCGAGCCCCACATCAGGCTCTCTGCTCAGTGAGGAGCTTGCTTCTCCCTCTCCCTCCCTGCTCCCTCTGCTTGTGCACTGTCAAATGAATAAATAATATCTTTTAAAAAAAGAAAAACACTAATTTGAAAAGATACATGAATCACTATGTTTATTGCAACATTACTTACAATAGCCAAGATATGGAAGCAACCCAAGTATCCACTTACAGATGAATGAATAAGGAAGATGTGGTGTGTATGCGCGCGCGCACACACACACACACACACGCACACACACGCTGGAATATTACTCATAAAAAGAATGAAATCTTGCCATGCATGACAACATGGATCTACCTAGAGGATATTACACTAAATAAGTCAGAGAAAGACCAATACTATATGATCTCACACGTATATGGAATCTAAAAAATAAACAACAAAAACCAGGCTCTTAAATACAGAGTGGTTTGGTGGTTGCCGAAAGGGTAGCGGGAGTTGGGCAAAATGGGTGAAGGAGATTAAGAAATACAAATTTCCAGTTATAAACCACAGGGATGAAAAATATACCATAGGGAATATAGTCCATAACGCTGTAATAGACGTACCATGATGAGCATTTTATAATGTATATAATTGTTAAATCACTGTTATACACCTGAAACTAATTTATCATATGTCAACTGTACAACTCAATTGACATTTTTATAATTTTAAAAGTAACAATGTCGAATATCTCTGCATGTACTTATTAGCCATTCATATGTCCTTTTTTGATAAAATGTCTTCTCAAGTCATTTGCCCATTTTTCTTTTGTCATCTTACTATTAAGTTAGGAGTTGTTTGCATATTCTGGATACAAGTCCCATACCAGATAACTGATTTGTAAGTATTTTTTCCCATTTGTCACTTACAGTCTCATCTTCTTAATGCTGTCTTCTGAAGCACACAGTTTTAAATTTTTGTAAGAGGAAATTTTTTTCCTATGTCTTAGTCTAAAAGGTTGATAGTTTTAGCTCTTACATCCAGGTTTCTGATCTTTTCTGATTTTTGAGTATAATGTGAGGTAAATCTAAGTTCATCTTTTTGCATGTGGACTTTCAAGTGTCCCAAAATCATTTGTTAAAATGACAAAATTTTGGCTATCCTGGTTTATCTCAGTTTAATATATAAAATGTGGGATCAGCTTGCCAATTTATGGGAAAAACACAGTCTGTTGGGACTTTGATAGGAACAGCCTTGATTCTTTAGATCTAGGAGCAACTCTATCTTAATAGTATTGTATCTTCTAACCACTGTACATGGACTGTCTCACCATCTATTTAGATATTTCTCTCAGCACTGTTTTCAAAGTTCAGTGTACAAATCTTACACTTCTTTTTCAAAAAATTATCCCAAATATTTCATTTTGAAGCTAATGAAGAGAACTTTTTCTTAATTTCATATTCAGATTGTCAACATTAATGTATAGAAATACATTGTATACACTTGGCTGAATTTATGTATTCGTTCTAGTAGTTGTTTGTGAATTCCTTAGGATTATCTCCGTACAGGATTATGTTGTCTGAGAATAAAGACAGTTTTGTATCTTCCTAATTTAGATGCATTTGTTTATTTTTTCTTCCACTATCTAACTGGCTATAACCTCCAGTACAATATCGAATGGAAGGGGTGAGAGCAGACATCTAGACTGGTTCCCAATCTTAAGGAGGAAAGCATTCAGTCTTTCTGCATTAAGTATGATAGTAGCTATAGGGTTTTCTGTGGATGCCCTTTAGCAGGCTGAGGAAGTTTCCTTTAATGCTAGCTTGTTGAGAGCTTTTATGGTTATCAGATATTGTCAAATGTTTTCTCTGTGTCTACTAATCATGTGGTTTTATCTTCTACTTTATTAATGTGGTATGTTAATTGATTTTCTGATATTAAAACAACCTTGCATTCCTGGTATAATCATTACAGTTTTATAATTATTGGTTGTTTTTAAAATAGAAGAAAGTAGACATTTACCTACATAATTACCTTTACCAGTGCTCTTTTTATTAATCACCATATAGTGCTTCATTAGTTTTTGATGTAGTGTTCAATGATTCATTATTTTCTTATAACATCCAGTGCTCATTGCAACACGTGCCCTCCTTCATACCCATCACTGGGCTAGCCCATCCCCCCACCCCCTCCCCTCTGAAACCCTCAGTTTGTTTCCTGGAGTCCACAGTCTCTCATGGTTCATCTCCCCCTCTGATTTCCCCTCCTTCATTTTTCCCTTCCTTCTCCTAATGTCCTCCATGCCATTCCTTATGTTCCACATATAAGTGAAACCATACGATAATTGTCTCTGCTTGACTTACTTCACTTAGCATAATCCCCTCCAGTTCCATCCATGTTGATGCAAATGGTGGGTATTCATCCTTTCTGATGGCTAAGTAATATTCCATTGTATATATGAACCACATTTTCTTTATCCATTCATCTGTTGAAGGGCATCTCGGCTCCTTCCACAGTTTGGCTATTGTGGACATTGCTACTATGAACATTGGGGTGCATGTGTCACTTCTTTTCACTATATCTATATCTTTGGGGTAAACAGCCAGTAGTGTAATTGCTGGGTCATAGGGTAGCTCTATTTTTAACTTTTTGAGGAACCTCCATACTGTTTTCCAAAGTGGCTGCACCAGCTTGCATTCCCACCAACAGTATAAGAGGGTTCACCTTTCTCCACATCTTCTCTTTCTTTATGTGGATTTGTGTTACCATTGAGTATTAGTTCAGGCCAAAGGATTTCCTTTCTTTTTCTTGTAAGGCAAGTCAGATTGTCTTTATCTGGGAATGTCCTTATTTTCTCTTAATTCTTGAAACATACAGAATCCTTGGTTGACAGATTTTTCCTTTCAGTACTTTAGGTCATCTTTGCAGCCTTCAGTCCTCCATTTTTTCTGATGAGAACTTAGTTGTTATTGTCATTTCGCTGTATGTGATTGGGGGGGGGGTGTTTTGTTTTGTTTTGGGTTTTTTTGTTGTTTTGTTTTTTGTTTCTTTGTTTTTTTGTTTTTTGTGGGGTTTTTTGCTTCTTTCCAAATCTTTGGTTTTGGCTTCCAACAGTTTGATTACGTGACTAAGTATGGGTCTCTGTTTCTTCTATTTGGACTATGATTCTTGGATATGTAGATTAATATTTCTTCTGCCTTTTTCTTCTTCTGGGGTTCCCATCATGAGTATGTTGGTACAGCTGATAATACCCACAAGTCTGAGTTTCTATTTTTCTTAGTATTTTCCTGTTCTTCAGATTGGATATTTATTGACTTATCCCCATTTTCACTGATTCTTTCTTCTGCCAGTTCAAATCTAGTATTAAGTCACTATAATTATTTTGTTATTGTCCTTTCAACTCCAGTGTTTTCATTTGATTTTTATGGCTTCCTTTTATTCGTATTCTCTGATAAGAAACCGTTCTAATATTTTTACTTCTTTAAACATGGTTTCCTGGAGCACCTGGGTGGCTCAGTCAGTTAAGCATCCAAACTTTTTTTTTTAAAGATTTTATTTATTTGAGAGAGTGAGCACGAGAGAGTGAGAGAGCGTGCGCACGCAAGAGTGGTGGAAGGAGCAGAGGAAGAGGAAGAGGCAGATTCCCTGCTGAGCAGGGATCCCCATGAGGGGCTCCAACCCAGGACTCCAAGATCATAACCTGAGCCGAAGGCAGACGCTTGCTTAACCAACTGAGCCACCCAGGCTTCCCTAAGCCTCCAACTCTTGATTTTGGATCCGGTCATGATCTCAGGGTCGTGAGATCTAGCCCCACATTAGGCTCTGTGCTGTGTGTGGAGTCTGCTTAAGATTCTTTCCCTCTGTCTCTGCCCCTAACCCCATCCCACCCCGCACCCCATGCTCCCCACTCAGTCTTGCACATGTGCACACATGCTCTCTCTCTAAAAAAATAAGAAATAAAAATAAACATGGTTTCCTGTTGTTCTTTGAACATATTTATAATAAGTACTTTGAAACTGTCTACTAGGTCTAATATCTGGGCATCTTCAGAGGTAATTTTTATTTACTGCTTTTTTTCCCCTATTCATAGATTACATTTCCATGTTTCTTTTTATGCCTTATAATTTTTTGCTAAAAACTCAACATTTCAGATGATACGCTATAACAACTCTGGATTTCAATCCCACTGGGAGCCATTTTGCTGTTTAGTGACTTGCCTGCAGTAATTCTATGGAGTCTTGTCTCCCTGGTGGTGTGTGACCACTGATGTTTTGCTTAGTTTCTTTTTTTAATTGTTTTTAAAGCCAAGATTCCTAAAAGTCATCCTGTGTTAGAATTTTTAGTAATTAACCAATGATTATCAAAAGTTATGCTTAAACACCATAAGCCAGTAAGGCTTTCACCCTTTGCTGATGAATCCATGTGTGGGTTAGGGAACACAGTCAAAGATCAGACAGTTTACAACTCTGCCTTGGCTTTTAGTTTCTTCCGGGATTTCTCATGTCTCCTCTGTACCTGGACCAGGCATCATCTTCAGTCAGGGAAGATGAGTAGATCACTAGGCTCTGTCTCTTATCTCTCTTGAGCCTGTATATTGCCTTACCCTTATGCAGTCTTCTAGACCATAAAGAACATGAATGAGCTTATCAAGGCCTTCCCTATTCTCTGTATCTCCTGGTTAGATTTCTGGATGGTCTGCTGCCTCCCCCAGCTAATTCTGCAACCCCGGACTAGCTGTAGAAGTTGTCTGCACTGACTTTTTTGCTACTGAGATCACTATTGTTTTTATTGAAACCTCTGGGTATGTACTCTACTGCAAGCCAAGTTAGCCCCGACTAGCAGAAGAGCTGCTGGTTTTCACAGCCCAGCCTACCTAGGCAGAACCACCACACAGATCAAACTTGGGAGGAGGGGTGATGGAAGCAGCCCCAGGATAAAACACCACAAACTCCCACTTTTTATAATGATGGTTTAGCAGTTTTTCTGGAATAAATGCTTCTCAATTTGTTGTATGCCTTTAGTTGATTT